>NC_141794.1:5551486-5891790 GCF_054643075.1 Acanthaster planci
GCAGTTTCCAATTGCTGGCCTAGACTCTTACCAGCAGCAGTACCCACAACTCTGTGAAAATGGGCGTTACCAACAAACGTTTTTATTATGAGCCATTAATGAGCTTTTGCATTCTTGCATTTGATGTTTTATCGATCAGTGATCATACAGCATCTGTGCTGCATGGAATTACCAGGACACAGATGCATAAGCATGCATGCACTACTACTGCAAATTACCAAGTCCTTCTGCATCAGCGCACTGCCACCCCAAAAATTCCTGCGTATTTGTCACCTGTCACAGATTGGAACTTTCACAATGCAAACAAACCCTTTACTTGCCACCATGGAACTTCAACACCACAGATACCATCTAACTGACAAAACATCAGTACAGGAAAATTGATAAAGAACATGTCTGTACTGACACCTCTATTTATAAGCAGAATGCAAAAACCATTTCCAACTGATCAGGAAACTGGTTAGCATGAGGTCAGGGGACTTGACTAGAGAAGCAAGGCAAATGGATTGGTTACTGTACAACATTACAGGGCTACAGCCTTAAAAGATGATTTATGTAGGCATCCTTGCTCCTGAAATTCACATCAGCAGTCAACGATCTGTCACATCTTTCTACACAACACGTAGACTGTGGAATGCTCTCCCCGAGAACACTGTAAAAAGATCGCAAGGCCCGTAAAATATTCCCTCGGAAGTTACACTGATTCCAAGGGCTGAAAAGGTCTCTCTGAGGACACTGCTAGGACAGTGAGTTTGAACGATTCTTCCTGAGAATTTGTCCCCATATTTCAGTGATTCGCATTACTTCTGCACGAGTACTATACAGAGGCTTGATCTAGTTCATGGAGGGTAAGCATGCGTACATGTACAACCCTCAAGCATCTGTGTACCAAGGCCAGTCACCACAGGAAATATCTGTGTCCGATTTCGTCTTGGCATTCCTAGCTCTATGTTCTTGGAGTGTACTAAAAAGGTGACAAGGCAGTAAAGAGAAAACAACACGAATGATTGGCAAGGGTTATGATTAACCCTAACAGTCCTTAATCCTTCACCTGTTGGAGGATTGAGGACTGTTAGGGTTAATAAAGTTCAACTCAGTAATGGACTCTAGCTGCGGATCTTCAAAAGGTCAGACTGTTAAGGCAAAACTAATCCTCTTATGGGTCAAGTGTGCTTTGAAACCACACTGGTGTCAACGGCTGAAGATTAACAATCAGGAAAAATGTTTTTAAAAAGAAAAGACGCAGTAGAAAGGGGCAGGTTTCTGACAAGGCTCTAATTTGAAATCTGGATCGGCATTTGGTTGGGGGACAGAGGATGCAAAAGGGGACGGACAACAGTCCAACGCTCCCTTCACACCTGCACACGTCAAAGAGTCAGGACAAATATTAGGGAGGAAGTTTACGTTCCCCGGGCGGG
The DNA here is from genome assembly GCF_054643075.1 of Acanthaster planci. Classification (NCBI taxonomy): domain Eukaryota; kingdom Metazoa; phylum Echinodermata; class Asteroidea; order Valvatida; family Acanthasteridae; genus Acanthaster; species Acanthaster planci. The sequence continues at coordinate 5,552,905 of NC_141794.1, forward strand.
CTCCAACTAGGGACCGGCTTCCAAAGAGGAAATACTACACACTTTGCAGGAAGCAAGTGTCCTAGTTAGCAGTAACCCTGCCATGCCAGGTCAGTTTACTCACCTCCCCCTCTTTCAGACCCAGGAAAAGCGGAGGCCCTCGCTCTCATGGTCTGCCTTGCCGGCTCATTTTGATCGGTCCTGACGGCCACAGGAAATCAACTGATCCTCCTCTACACCCGCTGTCTGACAACGGCGGAAATTGGTGTTGTTGTCGCTAATTACAACTGGGACTTTGGCTTGTTCTTGTAGGTGTGAATGAAGACTGATGACTGGCCAATCACAAGCTGTACTCGTGGGGATGCAAAGCAAACTGTTGATGGCAGCAGAAGGGATAACTTTTGCCCCCCTGGACAAAATAACCCTTGAAGTTCATTTTCTGTGTTCACATGTCTTTTTACATCAGAAAAACAGGTGCAAATCTTACAACAGTACCGTACCTACATGTATTTGCTCCGACAAATCTGTGCTCCAAACTGCCAGATAAACAGCTGACAAGGAAAACAAAACCTCAACATACAAGAAGTCTTGGCATTTCTGGATCAACTTTTAGGGGAAAAAAGTGTAAAACATGGATGCCTCAAAATATTTCACACTACCCAGAATTAGTGGAAATCTATGCAATGTGCCTGTAGTCAGTACCTGTATAATCTGTTTCCTGGAAGACTTTCACATAATGCCCAAATGGGACAGTGAACTGCCGAGGAGAACATGAGCAAATTCACTCCCACAACAAACTCACTTGGCAGAGAACCAGTCAAAACTACCACAGGGGACTATCATCGCACCGTGTTTAGTGTTGGGACCCTTCTTCAGGTGAGTAAACCTACGGTATTAATTTACTCAGGAAAAAGAAGTAAATCGTCCCTAGATTCCAACAAATAAATTGGAATGATGGATGAAAACCACACAAAAATACTGCTTGACCTGTGTCAAAGGCCTGGCTTTAACCACGCTCATAACCAAACGTGTAATTTCATTTTGAGAAAAAGTACTTTTGACCACACTTCTCACCCCTCCCACCTCCCTTTTATCAGACAGCCTCCATTTTTTTTCCTGCGAAGCCAGACAGATCCTGCTAGGTTCCCTATGAGTGGCTCCCACTTTTTTTTTTATATTGAGCGGTGTAGACTATTGTGCTCTGCAGCTGATGACAGACTTATCTCATTCTTCATGAACAAAAGCTCCAAGAGCATGGGAAGATAAAAGAATCCTTTCTGGGGTAATTGACTACAACTACGTGACTTCCGTGCACTGCAAGTCGTACTTCATCACTGGGCAGAGACACTCATTGAACCCTGAAAAAAAGACAGGGTTGGGAATGTTCTCAGTATTGTACAAAAGACTGCACGATAAAACACAGATGTTTGACCCAGATTGAACTCAGATCAAGATCAGTGAGATAACACTGGTGACACCCATGGATGACATTTTCGGCCCTATTATGTTCGGTCTCCTTACTATGATTAATTTTGTGGGAGGGGGATGGTGTTTCCAGATCTGAGTATGTTTTTTCATCCACATAAAAGTAATATTAGCTGCTCCTAATATCACCAATCCCTGTGATACACCACACTGGTGCATGGACAAAGCATTGTCACGCGTGTAATATATTGTATTTTTGATACATGCTGCACAGTTAGAAGCCATCTACAGGTATCAGTAGCACTGAAAAACTGTTGACCGCTTTGGTGTGGGATATGACGTCTTGAACACCCGAAGGTGCTATGTGTGCCCAAGGGTGTTGACGAATTTATCAAAAGAAACAAGCTCTGTATTTCAGAAGATGATGGGCCTACTGTAAAACTGTACAATTAACAGAACAGTCGTTTAAATGCACTGTCCCCTCACTTTCGTTAATTGCTTAAAGTCTAACGTGAAACTAGTGCGGGGTACCAGTGAATACATTTATATAGTCTGGTTAGCAGTCCCCGCATTACCTTATATGCTGCGGGGGCGGGAACGAGTCTGTTATATGAGTGCACTCATCAATCGAATTCCCTGGTAGCCTATGCACAAAATGTATCATGGGTACCACGCAAAACTAACTGAAGGACTACAAATGTTCGTTCTTGAACTTCCAGAAGCTCTTCTGTTTCGTGCCTGTATGCGTGTGTGCACACACCATTGATAGAATGAAATGTCTCACGGTGAGTGTGATATGCAAATTTGTCACCCTGTCATGTGATCATTCTGGGCCAATAAACGGAGAGTATCCAAGACAGAGGTATGACAATGTACAATACTGAATGCATCATACACTTGTACACCTGTGTACAGCGCATGCATGCTCCTTGGCAAATGCTTGAGAACATGTTAAGACTTGTCTTTGGACTACTTCCACATGAGAGATGTTTAATCCAAGCCAGGCTTCATGGTAGAGGAATGAGTTAAGGAATAAGATCAGAATCAAGATACCGGTACATGTATACATGTGCCGTGTATGTACATGTACCGTATGTTTTTACCGGGTATATTAGAAATCCACATTACAGACAGAAGAAATCTTTCAGTTTGGAAGCTACTGGTAGCGGCACATGTGAGCTACAACTTGTAACACCAAAAATATCACTGTCTGATGCAAACTGCTAGGTTTCCGGTCAAATCACTTGTCACATCGGTCATGCTAAGAAATTCACATGTGATGATGAACGGTTTGCAGAGCACACTGTATCCACAATGCACTGCATGTCTCAACCTTGCCACAAACACCAATGATTCTGCTTGACATTTACGTCTATCTTTAGACGGCTTTTTATGAAATCATTCCACACAAAGAAGCTCACTGCATGTACATGTACAGTATGTGCAGGCCCAGCAATATCCTATTCTTAGTTCAACTTCCTGACATTTAAAAAATCAGCACACTTTCTTGAATAACAATTGTTTCAAACTTTCAGCATTTTTAGCTTTTAAACATGTACCAGCTCAAAGCAATGTGATTTCTCCAAAAGATCCAAGACAAACAACCAAAAAAGACTTCCCTCAACTAAAGCTCTTTTGTTGCTTCTACGTCCAGTGACACTTTTCCCTGCTCGTTTTTTTAAAATACAATAGGAAAACGCCAATGAAAAATGGAAACAGCTTTTACAGACAAATGCGGTGACCACGGTAACGTTATCACAAATCCTTTGCAGTGGCCCCCGCCAAAGTGGATAAGCACTGTATTGAAGTACACATGTATTACATACATGTGTACATGTACGTGCATGTAACTATTGTAAGGAGCCACTGTTCGGGCGTTGTCACTCCATACAAAACCCAACTCGATGTTTTTTGCCACTAATTAATTAATGGGGGACCATTGGGGTGTCCAGTACTATGCTGCTGAATTTGTACATAAATGTATGTAGCCTGCAAATGCTAGACAGTTTATAAACGGCACGCATTGAAGAATGGCTCAAACATGCGCAAGCACTGAAACACAGTGTCTGGATGCTCTTGTATTAAAAAAAAAAAAAATAAAGGTTCTATGTATACTGAAAACATGCTGGAGTTTGAGATCTGGACATTTTCATTTGCCACACGATCTTTCTTTTTTGTGAAATATGTTTTTTTCTGCTAAATGTACCTCGATCTAGGGAAAACTGATCTGCAATCTGTTTCCTCGTATCAGCTAATGAATATCGTCATCGATGTGGTCCATCCAATGTGTGAAAATGCGGACAATTCATACTGATTTCAATGCAGGATTTCTGCCATTCAGAAGTGGTCTGGGTGACTTGTTTTAATAGGCTGTAATAGATGTTTCACCAATAGGGAGCTGCAGGTAAAGTGTGCCAGAATGGGTAAACTCTAATTATCTTCCATCCATCTGGATAACTCTGTCAGTGTTCTACAACCAACAGCAATAGCCTGGAAGCACACCAAGTTTTGCTTCCACCCCAACCTGTTTATAATCATGTCCCCCCCCCGCAGGCGGGATCTCCTGTGGTGATGCCAGTGTCCCTTATACAGGCTGTCGACTCTATCATCAATTCCATCCCAGCATCCCTCCTCAAGATACCAACATAGCTCATCCTTTGTCTAGTACCACGGAGAGCGATGTTTAACAAGTAGCCACCAAGCTTTTAAAGTCTGGCCACCAGACTTAAAATGTTGGGTCTATACATGTAAACATTCAGGAACATATTAGCTAACACAGTATATGTATAATCCTGATAAAAAAAAAGCTACCTGTGAATGTTCAGTTGCCTGTGACTGTCTACAATTGCATGCCCTAGATACCAGTAACAAAAAATGCTAAGCAATGCATGAGATTTTTGAAAAGGTCCTCGTTATAAAAGTGGGCATGAAACCACTCCCCTTCTCTTCTGTTGACATTTCTGTCAGTCCCCACAAAGTTTCAAATTTACAACTTGGAGTAAAACTGTCTTTGATATCATTAATTCTCTTCTGGAGTACAGACTGATATGACTTCATCCTAAACTTGGTACAGGAAATAGCCCATCACAGTGAAAACATTTTTAGAACGTCGCAGCATAATAGACAACAGGTGCTCACATAAACATATGCTTGCACACGTTGGACTTTTCCAAAATGAATTTCCTCTAAAAAAAATTATTAATTAATCCTTCAGAAATTTCTGGTCATCTCCGATGTGTAACACCCGGCCTTTTTGCAATGAATCAACTAAATACTATTTCCTGTTGGCCATGATAAAGCAACAGCTGTTCTTTTTGTTGCCAAGTATGTACGCAAGTTATCATTTTTCTGATGTTATTTTTAGGGATAGATATTAAAAAATATGTACAAGCTGTGCACTTAAAGTGCACCAATTACATCAAAACAATGGTTGATGGCTTGAGGTTTGACCCTCTGAACCATTACTCAGAATGACACCGGCAAACAACACACACTTATCTGCCCCCTCCCAAACCCCCAAATAAACCATCCCAAAAGCCTAAGAGCAAGACTTTTGGGGCCCATCACACTGCCAAATTGGGGTGGATCCATCCCCCTCCCAAGAAGTCACCTGATTTTTTTTCAAACTTGACATACATACCTGACACTCATTATGAGTACATCTGTGAAGTTTCAATTTAGTCTGACAAACGCTTTTATTGATACAGTCATTTGAAGTTCACGGTTTCATATCAGGTGTGGCTCATGTGCATTGAGCACGTCAATCGGAGAAGCATAGCTCTTTGTGCCAACCTGCTTTTGAAAAATGTCTGTTTTGTGCAAACGGTAGCTCTGATTTTTACAAACTTGGGGTCAAAATGACTGCAGGACATTGTTGCAAAAACTAACAATGGCTCAGAGTCAAAAAAACAATGCACTGCTATGACATCAGAGACAACTGCAAGGGGCTCCATCCACCCCTGGCTATTGAAGGGTAAACTAACAATGGCTCAGTGTCAAAAAAACAATGCACTGCTATGACATCAGAGACAACTGCAAGGGGCTCCATCCACCCCTGGCTATTGAAGGGTAAACTAACAATGGCTCAGTGTCAAAAAAACAATGCACTGCTATGACATCAGAGACAACTGCAAGGGGCTCCATCCACCCCTGGCTATTGAAGGGTAAACTAACAATGGCTCAGAGTCAAAAAAACAATGCACTGCTATGACATCAGAGACAACTGCAAGGGGCTCCATCCACCCCTGGCTATTGAAGGGTAAACTAACAATGGCTCAGAGTCAAAAAAACAATGCACTGCTATGACATCAGAGACAACTGCAAGGGGCTCCATCCACCCCTGGCTATTGAAGGGTAAACTAACAATGGCTCAGTGTCAAAAAAACAATGCACTGCTATGACATCAGAGACAACTGCAAGGGGCTCCATCCACCCCTGGCTATTGAAGGGTAAACTAACAATGGCTCAGAGTCAAAAAAACAATGCACTGCCATGACATCAGAGACAACTGCAAGGGGCTCCATCCACCCCTGGCTATTGAAGGGTAAACTAACAATGGCTCAGTGTCAAAAAAACAATGCACTGCTATGACATCAGAGACAACTGCAAGGGGCTCCATCCACCCCTGGCTATTGAAGGGTAAACTAACAATGGCTCAGTGTCAAAAAAACAATGCACTGCTATGACATCAGAGACAACTGCAAGGGGCTCCATCCACCCCTGGCTATTGAAGGGTAAACTAACAATGGCTCAGTGTCAAAAAAACAATGCACTGCTATGACATCAGAGACTAACTGCAAGGGGCTCCATCCACCCCTGGCTATTGAAGGGTAAACTAACAATGGCTCAGTGTCAAAAAAACAATGCACTGCTATGACATCAGAGACAACTGCAAGGGGCTCCATCCACCCCTGGCTATTGAAGGGTAAACTAACAATGGCTCAGAGTCAAAAAAACAATGCACTGCTATGACATCTGAGACAACTGCAAGGGGCTCCATCCACCCCTGGCTATTGAAGGGTAAACTAACAATGGCTCAGAGTCAAAAAAACAATGCACTGCTATGACATCAGAGACAACTGCAAGGGGCTCCATCCACCCCTGGCTATTGAAGGGTAAACTAACAATGGCTCAGAGTCAAAAAAAACAATGCACTGCTATGACATCAGAGACAACTGCAAGGGGCTCCATCCACCCCTGGCTATTGAAGGGTAAACTAACAATGGCTCAGTGTCAAAAAAACAATGCACTGCTATGACATCAGAGACAACTGCAAGGGGCTCCATCCACCCCTGGCTATTGAAGGGTAAACTTACAATGGCTCAGAGTCAAAAAAACAATGCACTGCTATGACATCAGAGACAACTGCAAGGGGCTCCATCCACCCCTGGCTATTGAAGGGTAAACTAACAATGGCTCAGAGTCAAAAAAACAATGCACTGCTATGACATCAGAGACAACTGCAAGGGGCTCCATCCACCCCTGGCTATTGAAGGGTAAACTAACAATGGCTCAGAGTCAAAAAAACAATGCACTGCTATGACATCAGAGACAACTGCAAGGGGCTCCATCCACCCCTGGCTATTGAAGGGTAAACTAACAATGGCTCAGTGTCAAAAAAACAATGCACTGCTATGACATCAGAGACAACTGCAAGGGGCTCCATCCACCCCTGGCTATTGAAGGGTAAACTAACAATGGCTCAGAGTCAAAAAAACAATGCACTGCTATGACATCAGAGACAACTGCAAGGGGCTCCATCCACCCCTGGCTATTGAAGGGTAAACTAACAATGGCTCAGAGTCAAAAAAACAATGCACTGCTATGACATCAGAGACAACTGCAAGGGGCTCCATCCACCCCTGGCTATTGAAGGGTAAACTAACAATGGCTCAGTGTCAAAAAAACAATGCACTGCTATGACATCAGAGACAACTGCAAGGGGCTCCATCCACCCCTGGCTATTGAAGGGTAAACTAACAATGGCTCAGTGTCAAAAAAACAATGCACTGCTATGACATCAGAGACAACTGCAAGGGGCTCCATCCACCCCTGGCTATTGAAGGGTAAACTAACAATGGCTCAGTGTCAAAAAAACAATGCACTGCTATGACATCAGAGACAACTGCAAGGGGCTCCATCCACCCCTGGCTATTGAAGGGTTTAATAAACCATTGTTCATTCACTGCTCCTGATATAACGTTTTATACCTCTTGTTCCTTGAAGTCTCTCCGAGCTGAAAATTGCACTTCGTTCCACACCACCTCCACCCCTTCCTCTGTGTCCATGGCCAGATAGGCCACATCAATGCCTGGCACATCTCGCTGTGTGACCTGAGTTCACAGAAAAGAGAGATAAATACACACATCAAAATTCTACACACACAGACTGATAAATCCTGCTTTCTTGACTGGCCTGCCGAAAGTACTTGTATAAAACCAACGGGGAAAGACAGAAACAAATTGGCCGCAGCTGGACTTTGAACCTGCCACTTCTAGAAAATGCACTTTAAGTACACGTACGTGCACAGCATATCAACTGAGTTATCAAGCATTATACCTACCGGTACTAATACATGCAATATACACGAACTTGTGCATGTACATGTACATAAACTGTACATGTACACTGCTAGCCTGCCAATTTCTTAATACTGCCTCAGTTCTCAGGGTATTGTTTCCCAAAAGTTCAACTGTGTACTACATGTACATGTACAGTGTATATACTGTGAAGATTTTAGCTATCGTACAGCTGCTACCGGCCTACCTGCACATGTGGTACCGGTACATGTTGATTCTACGACAAACCACGTATTGGTGCGTGCCCACTGAATGCCCATTTAAAGCACATGCTTTCCAAACTTTGTAATACCAGTACACTTCAACGATCACTCAAAACCAATCATTTTGTCGACAAACTCTCGGAGACCTCTCTCGCTGGTTCATACCAGTATTTGTTATTTGTTACTTACTGGTACATGTAATGAAAACGGCCCAGTTTAGAACCTGTTCTGAAGTGCAATCACCCATCACAAACTTTTTGAGTTGAAAGACTCCAGGAGTGGCCATTTAATATGCATGATTGAATGGGCACCATTTTGATATGGATCGACTGTATTACACATATGAAATTTATACATGTGAATGTATACATGTACATCTGGCTAAATACACGTGTACATGTACATATGTCTACCACTTGGCATATATTTGGGCCTCACTGTTCTCATGAATTCTGATTAATGCTAACAACATGACACTAAGCAAAAAGAAAAAAACAGAGAGAGAAAGAGTTGTGTTTTACTCTACATGTACTTTGCTATGAGAACCTGCTACTGTTCCCTTCACCCATCCCTCTCTTTGGACTTCTCAAAATTCCCCATGAAACTTGTGCACCACCTGCTTTTTTGCTTTTGCTTTGAGAAAGATTCTGCTGGGATCAAAACATCAGGCCCTCCATTTTGAGACCATAAGAACTTCTCAGCGCAGGCATTGCAGGTCACCGGTTCACATCCTGCTTGGCAATTTTATTTAAAACTCTTCTCCCCACCCCGTCCCAACAAAATGCAAGTGTACTACCAACTAACCCTTCCAAGTTTACTGGATAATCATGCAAACTAAGGCAGATAAAGAAGCATCACACAGCATGTCAGATGATGCAGCGGTCCCATGTTAGTTGTCATCATTAATCTTATACAAAATGGTTATATGGTAAGGTAACACTGCACTGACATGCATACCATGCTATCTATGGTCTATACATATGGTCTCATTTGAAATACTTTATGCACAAACAAATATGCACCTTTCCTACTGCAAAGAACTTAAAAAAATCCAGCAGACTGTCCCACACAGCTTTCAATGCTTCAACAAATTTTAACAGAAAATTTTGGCACAGCAAATACTGCTTGTCTGTGATTGGCTGTGTACCAGTTGTTGCTTAACTAGAAATACTGCTATTAAAAAGATCTCTCCTAAACAGTTTCATTGAGCAGACCAAAAAGCAACCCAGTATGCAGATAGCACTAAGGGGGCGGGGCCTCCACATCCAAAGGGAGGCCTCAATATTCGAAGGGAGCACTCACTGGGGTTGATCACAGCTCCAGTTTGTGCTGTCTCCAAATCAGGGACTAAGAGCACATATAGGAAGGGGAGGTGGGTGGTGTATGGGGAGCTATAATTTGTCTCAGGTCAACAGCAGCTCATTCCCTGTCAATTCAACAGCTTTGGGGCCTGATTATCACGGATTGATGTACACTAACATGTACATGCAATACATGTATCACACTTCAAAGAATATTGTATTTGTGAATATCACGACATTTTTGTCGGGAATATTGCGGTACCAAAAAAAATGCAATACCGCCCATGCCTGTGCACCTGGCGCCAACGTTCTGATGTGTCTGTCTGAATCCATGTCTGCTAGGCTCTGTATCTCATGATGTGGTCATGGCGATAGGAAATTGTTCAGGGACCTGAATAGACCCCACTGCTCATCAGTTTGTCCAGATGAAAGGGGGAACACCGATGACAACCACATCATTCTCGATTTCTCATCCCAGGCTGACTGCCATGACCTTAACCTGCCACTCTATGCAACGCCTTCAAAAGAGGGAACACCTCTACAAGGTAGAAATACATGTACTAGTACCAGTAAATGGCAACGGCAAAGATCGTACAGCACCACATTGCGGTGCAAGATGGAGAACTTCACCGCGAATACACGTAAAATGTAATCGCATAGGCGCCATTTGAGCAAGCGCAATTCACATTACTGCGTAGGCGCAGGCGCCGCGGCAGGCACATACACCTGGTGAGCCTGCCCTGAAGCATTACTGTAAACCACGCAGGCGTATCGCTTGCTCAAATGGCGCCCATGGTAGTTGTACGTTTTGGGCAGAGTTATCCATCTTGCACCTTCAGCGCTATACGATCTTTGGGCAACAGTACCAACAGAAAACTGCTCACTTTATTACCACTACCGGTATCTTAACCCTCATGTTTTCTTAAAGTACAGGTACCTTTGTACCTGCAACACAATCTAAGAAAAGTTGTGGTGAACCATAGCAGGAATGAGACCAAAGTTCAGCTAAGGAGTTTGTTGCATGGTGCAGCACACCAGATAAACACCTGCTTCACATGTACAGTGTGTATAAACTCAAAATGAAGATACCAGCACCTGTTCCAATTGCCAACCTTGCGTTTATGTTCTAATACCCGGTATCCAATGGTTGCATCAAAGTATTTTGCCTTCATTGGCACAATCCCCACACAAACCCAATTTACCGACTACACATTCAGTCGATGGGAGACTTGAAGACGCTGGTGGCAGCAAACATACACTGTACATGTACCGGTCCTTTTTTAAGGTATTGCGCATGCATGCAACATGTGGTTTCCATAAACAAATAGTCACGTAACATCCCAGAAACAGGAGTTTATTTTTTGGACCTGCAATATAATTGCCAACTACATTATCACGGTTTGAAACCTACAAGTTACAACCCAGATGTACTTTTTAAAAACTCGGCCTTCGCTGCTGTATTTCACTGCTAAAGAAATAATTTGTTCTTAATTTGTTTCCACAGCCATTCTGTTGTGTCTGCAACCCTTGGAGTTCTGTAAAGCCGAAGTCTATGCCCCTTGTTGGAAATGGATTCTTCCATGCTTCAACAGCTCTTGCTTAGAATTTGCCAAACAATACATCACATGCCAGATGTTGTCAGGCATGTATTTTCCTGCTTGCTGAACATGGAGTTTCCATCTGCGATGCAGTTACACCCACCCAAAGTTTGTCAGAAGTAAATTCAGCCACGAGAGACCGCTATCACTGATTTCAAAGTACAAGATCGCAGAAAGAATGAATCCTTTAATATTTATGACACGTGTAGTGTGCTCATGCTCGGCAAATCTTTTAGTATTCACAATTTACAATTATAAACTCAGACAGTTCCAATTTATGTCCAGATCTTGTTATTGCAATGACCGTTACCATTATGTAATAACAAGGGTGGTACCACAAACCCCTTGGAGGAGTCATACCGGTACCTTAAACTCGTACATAAACAGGTTTTAAGCATTTTCCAACCGAAAATGTAAACCAGTTATAGTTAATTTAAGCAATCATTCCAGTGACGGTGTTACTATCTAAACACACAAAAAGGAAATAATGGTACCTGCCCAAGTATTTCCGAACCCCCCTCCCAGGTCAAAAATGGTATAATCTTGTTGCTAACGACTGAGCAATTTCGCGCTGAGAGGAACCGTGCTTGTGAACACAACGTATTGCGTGCAGGCAGGCTGGTCCTGGTTTCCCCATTCGTCTCCCAAGATGACTTCATGTACCAACCCTGATATTCGTTCTTGCGATATGGGCAATTCCAGAAATAAGGGGTCCAGAAGTGTGACATTGTCGTGTCCCTGTTACATGTACATCTGGCCTTTGTTATTTGACAAGGAAATATCACCAGAACTGTTTTCAAACTATTACTATTTGTTTGGCATGTAATTTGCAATAATTTATCACTCTTGGAATATAGAAAACATGTTAGAACTGAACTTACAAAATCATTTGTCAGATCTGTGTAACGGGCACACCAAAAAATGGCCCCTAATTTCTGGAATTACCTTGGTATATTCCATTTTTTACCATTTTATTTTTGTTGGGATACCGGAACTTGCCAATATTCGAACATAACAAATGAATTTTCATTTATCTCCGCTGAAACTGTGTGGTTTTCATGTTACATCCACAACCCACTGCATGATGCATCATACCCGAGTATTTCCTTGTCTGCCTAAGTTATTGCAAAAGTATCACTAGTTATGAGAAACACAGTTAATAATGTGTCTGAACTTGAGAGAAAAATGACACAAATATGTGAATTTGAAATTTTGGCTCCTCTGTCACTCTTTGTTCAATCCAACTTAATGGAATGACTCGTATTATTTGGTACACATGAGTGCCAAAAAAAAGACAAAGTTCTGTTTCTGCTATGATGAATATTTTTAGCAAAAGAGATATTTTTGTATTATATGAGGTAAACATATGTCATACATATATGTTAACATATATATAAAGAAGTTATCTTGTTTTCCATACGAAGAGCAACAAAATTCTACAAAACAAACATTTCCAACAGAATGTGGTGTAGTGAAAAGCTTTTTGGTAAGAAATAGCACAGCTTCCCTTCAAGAATTCCTGAATGCAGAATCCAATGAGTAAACATGTCCTAACAACAAGCCTGCAGCCCAGACCATGCCCAGACAGTTCCCATGAAATTGTCCCCCCCAATGTGGTTGACAAAATGCATTTCTGAAAAGGTCAGGCTGTAAATATACAAAGCTAAAAAAAAAAAAAAAAAAAAAAAATTCAGAGGAAACCGCAGGGGTGTTAGATGTGTCTGGGAATGTTGGAATTACTAGAGTGCGGTGTTTATAAAAGTGGAAGAAATGCAAACAAGGCAGGGCGGCACTAACTTCACATAAAACCATTTTTCTTCAGTCCTTCAGTCAAAGGTAATATCACTTATGAGACACAGGTAGTTGGGGCAGCACCACAAACTTTAAAGACACATTCCAAACTTGAAAACCATTGTCCGGATCAATAGTCCTGCGAATCAACGACATGATCCAAAACATTTGAAATTTTTATTCTGTTGTCGGAAACTTGGCAACATATTACATGTACTGTACGCAACATTTGTCAAAATAATGTACCAGTAATTAATTTAATTGTATTTCTCGAATACTCTCCGTTTTGATCGATAAATTTACATCCTTCAAAGTACCTTCAGGAGCATATCTACAGGTGTTTTATAAAATGTGAAACATTCTCAATGATGTCATCACTTGGAATTCCAAAATTTACAACAAAATTTTCCAAGAGAAGATATTTATTAAACGATCCTGGTCACTGACATACTCATACAACTTGTGTACATGTGATCCTAGAAACGTGTCATCAGAAAACACTGTGAACAAATCCATATAACATATTTCTGCAATTCCCATTTTAATAATGCTTCATCCTCACGACAGGCATGGCAACACAGGCACATGGAATGCACAAAAGCAACAAAAACTCCATTCAAAAATTTAATGTGCAGTAAGTGCTGTGTAGGCATTGTCACGTTGTGCAGCCTGAAAGATATGTTAAAATTAGTCCTCAGAAGCAGTGGCTAACTAGCCTCTGCACGTGCTATCCTTTCAATTCCAACCCTGCTTTTGATGAAAGACTCACAGATACTGTACCAAGTACAAGGGCAGGGCATGAACAGTGACTGGTGATGAGAAAATATACTCAAATGTTGGCCTTATCAAGCCTTACATGTAAGTCACATAAAACTTTTTAACAAAATAAATACATACATAAGCCACCACAAGTACCTGTTCTGTTTTATAAACTCTGCATTTTTTTTATCCTTAAGGGTGCAGTGTCCCAATTCAAGGGAAATTCTCTGCCAGGCCGAGGCGCACAAAAAGTACCCCCAGAGATTGTTTCGAAAAGAGGGGTCTGTTTGGGCAAAGAAATGGTGGGATTGTGTCAGTATGGCCCAGGATCATCTCTGAAGATTCAGGGGCACCCATCTGGGGGCAAAGCAGACAAAAATGGGATTGAAAATTAGTCAGAAGAGCCCGAGGAAGGTGAGGGATGTCACTTGAAAAATGGCTGCTGAGAAGACTTGGGAACATTCATTTTTGGGGGGGTTGAGTTTGTTTTGGGCGGATAATTAAAAAATTCATTGGTTAACCTACTAAACATTGAAAATCAAATGAAATCTGAAGGACCAAACAACACATTGATTTTTGTTTGAGAGGCCTCAGGGACTTCAGTTGCCTGCCATGGGGCTCCAAACTTGGTTGATTTTACACTTTTTTCAATGGAGCTTGAATCGGTTCAGTGCACCCTTAAAAGTTACTCAGAGAACAAACAGCACTTGTGTTCCCATGCTCAAGTGGATGTTCCTGTAAAAAGATGACAGTGGCTTCTAATGAACATGTTAAATCTTTGATCTTAGCGTACTGCTACTGGTGCATTTCATCTTGTTGTCAACAGCCACTTTTGTAATGCAGTCATCTTCCATGTTCAAGTTCAGTTTTTAAACCTTAACCCTAACTGTCCAAAACCTGCCATACTCCAACAGCAGGTTTTGTGAGGTTTTGGCAGGTTTGGTACCGTACCTGAGGAACTTCTTGTTGAATTTTGTGAGACTTGGGATGAAAGGCCCAGGGAGATGGTGTTGGATTCTGTGTGAGTTGGGACACACACAGGTCATTGTGTGCAGTGTCTGGCTTGCTGTACCAATGGTTGGACTGTGCTTGATTTTCTCAGGTTTGGTACTGTTCAGTTCAAGTCATCCTATACTGCATAGACCCATCCATACCATATCACTCAAACTCCAACAGGCTCATTCTGTTAGAGTTCATCAGGTTTGGTACAGTAACCTGCATGTACAAGTACATAGACAAGTACATATGAACCTGTTAGGATTTTGTGAGGTTCAGCATGCTTTCTACTGCAGGAGCCTAGGGGGTTTGGGTTGATATTTTTGCTTAAACTCATGTATTCTTTTACAGTTATGGGTATACTGTCATTTTTCTCTGGTCAAGAGTGACTGTGACTGTGTGTATCCTGTCTGTGAAGTACAGGTACCGGACCAGAATTTCTGAGCCACTGTGTGAAATTTTTTTCCCCGTTTTTAGTCTGCAACATCTGTGATTCTACATCCAATGATTTATTTATCTTGTATAGATTACCAACGTCCGCTACATCCTGAAAACTGTGACCAAACCCAGCTGTCACAAAATCTACCCTATTAATAATACACACAAGTTTGACTGGGTTGTATTTGGCGAATCAAAATTATACAGGGCACAAAACTTCAACGCAGTCTCTGTGTGTGCACTGCACATCAATAACGAATGGGATGCAGGAGGACATAGAGACTGTCATTCAAGGGAACATGACCGCAACCTTATATGTACAGGTAGTCATGGCTACAGTCGTCACTTCAACATGAATGTGCATTGCAGACCACACATTTTTTAGTGTGTCTATTCATTTTCATGAGTGTTGATTATGTAAATGTACATGTACAAAGAGTACCCCTTCCAGGAGAGCCAATATGAACATGAAAATGGAGTGGCGTTTCGGTCCCTCTTTCCCAGGGTCTTTGTTCAGCTTATCTACAGTTTTCCCTCCCATTTCTGAAATTACAATTTTTTAAATGTATTCTCCCCCACTGTCCTCAGAAAGAATAAACTTGACTCAAGTCAGATTTACTTTTGCTTGTTTCGAATTGATGGGCTGATAATACACATAGACAGGTAGGCCCAATAGTCTGTACATGAACCATACAGTACACAGAACAAGGACCACTGTACATGTACATGTATGACTGACTTCACATCAGGATCCCGACTTGAGTCAAGTCTTGTGGGTCACTGAAACGTAACTGAAATGGCTATCCTGGCTGAAGAAAAACGTTCAATTAAAAAAAGCCCCTAACCCTCCTCAAGCATTATAACTTGGAGGCTGGTGATAATAATAATTAAAATAAAGTACACGTCAATGGACGGCCTCATCCATGAATGTAAAAGATCCTGATGGACATCTTTTCCTGCAGCCGGGCTTTCAACAAGCACAGGCCTGTCAATTTTCTGCAAATTTCCAGAATTTTCTGGTGGCTACTCTGAAAGGGAAGACACGTTCCAGGCTTTGGAATTTTTTCAAAATGTTTCAGGGGATTATGGGGAAACAACATACTTGTAATGGTATTTGATGAAAAAGCTAAAAAACGATGAATTTCCTTTCTTTTTTGAAGGGGGGAGTGCTTACTGAGGGCAAAGCAAGCTGAAACATGTGCCCCTCGTCTGTTGTACATTCCTGCAGCGTCACTTTCATACTTGCATGGAATCATTTGATCTAGCGGCAATCAGCCAGACATGTCCAAGGCTGAACTACATGTAGCAGGGGAACAAATATGAATTTTTTTGTCTAAAGAAATAAGATCCCCATCATTCAGAAACTAGATCAATTGCCTGACCATATCAAATCTCGGGTGAATATACACACGTGCAAGGTATCACTTTCACACAAACACACCACAACTCAATACAATCAGCAAAGTCGGCCCAAATCTTTTATATTCCCAACCCATCTACTTTAGTGTTACACTGAAAAAAAAAACAAAAAAAACCCCTTCATTTCTGATGTGCTGGTTGTGGCCGGCCTACTTCTGGACCTCCTTTCTGTCTTTTTTTTTTAAAACTCTAACCGTGCACATGTACAGGTATCATTGATCCAGGTTTTTCCACTTACAGCTGAAACGAACTGAATTCATGAGTGAATGAGTCTTGGATTGACCCTGACATCTGATATTATGGTTCAGTGCTCAAATTTCCGCACACAATTAGCTTTTTTTTTTAGATTTATGACTTAAAGGTAAAAGTTGAAAAGATTTTAATCGAGTTCCAAATCTTTTTCATCGTTAATTTTTCTCTGGCTGCAAGAGTCAAATTTTTTTGGTTTAATTTTTGTCTACTTATTTTTATTTTAATGGTTGAACATTGTATTTGCATATCTAAATGTTTGAGTCTCCATACAGTATTCAATCCATATGACGCATGCTCATAAAATACTACACTAAAATTATCACAAAGATTTATGTACGATCGGATCTCATAATGAAGAACTTAAGAGAGACTACGTGTATGTACTGATAAAATACATGTATGATAATGAACAAAACATCTGTGCCAGCAACCAAAACCCAAAACTGTACTTCTTAATAAAAAACATATGTGATATCCCTGTTTGTGCAATGGACCTGGTCCAGCCAAGTTTAAGTTTGTCTCCCTTTACTCAAATTTGGAGTAAGTCGATATGAGTATTTTTACAGACTTATCACAACCTCTGAGGGTACTCTCCTTTTCTGATCCCACTGGATGCGACTAGTCTTCTGTGCAGTCTGACCTGATCCTACTTTCCTCAATCCTCATCACTCTAGCTTTAATTTACCTGGCATGACTCAATTTACTGATGGATCCACTGTGTGGGAAAATACAGCGCTGACAGCCACCCAAAAAAAAAAATAAAGAGGAAAGAAGGTGAGGACTAAATGAGAGTGGTGTATGTGGTGGTTTGATGGTGCTGTGCCAAGGCCTGGACGACTTGATAGCCCCTGTAATAGGCAGGTGATAAGCCCGCCACTCAACAAAATGTCAGGGTCGTGTGATGTTGTCATTAGAAATGCCCGCCTGAATGCAGAATCACACCTGCACAAAGGAAGTGGGAAATGCCAGACAGAGCAGGCCGCCAACCTGGGCTGCTGTACTGCCAAAGTACGGTATCAGATTTTTTTTTCTGCTTAAAACCACCAAAAATTGTTCATAAATTCTTCCCTGGCTCTTTGACCTCTTCCACTACACCAGGGACAAAAGGCCATATGCATAGTCAACAAGGCCATAGTCCAGCATCTGGTCTGCAAAGTGCAACTCCTTGCATGTACATGTACATGTACTGTACACGTAGGCCTAACACTGTCTGTACATGTACCTGCATATACTGTGCTGTTAACAATGTGCACTCATATTGTGACTGAGTAACAGACTCAATTTTAGCCGATCAAAGTGGTTCTGTCTTGGGAAGAGCTTCCCCCTCTGGGCACCACTCTGAAACACGGAATTATCAGTGATTGTACGTCAATGCTCCCACATGGGTAGCCAGGCAGCCCCACCAAGTTTAGCTTGTCTCCCAGTAGCCACCAAGCTTTCAAAAAATCTGGCCACCGACTTTAACATTTTGCATGATACATTTACATTCAGAATGTTTACATAATCTTGATGTAAAAATCTGTCTGCGTTGCCCAGAAATGCACTTGACCTGAACTAACCTTAAGCAGGTCCTGAACCCAGGTTCTAAGGCCACCCCCATTTTCGTAAACCAAGTTACAAATTTAGGACTTGGAGAACACTAGTTCGTAGCCAAGTGCCGGTACACGTAAAAATTATTTTCTCCTCCATGCCAGCTGTTTTTGTTTTCCATCTACCTTTGTTTTTGTACATGTAAGTTTCTTTTTTTAATTTCCAAAGTATTTCAAAGTTTGGGTTTCGAACAATATTTAACATTATATGTAAACGTGAAACTCACGATTTAGGGAGTTACTGTACCGTACATGTAGCTGTTTAAGACTCAAAAGTATCAGCAAAAGCTGAAACTATCCATCAATCGTTTTGTGAAAACTTTCACACCTCCAGTTTTTATTTGTTTGGCTTTTAGGATTCAAAACCTGTTCAGGGACCGATTTCACGGCGCTGCTTACCATAGCAGAAACTGCTGTACATATGTTGAACGTATTTCACAGCTTTGTGAGGAATTTTGGCTTGTGCACATGCATACATCCCGTAATTAAGGATTCTGCGCTGAGTACCCCAAAAAAACATGCCCTCTTTTGCTCCGCTCAGAGCAGGTGCAGTAGCCATTTAGTCTTTATGATTTTTATTTTTTGTCTACACAGTCTATCAAATTCTAGCCTAGGTAATGTACGAGAAGGAAACTTGGTTCACCCTGCTGATTGGTTGATTCAGAACATTACAGGGTCCACTAACACACATGTGCTCGTACTTCACATCACTTTGCCTGAAAACAAGATGACTGTTTTTGGAGAGCTGTCTTTCTGTACACAGGTCTGGAAAGCTTGTGGTAAAGATGCTGACTTGCATCTGTGATCATCAAATTATCCGTGGCAACTTATGAAATTTCTTAACTCCAGCTCCAGTCTAGGAATTGAGCCTTGCTTCGTTTAACCCGGAGGACTCCCTTCCATGCTGGAAGTTACAATATGCATGTCCTGTCCGACTCATTACATGTGCAGTTAGTGGGAAATTCCTTACACCATTTGTGAAGAGCCAAGAATGCTGTTAGATAATCAAGTTTATCCAATTTTCAGCATCTGACCTTTAAATGCCAATCTCTTTCATTATCCAGTCTTGCCTATTCCCTTTTTATTATCCTAAACCTCCAGCTCAAAACAACCAAAACAAAAAATCTGTGCTAAATGAAGGTATCGATTGGTTGTCAAACGGCGAGCCGAATAAGCAAAAAACCTAAATCATACTAAGACATGTCATTTGTTGGATCACAATGGCAGACGTACTTTAGCAAACGTCTGACTGACAAAAATAACTGTTCTTTCAAACGAAACAAAACCAGATGACACTAGCTGTCCAAAATCAATTCAGGACAGGGCTACTCTGTGACAGCCAGACAGGCCTCTGGCAAAGCCTCTTTGGGGAGGTGGTTGGACTTGAATAAGAGGAAGATCCCTCTCTAAATACTACTATTTCAATCTACCAGTAGAGTAAATCAAATTACATTGGAGAAGACCTAGATAGGCCTCGATTCATTAGTATTGCCGCACCGGGCCTGTCTGGCTTGTGCATTTTGCCCCGGAGGCTGAGACCGAGTTTAGTATCAGCACAAATGTGCATTATTCATGTACTTATCAATTATTCATGAACGCTCGTGTGCATTACAGCCAGGTGAACAGAAGAGGGGAGAGGGATAAATGTGTTCAGTACTCATTATTATTCATGTCTGCATATTCTCATCCAATTATTCACAAGCACTGTCTACCTCACCTGCACTTACATGTATGACTATCAGGGGCTAGGGACAGAACTTAAGGAATGCAAAATGTACGAATTCCCAAAGAGCTGGAGCTACAGGCATCATCCACAATTTTTATATTCATAATTAGCAGCAAGCCCTCATCAATAATTCATGAGTTCCAAGTAAGAGAACCTAGCGATTACCAAGATTACTGTGAGTTTATGAACTGCCCCATTCTGGGTTGCTCCATACTGAGCAACATAAGTTAATCCAAGGACACTCCATTCAAGCATATAGAGGAACATCCTTGTTCTGTGATCCAAATAAACACCAGCAGGCATTTCTTCAGCATAGTGATGTACAGGTACATGTGCATGTAAGCCATGCAAATCAGCTGACCAAAACAGCTGTTATCAGCCTCCAGAAAATACTTGAGATAAGGTACTGCTGAGACTACTCTCTAGCTACAGTGACCTCAAACACAACTCAAAAAGTCAGAGGGCCTGATGTGTTGATCCTAGCAGAATCTTTCTCAACATGCTTAAAAAAAGGCAAGAACTGAAGAAAGACCAAGAAAGATTCTGCTAGTAGCAAAATATCCGGCCCTCCAACCTTTTCTATTATTAGCCTCAACGGGTTCAGTTCACTATGCCATTCAAAACTGCCACAAATCAACAACAGTAAAATCAACACTACGGCTATGATGAGTAGCCAATCGATTATAGAATATTCAAATATCATTTTCCCAATTTGACTATTTGAATGCAAAATTCATGATAAGGGATAATTTTCTTTGTTTTAAATGATGAAAATTGCACTATGGAGGCTTGTTTCAAGCAGATACAAATGAAAAGTGACAGAAATCTTACGATTCAGAAAGTAAATTATTAAACAATTAAAAGGAATAGAAATTTTCAACAGGGCAAGAAGTCTTGTTCATCTCTTAAATCTTGCTAAATAGGGGCTGGAGATACTCCTATACGTGAGAAGCTATTATAGTGATTATAATGTACAATTATGTGTGTGTTATTACGACTGATTTTGCTTCTGGTTTGTTCATCAACAATCAACAGGTCGGTACGACTGAATATTTGGATATTCGATTGAATTGAAGGTTGAATATTCTAATAGTGAATTATTTGAATTGACTCAGCCCTACCTAATCAACAGCAGTTGCCACACACAGTATTTCTGCACAGTACAATGTGCACGTCCACATGCTGCACATGTGAACAGGGTTGTCCCAGTGCTGGAATTTTATCTTCTTTCACAAAGGAAAACCTATTATGCAATAGATACTGGTATTCAACAGCTCAGTGAATGCTTCTCTGTCCATCTGACAAGGACATTCCACTTTAATGGAAATTAGGGGAACTGTGAGCATAATCTCTGTACTGACCACTCAAGGTCAATGACCTCCCTACAAGGAATGGAGAATAAACTGGAGGAATTTGATAAACAAACATGTGGCCTACCCCCCCCACACTAAAATAATTTATTTCACAAATTTTTATCACAGGATAACGAATCTCCACATGTCCATCCAAAGTACTTAACATTCCCAGTATAGTGAGCACAGTGGAGATACCGTAGCACCAAGGGATTTGTAGCACTACATTTGTTCCTTACAAAGGACAGGCAGGTTGTTTAATGAAACCCTGATTTATCCACAGATCAACATATGATGAGAGAGAGTTTTGTTCAGAATAATCCTACTACAAAGAGTTCATACAGGTATGTCTAAACCGTACGTTGACAAGCAAACAGCTTGGTACGGTTCACAGACCACAACAAATGCTGTTGAACATCCAGGTTTGTCATAAGTTGGCAACTTTCAGGTCTGCAAAAATATGTTACTGGGGGAGAGAATAGAAAAATCACTTCAGATTGTACACACAAGTGACGGATGTCATTGTCAATCAATACTGTACATGTATGTATTTTCCAGAGTCATTTACCCGCTGGTACATATATGTATGTTTTCAAAACTGCACTGGCTTAATGTACATGTACTTAGTCTTCTCAATGATAATTACAATGTGAGCGTTGGCAAGCCCGGCCCACCTGCATGTGAATCATCAATTCTCTCAGTACCTCTGGTTCAAGTCCATGCCATTCTGCAGACACATGTGACAAGACAAGCTGTCACAGTCTAGCCGAAGCTGCATTTACATGCACTAGTACCTCAACACTGTCTATAGATCTACCACGCAAACTGTCTGGTTCATTAAAGCTGGGCAGGCAACAGCTGTAAGAGCAGAACCGACACGGTGGACTTGATCTCAAGTTTACCACAGCTGCAGTTTACACACACATCCACAGGCGGCCTACAAGCAACTGGAGCTGTAGGATCAAATTCAGGTCAGAGTTGATCTTGTCAGTTTATTTGGCCCACATGTTGCCGGTCCCAAAGGGAGTGTCAAATGGGTTTCTCCCCCCCATCCCCTCTGCAGGTGTGTAGCTTCCCCCTGACTACAAAAACACATTCCCTGTGCAATTCACCTGACAGGTGAAGGATGGCAACTCAAGTTGAAATAAAGGCCGTGATATGGAATCGCAACTTAACATCTTGGGGGGAGGGGAGATGGTAGTTTCCTCAGGCCTGTTATTAAGTTTTAACTTGTACCTCCCACTTTTTCCACTGACTAGTTGGAGTAGGCTAAA
Organism: Acanthaster planci; assembly: GCF_054643075.1. NCBI lineage: Eukaryota > Metazoa > Echinodermata > Asteroidea > Valvatida > Acanthasteridae > Acanthaster > Acanthaster planci. The sequence continues at coordinate 5,575,585 of NC_141794.1, forward strand.
CTGTGTCAGCCAACGGGCGCACATCCAACTTTGGTTGGAGAGAAACCCTTTAAAAAAAAAAAGAGCATGAGTGAGCAATACGGTACCTGTGGGTATCACTAAATTATACCCGTGGTAAATAAGAAAAGATACCAAAATAAGAGGAAAGAAATGATAGACGGGACAAACTGAGGAGAGGAAAGACCAAAAATTAGAGCATTGTGTACTATTTTTGTAGTGGCATCAATGATGAAACAGAAATCCTGATCATGACTTACAAAACCTTTAAAAACTGGTGACAACCCAGTTCTTGTGCATTCAATTAATGGTGCTTTTTTACATGCATGTACAATTCTGCTGGAAAACCACAGTTTGGCACGCCCGATTTTGGCAACACAGTAGGGTCAACCCCGAGTAAGTACATGAAAAAGTCGGGGCAGTGGACAGTTGCAAAGTTACATGTTCTGTACATGACCACGGCACAGGAGCACTAAATGCAGACCGACAGTGCATATTTTCCATGCAAATAACATGCACCTGCACCTTTACTAAAGAAAGGACCCACACCCACAAAATGTCCACTGCTTTGACAAAGCTCCTGTACACATCTGTCAAAAATCTGGAAAATCCAATGCTGAGCCAGCTTGTTTGATACCGTACCTAATGCCGCTCACAAGCTGCATGCATACACAGCCTACATGTACAAGGCACAAGGGGCATACTTGACAGTGTGCATTGTAAACTGGGTACTGACAGCTCCGAATCATCAATTCCACTCACGCCAAACCTTCAACAAAGTCACTGCCTATCTATATGTGCAACTCATTCACAAACCAATCACCTGTCTTGTGGGTAAGTTTCACCACCTCCCCCCCCCAGCAAATATGATCCCGTCATAGCACAATGGCTGTTGTTACAGTACTTAAGCATGGTTGCTGTCTACTTCTATCACACTGATCTGTAGTATCAGAAACAGGAACCAGATGAAGACAACTCGACAACACATGGATCTCAGACTTATTTTCCCTTCAAAAAAATAATAAAAATCCTCCAGGGGTATGATTCTACCTAAAAAATTAGAAGCCCCTATGGAAAATAAACGTAAGATTTAACTGAAAAATTTAAAAAAAGAAAACCAGAACACAAACAAAAATATACTGGTCAATGCAGGGCCCAAACTTGGTATCTTGTGCATGACAAGTGACATGTGCATCAATACGGCAATGAAGCACCTTGCTTGCTTCGTGGAGCTTGAAAATAAACAGATTGGCAATGTTGCCTGAAATCGTTACGGCTGCCCGTAACTACAGCCACTGTGCATAATAAACTTGTACACGTACCGTACATGTATGTACACATTATTCGCACACACAAGAGCCTTGCATTCTCCTCAGTTCTCTGAGCTTGTGATTGAACATGTAGCTTGTACAAGTATACTGTAAGTACAATGGGGGCATGTTTACGTGTTCCTTAATTAATCAACATCAATTACCAGCCCAAGGGAGTCATTCTTGTTTTCAAATTACCATTCCATAAAGGTACGGGTAGGCATTTTGCTTAAACAGACAGATAAAAATAATGAACATGTACCATCCTGAAACGAGGCAGGAAAAAATAATGAGAAAAAAAACATGACAATCATTGTTCCTATTTGCTCATTTATTCAATGTGTGTGTACCGGTACCAACAGCACTGCTTCTTCATTCTTGTCTTTCCGTTCATTCATTCATTATGATCAACGGTTTCTTCTAACAAATCATGACTCCCAGCCAGTGGCAGAATTATGCATGATTTCAACATCAATGAACCAATCACACAATTATACTTAACTATATTAAGACCATAACAGCAAAATTCCACTTGAAATTGACAAAACACAGAAAATGCCAACAAACAAGGAGACCTCTAAACAGTTGAGCCATAACACAGTCCCCCTCGTGCTTCCTAAGGTTCTTAGTACAATAGATTGGTACACACTTTATATACACTGTACTCATCAACCTGTTAATGTAACAACTTGTTCGGGTGTACTTAAACACCATTGTTCTTGGCAGATTCCATGCTGGAACACAGCTTACCCAGATTTATTTGCCTTGGACAATCCTCATTATGTTTACACACACTGAATACATGTAGCCTGTATACATGTACATGTTTATGACATAAGGGTAAGCACATGTACATGTACCTCAGCAGATGGATACCTGATAAATCAAGATCCACATTCCTTTATGTACTCATTATCTATAACCTGTTAAGTTAATCTTTGGCATGCCTGAAGGCTGAAAGACGGGGGAACTGTAAAGCTAACCTGGTGGAGAGGAGTAAAGAGTTACAGTATTTTAATAACCAACTTGAAAACTTACTACGGATATTTCAGGAAGGAAGCTTTCCAAATTCTACAAGCCCAACTTTTTTTTACAGTAACCCAACCTTTCAATCTTCCAATACAAACCAATGTTGCCTTCCACGGGGAATGCAAAAATAGTGGTTATGGGGACAAAATCTGAAAAAAAAAAACCAGGTGAACAAGTCATTTCGAGAGGGAACTTGAACAAAAAAGGTTGTTCACGTGTAACAAGAAAGATGGGCTCGGTGCCATGTAACAAGAAAGACTGGCTCGGTGCCACATTACAGTAGAGTGACAACTGCCTCAGAACACGTGCTTAAACCAATTAGAACTCTAAACCCCTAGTGGTGCACGGGGAAAATCAGATTGACACTGGAGGTTCCAGGACAGGGTTGAATACAATCACTTTATAATCAACAAAAACATTGACCTGAAAATGTAAAATGTCGTAACTTGAAGTGAAAAGCCTATGCCTGCTTGAGTCTGTAACATGCTCGACAGTCAATGATCCTGGTATGGTCTGTATATTACAGAATGTTAGCGCGGTGCAGCCAGCTAGAATCTGGACATTTCTATGGCAAGAATACGACTGAACGACTGAATACCACCACTGACCTTTTGATTCATGCCAATATGATATGTGCTGATGTCAAAAGAATGCCAAGAAAGAACATCTTTAATTTTGGTTGGACCAAGCCTACTTGCCAAGGTGTGCTGCAGCAGTTTTGAATGTGAGGTTCACAAGTCCAGTGGGTTGTACATGAACATGTGTCCCAGGAGCAAGTCAGACAAGTCTTCAATGGTTCTGACAAAGTGTTTGTATACAGAGCTGGAGAATGTTTGTAAATCAAGAGCTAGAATTGTTTCTGGTTGAGAATATGTACAAGTACTTGGTGCATATATTGTATTCATACAATATTGTGCTGTACAATACCGTCATGTTGAGTTCATGATAAATGCATTAATGATACATGGATTACTTCCTGGCTTATGTACATGTACTTGCACAACAGTGAATTGCCAAAGAACCTTACTGGTAACAACATGAGGGCCAGCAACATGTTTAAACATCTATTTTTTGCGCACACTGAAGAAAGCATGGTAACATTAAGGTGCTTTTTCTGGCATGACATCACAGTTTTCTCATGAATATGGAGATACTCATTGGCATAAAAACCAACAAAGCAGAAAGACTATCCTTCAAATTCATGAAACAAAAACTGAAAACAAGGTTGCCAAGGACACAAAAACATGCATTTTTGAGGGTTTAAATTAAAATAATTGCATCGCAGAGGCTCTTTAATGAGATTCATGTTCAACTGATTATGTCGTTTCCAATAACTCGTCGCCCATGTGCCTATAGATGCATTAGTCACCACAAGGTCATAACGGCTGCATGCCAAATTTCCCGCATGTAAAATTAAATACCGGTTAACTGGTGTGGTGTCAATGTAAGCATAATAGAGATCAGAAACTACATTGGCTGGTTAAAAAGTATCCAACTTGGTGCCGATTCAAGGCACTGAAATCATAATAACGTGTGTAATAACAATGCATACGTGTTCATTTGTTTTCTATGCAAGAGGGTTCGAAATGAATGTATCCTTTCCATTCACACATATTACCAGTACAATTGTTAATTCTAAAAATAGGAGGTCGTATGTGAAATTACATGGTAAGAAGTTTTAGTAGTTACTGAGTAAATAGTCTTATAAATCAATAGATAGGATCCGTCAACAATTTTAATATGTCTGAAGTAGGGAAGGAGGCCATCTAGAGCCATAATTCTCTTGCTTCATGACTGAGCCATCCAGGATGCTTTGCACCAATAACACTTGCCATCTGAATGGATTACCCAACAGTAATCAGGCTTGATACTGCCAAGATTAAATATGCACCAGTGATTGATTACGGCATTAAAAAATTTTTTTTTCAATCTTAGTTCAAAGCCTTAACAACCCTGTATGCTGCTTCAAACGTCATGGATCCTGCAAACCAATCAGTAGTTGGCTGGTGCCACTAACAAAATGTAAGGCTATCAAGTGCCTTCCTCAATCCCGCAAAATCCTGTAAAGCCTTCTAGTGGGTTGGGGCTTTCAAAGGATGTGGAGAGGTTCATGAATGTGTGAGAGTTGATTTCTTAGTTTCTATTTTTCCCCAAAATGTCAAATAGTACAGTTATGTGATCACTGTGAGGAATAACAAACTCATAGACAAAAGCGACGTACTACTCCACACTAACTGAGCACTTTTCTGAACGTGAAGAGTGCAATGCCAAATTAGAACTTCCGATCAAAATACATGGTGTAAGAGGAGAACGTGTAGAAAGAGACCCTGCATCCCACTGCAAGTTGGTCAAAGAAAAAATAGTGAGCCTCATTTCTCACCATCACCTGATACTGTCGGTCTGTATGTGTCTACAAGCCACATGAGTTGTCACATCAATGTTTTGGGCACCTGGGGAGGGGTCCACCATGTCAGATTCCCAACGAAATTATGTGATAAAGCAAAATACATGTATCTCTGGCAACATAAAGATATGTTGCTTGTATTTGCCACAATGTCCTTAACTGCTTGTCTCCGCTCATTCCCTTGATTCTTGAAAGCATGTCTTTGTATCACAAACATACTTGTACTTTTAAAACAGCGTAACAGTCATAATAACTGTACCATACATGCCCAGAAGCCAAACACAGGTAATAGGGTACGCATTAAGTGTGGTCAACGTGCCACAATTTAACATGTACACAAGAAGACCATATCCTCTTTTGTCAACAAAAAATGTCTTCTCAAAAAGAGACGTCCCTCTGCTTCTGTTGTGGTCACCCAATTTCAAAAATTCAAAAAGCAACATTCAACAACTTGTTGACAACCAAATTGGCCAGTTCCTATCTTGAAACATACAGCTACAAAATAAATAAAGTACACCTGAACTTAAGTACCTAATGTTTGGTCTCAATTCAAAAGCACTGGAAAGTTCTATCATGGCCCGCCATAAAAGGACAGGGAAAGAGTTCCACATTTTGGACTATCCCAACTTCCATTTTCCACCCTATTTTGAAACCACTGCCCTGGGTACCAAACCCCTTCCACTGATTAAAATCCCCCCAAAGTTAACAAGCGCCTCTTTTAAAAATTGTCGGCATTCATGACACCTGGAAATTCTGATGAGCAATTCCTCTCATGGACAGAAATAGATAATTTCTTCAGAAAAGGAATTGATACAAAAATTCATAAAAAAAGATGTCATTCGTTATGAAAGCAGACTAACTAATAGTGCTTTTATTGAATACATTCCAATCAATAGTGTATTTTTCCCTTTTTATCAAATTGACAAAAGACAAACAGCATTTTACACTTTTTACTTTTTAAAATGGAAATAATGTTGCATCCCGATTCCACTTTTCTCATCATATATCATCTCAATAAAAGTCAGTCATTACAGAAATGCCGGAAAGACACGAATTCTGGACTAAGAAACATTTACCGACGTTGTTGAGAAATACTTTAAAAATTCTCTTCACTCCCCATAGACTTTGTACACAACTGCTGAAGTGGAATCCTTTAAAATAATGTCTGTAGGTTAATAAAGTGTAGCTTTAAAATTGTATAGCATGAGTTTTAAAACAAACAAAATTATTTTTGTGTTAATTGAATTTCAATTTGAAAAAACAGCTGTTACCACAACAAACAACACTTCCATGACTTTGGACCAAAACTCATGCCATGATGCCACAGTCAGCAAAACATTGTTCAAATCAAAGTAAAATTTAATCTGAGTGAAATTGAGACAAAGGTGACGTGAGTTAGCCTTGCTGTAGAACTTAACATACTTGTCTGAAAAGAGGCAACATTTCAGGTAACCAACGAATTAGTCACCTACAGTCTACGTGCATTGTTTATAGTACTGTTCTGAACCATCAGTTATAGCAACTGTCACGTGTAAATCCTTCACACCACAAAATACAGTTCAACGTGTGGTGACACATAGACCTGGCAAGGAAGTAGCGCATGTTTTTGTGGTGTGTGTACTGTCGGGTACGTACCTTCACCCTTCGTTTTTGCCACCGACCACATGGACTTTCTTCCAGTATTTCTTGTTCGTCTTCACTATCATCACAACTGTCATGTAGATCTTCTGCCCTCTCGTCTGCAGCCCCATTGGTAGGCATTTCCAACCAGATTTTGGGAACAAAACTGGCGAAAATCCGTTATTCTGTGTCTTCGAAATGCGGGCATACTCCGGAACAAGAGAGAACCTCCAAAAGTGTGTGCTATCACTGGTACTCAGCCGACCACGAGACATCTTATTTTGCACGATTTTCCACGGGTAACGTCCACGTAGTATATCGGGGACCCGCTAAATTGAGAAATAGATTCACCTCTGACACTTGTCGTGATAGTCTCCAATGAAGCCGTTACTTACTTTCTTTTTCATTCATTTTTGAAATAACGAACGAAGGACGACATTTCTCTTCAGAAATTTAATTTTCGTCCTTTCAAGCTTTCCACTATTAGGCTATATTATTACAAACTGCTTCCACGTATTTTTAAAGGACTATCCTCATTAGAAGAGAGGTAAAAGGATAATTTATTATATTTTATTTTTACGTATTCCCGCCTGAAGGATGATGTCATTTGCTGAAAATAACTCAAGTGTTGAGGGCTCCCTTCGCTTCAAGGAATTATGCATTATGCTGTGGTGTAAACAAGAAAGATAGGTAACCGGTGGTAATGCTTACCAGAGGGGGCGATTTATTTTTGTAAACTAAATAAAAAAGCCTGGAATAAACGTTTAATTTGACCCCCCCCCCATAATTAACCTATTGCAGACATTTACTATCTAATAGGGCGAGGAGGTTGACAAATTACGCATCCCGTCTCAGTAATCCACGTATATTTTCAAATCAAAGATCGTGTAGCGCCGCGAAGCGGCGTCCAAATCCTGCAAGTTACAACCTCGGACTTGAGGCTGCAGCTGAAGTTATTCAACGAAGAATAGGATTCAACATTGCCATTTTTAATGGTAGTTTTTGTTTTCTTATTGGATGAAGTAAAAATTCATCATTCATACGTCCCAATTTTTTTCTGCATCCTTGTGCACTTATATAACCTGCGTACATTTTGAACATCCACCTCATACACACGGCTTTTATCAAACTTGGGAGGGGTGTAGATATGGAATACCTTGCTTCCGCCCACGATTATAGTTTTCCCAATTTCATACCTTCCAAGCAAAGCAAAATTATAAGCCTCCAGATAGATTAATCATAATAAATCTTCACATGCCCTTAACCATGGAGGTTTGGGCCTTAACCATTGCTACGCCGTCTTTTTAGGCTATAAGAAAACAACACGAACTTTACGACAGTTCAGAGGTAAAACGTTGGCCAAGGACATTCATGATTATGACATTCAACGCCTCTGTCACTTTCTTCGGTAAATCCCTACTCCCTTATCACGTACTTTTCCCCAAAGTAAATGAGATTGAAACTATTTGTCATAGTTTACTTGCTCATTAATTTGTCTTTTTTTACACTGGCGGATCCGGGGGCATGCGATGGTCATCCCACCAAAAAAGAGCCCCAAAATATTTTTAAAGAATGAAAGTTGATTTTGGGGGTGAGCTTCATTTCTCTTCCTTCAAAAAATGTGTAAAATGTCCCTAAAGGTAGCCCAATCCCTCATAAAAGCCACAAAAAGTTTATTACAAAAAACTCTCTGATTCCCCCCCCCCCAAAATGTTTGACCCCTCACCCTCAAAATAGATCTGGATTTGCCCTTGCCGTTGACAGGAGCTGGAGATTGAAGATTACATTCACAAACTTCATGCAAGATTCTAACACCAAATTTATGTACCATTTAGTTTAAATTTTTACCCAGAAAAATGCCAAAGATGGATAAAACTTTGTAAAAAAAAAGTGAAATTAATTCAAAAAGTTAATGAGTATGGTAGAACACCAGCAGGGAGAAACTTCTTTTGCAGGATGTTTTTTTTACTATGTATTTTAACGAACTTAACGAGCAAATCACTTCCATAAAACAGGGAAGTATGATTTGAACTTTTGAAAAATGAAGTGCGCACGAAGAAAATTAACTATTTCCACTTCTCAAGGGCATCATTTGACTCAAAACAGATAAAAACAGACCATACTTCAGGCGATGATTGAGGACTTCCTTTGAAGTGCACAATCTCTCAGAGATTGTCAAAACATTTTATTGGAAAAACTCCTTTGAACTGATATAAATGAAAAGGGGGGCTCTGTGTTTAAAAAAATCCAAAAGGGCATTCAATTTTCAAGGCTGGCTGCCTCAACTAATTAACTACTCGCATATTTTTTTTAAGCTTTGTACCCCCCCTTCTTTTTTTTACCCAAACAACCAGTAACTTCACAGCTCTGTGTCATCTGCATACAGATATGGTGGGTGCACAGCACCAATGGTCCAAGCCTTGGCTGCAAGTCTTTGTAACTGCATGTGAAAACCCATCCTCTACACCTTGAAACCAGGACGACATAAGCACTTAAGTGTTGCTCCAGTCTACAGATGAATCCACTGATGTTTGACTGGACACTCCTGATGGCCCCTTAAATGGCTGTAAGCATTGTAAGTCATGAACAGTGGTTCCATGCAATAGCTGGCACAATGCTCACTGCCATTAAAGGGGGCCACTACAAGTAACCAGTGATGGTGTTACCATGGTAACCTGAATTGTCAATTTGACACAAGGGGAAGGGTACAGGTGCAAAGAGGAGAAACATGGAACAGGCACCCCTCGGTTCTCTCATTGAGCAAATATCCCTGAACTTTGGACTTCCCTTTTCTGAACAAAACCAGTCTGTGTGAATCCACAGCAGATGCGGAGTCTAGAGCAAAAAATCTGTCAGCAAAACTTCTATGGACTCGCCTTTCTGAATGATCCCTCTTCCCCCCCCCCTTTAAAATCTCTACAAGAACTAAAATTATTATTTTCATCAATTTAGGAAGAGGTGAAGTGGCTGCTGAGGTCTTTTCATGTATGTGAACTGTAAATTCGCAAGAAACGTGTGCTTCCACTTTGGCAAATGTTATTGTATTTCACAAGATCAAATTCACTTCATCTTTGTGTGGAAAACGAACCAGACTCCGTTCCTCCTATTTTTCTCCCTCTTTTTTGCTTCCATAGTAGTAGATAACACAGTTTGATCGGTGACTTGCAATACACCGAACTCTTCACTGCATGCCTAAAACCCAAAGTTTTTAATTCACTCAAGATACTGGAGATTGTGGACATTAAACAGGAATTCTTAATGGCCCCTATGCGGCCTACATGCACGTACGACAGTCAGCGAACGACTCATCACAAGTGTGCTCTCAGTGGCACATGGCATGCAGTGTCCAATGCTCTTTTTCAACTGAATGCACACAAACTTAAAGCAAGCAAAAGGAATGTCCCGCAAGTGTGGCTGAACCGCAATAATGCTGCTCAATTAATGACAGTACCAAGTGCATTGGTTCAAGGGGGTCAGGATACATCCCCACCTCCACTACAGGATCCCCCCGCCCCAGTTTTATTTTTAAGAAGGAAATAAGATGCAGGAGCCAAGACGACTGTCAGTAGCGGGGGAAATACACCTTAGTATAAGTGCAATAATAACCAACATGTGCACAGAGTAATGAACGTTTCCCCAGGTCTCAGAAAATGTCTAGTTGTATTACTTTTTTTTTTGAATTTCCAGTTCGTGGATTGGGCATTTCATCATTTCATCCATATCCTCCTTCAACTGTAAACTTAAATCTAAATCCATTTCATGTTCTTATCACCGGAGGTCTAAGCAATGCATCCATACAGAGTGGAAGCTTCTTTGCTTGTTCATACAAAAAAGGGTACGCAAAAGAAATATTTATCATACACAGAGCTCCTCAAGTGCAAGGGAAAAGTCCAGATTTTAGCCAAACAGCAAAAAATAGAAAACAAAATGCCAGTCTAGATTTCCCCAACTAAACAAAAGTCCAGATTTAAATACAAATTACACCAAAGGAAAATACCAGAAAAAAAGTCAACAGTAACATAAAAGAAAAAAATTCATAAACAACTAACGGGATAATCCGGCAGAATGTTTGTTTACACTTTTCCCGTAAGGATGGACTCTTGACCTACCCTGGCAGCGATTTACAAGGACTATTAATCCTCCTATGGTTTAACAGCACAGATATGCATGAATGCTAACAGTCCCTCTTGTTCATGCGTTTTTATGTGGAACACAAATATGCACAGGTTCAATGTGCATACGCTTGGTTGCTGGCACAAAATGACACAGGCTCTTTTGTGCCGTCCTCTTCACTGAAGTTGGTTTACTGTACGATTGCGCACGTAAAACAGTGAGGCACAGTTGTTGGACAGCGCAAAAGTGCAACCTGATATTCCTGTGAGGGATAGTTGGTGCAGTGCACAATATGACACAGCTGTGCTTCTTTGTGCAGCTGATGAATTGACCCAAATACTGACTTCTGCATAGGAGGGTTAAGTTTGCCCACTGCCAAGGTCTTACCAAAACCAATTTCCAGTTTTCTTTACAATAAAGGGACAATGGTTTTGTTACTGACTGCAACACCACCACCCCCAGCCCCATTCCCACCCCTCCAAAATATATGCAACAGTGAAGTCTCACAAATATCTATTGCAAGTCTTTCCAGCCTCAAGCCAGGTTACCCAGATTTGAGATCTAACCTCCGATGGAGGAGGCTGCCACACAGACTCATGATTTCTTCACACAGTCGAAATTTTTCTTGGTAAATTCACTTTCACTGAATAAATCTATCCACTGAAGCTTTCCTAATGAGTACACCATTGCCCAAATGACATTCTGACACTCAAAGGTGTGTTGACATGAAACTGTACACTGCCCATTTGAAATAAAGACATTGGGTTTATACTTGGTAGGGGTGACACATCTTTCGCTTGGGTCAAATACCATCCATGGGCCTTTGTGTTTGCTCCAGACAAAACATATTTCTTCACCAGAGCAAAATTTCAGAATGCTTCTGTTATGACAGATAAAAACTGCAGTCTTAATATCGAAAGAAGCTAAACTTTACAAGTTGGTACAACTGGGGTTCAGTGTCACAGTGCCACATTGTAGTTAGCTGAACAGTACCAAGATCTGCTAATCTGAAGCATATTTCACAGGCTACACATGCTAATGCATGTATTCACACGGATAAATAAATGTTCAGATCAATATGCCTCTTGAGTTTGCGAGCTCTGTTACACTATTTAATAAGGTATCCACAAACTGGAGAACACCTTTATTGGCAGGAAAATCCTGTACTTAGCAGCATCGTAACATTGGGTCTGGATTTTTGAATGACGTCATCCATCCCCAATGCTGTAGCTGAGACCTTCGCAAGACCAGACACAAGACCAGGCACAACACCCAGTCGCTGGTCAAGTTCGGACGATGAATGAGGAATGCTTTGGTTGCGATCCGGTTGAATAGCACATGACGTGAATTCAGACTGAGGGTCTTGCAGGGTCTTGTGATGGTCTTGCAGGGTCTTGTGATGGTCTTGCAGGGTCTTGTGATGGTCTTAAGAGATTTCGACTGCAACACCGTCAGTCATTGGAATACCGAGCACATCTCTCAAACATGGCGAAATTCTTTGATGATCCATTCATTGCTTTCCTTCATTTACTTCAATTATGAGAAAACGACCTCCGTGAAGTCCAACACACTGTTGACCCATTCTATTCAGAGCCAAACTGTTGAAATGTCCTTAAACTACACCAGTGTAGAAGAGTTGATTCAGTTTAAAAAACAAAATGGAATGCTTTATCTTACAAAATATTATTCAAGAGTTGAAATCTTGGATTTCCGATGAGAAATGCAGCTTTTTTTCCTCTTATGTACATAACCCCTGAGAAACAATGTGGGTGCCTGTCAATGGAAAGAAGTCTGAATAATATCGATAGTGAACACGAACTCTCCCTGGTTATGGACCCAGCCTTAAATTCCTCTTACAAATCTAGCGGCCATCTTGGATTCTTTCCCCAAAGTACAAGTATGACAAATTTGAAAAAAAATGCAGTCAAAATAGTCTGGCATCTGTGAGACTTTTTTGTATGCCTCATAAGGACTGAGGACCGTGCTATGGGGATACAAGCCCAAGATGGCTGCTCTGCATGTGGCACGACACTGCCCAAATCAGACCTTGTGTCTCTTGCTGTCATTCTCCTCTGTTGTAGCGCCCTCACTGGCCTTTCGCTTGGAGCCAACGGAGACAGGTTGGTCTGGTGCATCATGGTCAAACTGGACAATGATGCAGGTCATGTTGTCGCAGCCAGTGCCGTCTCCACTTGTGTCAGGCGCCAGACAGAAATGGAAGAGCTGTGGAAATGGAAATGCCGAGGTGAAGTCAAACACAACAGACCGCAAAACTGGAAAGCTCTGAGCAACACCCCCCATATTGGGCCTTCTGAGCAACATGAAGGCAATTCACGTAACAACTGTGATTCACAATACAATGCACCTCAAACGTTCATCGCGGAGAGTGCCCACAGCTGGCTCAAGGTTGGAGCCAGCAGCCATGCGACACTTTTCTGGACACAGCCTTTCGAGGGCATCCATCAAATGATACTGATACAAGGAAATTGTTCAACGATCACAGAGTCCCGAGGAGTGATGAGATGGGGAGTTGCAAGATGTGGTTGCAAAAAGTGTGGTTGGACTCTAAACAAACAGAGCCAAGCTTTGCTATGTAACAGAGGCTGTGGACATTGATCTGCTTCCCAAAATGTGGTGTTTGTTTCTGTTGATCTAAGTAGTTCAGTGGTGTTTTGAATTGCTTCAACTCAAAAAAGGGTCTTAGAAGATGACGTTCTGTTCTTTCCCCAGCCAGCAATACAAGCAGGGGAACGTTTACTTGTGCAACTTGTCAATCGTGTGCACAATCAGGCACAATGTATTTGACGTTAGCCTTTACCTCTTGACAGATATCGGATAGTTTTGGTTTTCCCTCACTGCTCTGCTTGGCTATTCTCTCTCTGACAAAGTTTATGACCTCTTGGCTCGTCATAACATTCCTGGATAAAAAGATAGAACACTGGTATTGAAAACTCAGCACGCTGAACTTGATGTCAGCGTTCCCCCCAATGGGGTGATCCAAAAATGGATTTCACCCAGTGAATAAATGCCGGAAAAGCTCAGTACTCAGGTGGTAAGGCATCGGCACTTGTGACCAGGAAATGTGGATTTAGGTCTCAACATACAATTCTGTGAATCTGATCTCAAATTGCTACCCTGTTATAAGTGTTTAAGGAACTGTTGAGTTTCTGCCGACAAATAAATAAATTTTGAAGTGCTCACATAAATAATTTGGTGAAGGACACACCAAAATAGGCTGTCAGTAGCCCACACATCATCATCAATAGCTTTTTCCCAGAGCCAACGGCACTTCCCTCGAACCATGACATCCACGCAATCTTGACTTTATTCCCAACCATGCATCTGACTCAAGCATGGTGCACAATGCCCCCAGTTCTTCCAGTCCAACATAAAACGAACACCTACTTCCACCCTCTGTGAAATGTGAAGCTTCAGAAAAAGAATCTCCCTACCATATGCCATCGCAAGCAATGACCATGAAGTCGTTCTCCTTTGTTAGTTCTGCTGTCTGTATGTCTGGAAATGCCGAGATCATCTGCTCCTCTGGTGGGAGATTCGTGTTGCACTTGTAGCAGTGATCACCTGGTTAGGGAACAACAGTACTGGTTTGAAAGATGGATGCCAGGTGCATCAGAAGGTGAAGTGAGCGCATGAGAGGCTGAACTTTGTCCAGCATTGACAAACACCTGAGTCTGTTGCTGAATTCAGCACTACATAGCCATCTATGGAATCAGGCAGGTTTCGTATCAAAAACTGCACACAGATGTTCTTTTAATTCGCAGCGCTGTAAAGATGAAGCTGATAATCCAACAGTTGTTCTATAATTTTGATTAGATTACATCAATAGAATGGAAAAAAAAGGCTGTTGTAATGAGAATAAGTGAAGAAGATACGATATGCACACGTTCCTGAGGAGTGGCTACAACGTAGGCAGCAGAGACACATTCAGAATGGGACAAGTTCAATCAGCGACAATTTGCTAACCACTGGTCAATTTTAGCTGGTGCCTGTTATATATTTCATGCAGAGGTTACCAGTCAAAATCGATCATTGCTTGGCAATGTGTCGCTAACCAAACTTGCCCGTGGTCAGCCTCCTTTGACAATCTGCCTGGCCTTTAGGCTTTCCAAAGCTGTTTAATAAATTCCACCTTGGTTAGAACAATGTTTAAAGAGGCACTGTTAGAATTAGCCAGACATGGATGTCAGGCTGCACCCCTACTCGACAAGCTTGACTACTTGTGGGTCCCCTTCATCCATGCTCTATATTCTTAATACCACACTATTAGTTTTTTTGTCATGGTTTTTGTATAATAACAGTCAAAGAGGCTAGTTATAGTATGCACCTATCTCGCAAGGGAAAAAAGTGTAGCAAGTTTTTATCAAATAAAATCTTTTGTCTTATTGTCTTACCGAGAGCCCTGGAGAGATTAAGGCCACCGTTGACTCTCCCGTCGGGTGTCACTTTCCCACCTGCTTTCTCTATTCTTGTGATCTCAATTTTATCCTCAGGCTTGTGGTCGATGGAAAGATCTACGGCTTCTCCAGCTTTGGATAACACGCAGCGTGAGTCCCCTGCATTGGCTACGACGATTTGGTTGTCTCGCATTAAGGCCACGACGGCGGTGCAGCCACTGTCACTCCCGGGCTAATTATGACAACCAAAAAACTTCATATGGTCTTAAATGCCTATATTCCTGGTGGTGATGAATATTGAAAGTCATCCGTTAAAGAATGCAAAATTAAACAAGGGTAACTTGAGGTTTTACTCTGAGATACCCCCAATTAACATGCTAAACAAAACCTCGAGGTAAACCTCGCTGTAAAGCCCAAGTAACTGCCTGTTTATTTTGTTTGCTCACCTTATGTATACAGGTAATCCCAGAATTTTTGTTTAACAGTGAACTTCAGGTATTAAACATAAAATGTCTACTCATTCGGTGGAGCACCGTGGTGAATTAGAATGAATTGAATTTATCCTTGTTATGTAAGAGTAACAGTCAAGTGGTCAAGAGAGGGTATATAAAGAGTGGGTCTGGCATGGTTAAGGCCTTCACGCTTGCACGCCACTGTGACCTCCATCCAAACTTGCGTTGATTTTTAGGATCTGTTCAACCTCGTTTGCTAGCCTGACTGCAGTTGGTTCGCTTAGGTCAGGCATATGTTTCCTTTTTTCCCCTTGGGTTTTCTTATCTGGCAACCAACAGTTTAACGTGTTCATTCACTGTCAATTACATACAGTACAATTCTGTTACGATTGGGACCTATAGTATCCTTACAATGTTAAGATTGTTAACAGATCTGGCTTTGTTAAAAGAAGTTAATATGGTGGTTGAGAGATCTGTAATAAAATCATCCAGGTCACAGCGTCAAGCAACGTTACCAAAATATTGCATGCGTCGAGTTTAGAGTGTATCGTGTTTAAAGGATAGTGCATGCATAGAACAAGGGCCTATATTGTAATGGGAGACTTTTAAGATGCTCTCAGGCATTTAATATACCAGTCCAACGCGACCAGTCTGGTACACAGAACCGGTCTATTTGCTGCCAGTAAGCATCGCCAAAGCCTCCCATTGCTATCTAGTCCTATCTTGGACTACACTGTGATGGTAGCCTACCTTAAGCACAACATTGTGGACACTGAAGGTCCACAAAAAAGGTATTTCCTAAAGGCAAGAGTTTACAAAGGCAAACAATGATGTGCAATGTGGGAATCTGATTCACAATGGGTCGACAACTAAACAAAAGAATTATTTCATATATGGCAACGTACTTCATACAGGCTCAATTTTCACCTGATTGCCTGTCTGCTCCATTTGCACAGACCCCCCTGGGTCTGTGCAAAAGTGACAGTGGCTGTTTCAACTGGGCGCCTCCCAAATACACAAAGACTGGGCATTCCAACTCAAGTTGGTTGCATGTGCCGTGTCTGACCTGCAACCAGTGCACACAAACCTGTGCCAACGGTACATGTTATGTCACCAACAAAAGGGTGTCACTGGTATGTAGCACTCGCTGTTCGTCATCTTTTTGCTCATGTGCAGAGTTTGCAGGATGATTTCCTCACCTCTTCCTTTTGTCCAAAGACATCTTGCTGTTCGTCTTCCTCCTCTTCTTCCTCGTCTTCATCCTCCTCCTCGTCCTGGTCTTCAACCCCTTCATAGTCCTCTTCTGAATTGCTGTCGTCGTCCTCGTCCTCGTCTTGCTCCTCGTCTTGCCCCTCTTTATCTTTGCTCTCTTCATCCTCCCCCTCATTTTCAACTCCGCCTTCTGACGGGCAAGGAGTAGGCAAAGTGTATTAACATAGTGACTATAGTGATAACTGCAGTTATACATCTGCAAAACAAAACTGTCGGGTACTTGTTCACGTACACTAATTTGAGAATAAAATGGGCCGTAAGAGCTGTGCATCTCTGGCCTCAATGTTTGTTTCACACTATCACGTAGCACTAAAATCTATGGACCTGTTTGCTCATCCTTAATCCTGCAAAATTTTCTACCTGCCCTCATATTAAAAAAAAGAATGCAGCAATACACTTCTAAAATCTCCCATTACTGCTCAAATATGTTCCAAGGAGGCATAACCATTGCCTAAATCCTTCTAAATCCTCTGGCAATTTCTGTCAATGCATCTGGTCAGTATGAATAAAAACAAACCAGGAGCAAGGTGGGTAATTTCACATACCTGAGTCTAAATTCACCCTTAGGTGAGTGTAAACAACACAAGGTCTAGCCCGAGAATTAAATACAGTGTTTTTTAAAAATGAGCAACAAATTTTTGCAGTACAGCCAAAAATTCTTCCCACATCCTCCACAACCTGACGGATTTTAAAGAATTTGGGCTGCGGTTAATGAGGAAAGATTCTGAAATGGTATGGTTAACGGCTCTGCGATTGAAATGTGGAAACGGAGGCAAAAATAACGCCATCTGTATATGTAAATGCGTAAAATTGCCTCATAAAATTATCATTTTGTTTCCACAAACAGTTTCCCTCATCACTTTGCAAGTGATAACATAAAATAAATCAGTAATGATTTCTACAGCCATGAAGGATACAACCTTGCATTACCATGTTGAAATTCAACACAGGCACATTGTTCGGCCATCTGTCTGCAGGGGCTTGCACA
This sequence comes from Acanthaster planci, assembly GCF_054643075.1. NCBI lineage: Eukaryota > Metazoa > Echinodermata > Asteroidea > Valvatida > Acanthasteridae > Acanthaster > Acanthaster planci. The sequence continues at coordinate 5,593,185 of NC_141794.1, forward strand.
CTAATGATTCAAATGATGGATGTCGGTGTGAATTTTGCAACAAATTGAAAGCCACAACTCTCACGGGATAGGAGCATTTTTTGCAACATCAATGCGGACTCCAAACAGGGCTCCCCTGGGCACTGACGAGGCCGGGGTGGCAAAACAATACCACAATGCGCACAGCAAACAGAAGCATTGCAGACCATGCTGGAAAAAGTCTGACAAGGGGGTTGGGTCGAGACACACGAGTGCTTACATTGTACATTTATTATTAGTTTATTTCCGACAAAATAAACCAATCCTGTGCTGTGTAGCCTTCTTTTCTGGTGACTGACACTCCAAAGATGGAACATTCTCCAGAATTCCCAGAATTACTCTCATTAACCCTAACCCTAAAAATACAACTAATTACTACTTGTAGTAAAATGTAGTAATCAGTGCTGCCGCTTATAAGAGGACAAGACCGTATTATTCTCTGAAGCCATAAGATACAATGGATAGGACAATGTACTGTAATATACAGTGCTGTGGTGCTACGCATGGCTTTATTGTTCTCTGTGCGAGTAACAATGGAAGTAATCTAGCCAGAAGTAGTAATTTGTAGCACTAGGTCCTTCAGGCTAAGGCTATTACTTAGTATTTTGTAGTACTGAGTACTGTAAGCCAAAAAATATGCTTGGCGGTTAGGGTTTACATCTGTCTTTTTCTTGAAACATTCTAGTCAAGGAGGTGAGTCCCTAAATATAAGTCCAAAAAATCAACTTGCCCTTCATCGAGGTCAGGAATAAATTCACCAGGGGCAAGCACACGTACACGCATGTAGATTTCCACAAAAGCATATGTCCAGTATTCCAGTGACGGTATCCATTTACCACATACAGGAACAGCACACAACTTTAACTGCATATGATTAGTTATCTCACTTTACTTGGCAGCCAAATTTGGCACCTGTCATTTTCTGATGGCCGGGTCTCAAGTATTTCAAAGGACACAGACAATGATCTTCCTGGTTTCTTGTGTCAACTTTCTGTTTCATTTTGTCTGTCCTTAGTACGTGAACTCAACATGGAATTTGCTTCCCAAAACAGAATTTCATCTTATCATGGAAAGTCTGTTGATTCCGCCCATTTTCCAGATGTTGGAAAATCCACGGCTAGTGGCTGTCGGCAATACAGACAGATATCAAAGGTTTAAACGTCAGAGTAGGCAGGAGCTTGTAAATAAACCATACACCACCTGATTAAAGCCCATTCAAAATAAGGTCCTTGGGAAAAGCTACCTTGTTACACGAATCTTGTTTTATCAGGAATGGAAATATAAAAAAAAAAAGGGACCTAACATTTTCCTGTAAAATTCTCAAACAAATCCATGCGGCACGTTCGGTGTAGACCTACCAAATCTTCCATTAACTTTCTCAGACTCTGCTGCATCAGCACCATTACATTTGGTGTCCAGTGAGTCCTGTCCACTCTCCTCACCCTCTCCTTCTCGGACCTGATCATCCCCAACGCCGCCCTCCGCATTAGCACCGTTACCGTCCCCTTCGACCTCTGACCCTGACTCCGCCGCGCCCTCCTCCACTTCCAGTCTCAGGGGGATGGAGCCTTTGTCGCTCTCCACCCTGCCATCATTTTCCTGTCCGTTGGCCACGGCAACGTCTGCCTCCCCTTCGCCAAACGTTGGCGGCTTCTTGCGGACCATCGGGGAGAGGAGGTCGTTTTTGTCCAGCTTTTTGCGGAGGGTCCGCGTCTTTGATGGGTGGTAACTGTACCGTGCCAAGAGCTCTCCCAGAGGTAGGTTGGCTTCTTCTTGTAAGGCATTAGCTTCTTCTGAATCCGCTGTTTAATGGAAAACGAGTTTAAAAGTTTGAATTAATTCAGTTGAAATATTACAAAACAGAATTCAACAACAAATAATGTGTGAAGCCTGCTGAACCCAACAGAATCCAACAGCTAGAACAAGAAGTCTTTTGTTCACTGCTAACAAACATACATTTAATGCTAAGCCATATGGGCTTACTTCATTTTTCAAAGGATCCGCCCAAATGTCAATATTGAATATGATAAGCATTTTCTCATGCATAGTTTGCCATTATGTATTAGAAAAAACAAGCTAAGCGCGCTGTTTTGGTGTATCACTAAGTTTGAGATCCTGATATACCACGGTTAAACCCATGTAAAGTATCCCTGCAAATTACAACTGCCCAATCTGTGCTGCAAAAACTCAATGCACAGACCACGGACCCAAGGAGCAGTCAGTGTACATATTTACCATTTCCACAGACTGCCATGAAAAGAGTCAGGGAACTAGACCGCATGTGGCACCACAAGGTGCTGTGTGGCTCTGAAGTTAGTCCACGATTTAGCCTTTGCTCGAGGCGTACATGGACACACCACACGCACCTCTGCCATTGGCACGATGAAGACACCAACATGAGTGGCAAAGCCAGGAGCCAAGCATCGTGCACCGGTGCCAAGCGCCCCTTGACTAAAGGCTATCCATGATTCAGCCTGAGGTGCTGTGTGTCTATTCTGTATGTATGCACCACATGCATTGGGTTTGAATACAACCGAGCACTATTGGTATCGTGCGAGCAGCAATGTGATGCACACAATTCTCTCATCACAGTGACAGTAAGGGCAAAAATCTAATCCTAGTACCGGTGATGTGTAAACTGACATTTTAAATTTTAAGGGAGTACACTGGTTTGTGTTGTTATGAGCAGGCCTACACCTATCCCCTACATCCTGTTAAAGTTGCATTTTCAGGTATTTTTGGTACAAATATCAGATCAGACATCGGCTGATGTTCCGGTTAAAACATTTGACATTGGATTGGCAGTTCATCGATTGATCCCTCTTTAAATGATGTGGATTTCTGTTGAGCAGTTGATTTACATAGTGTGATGGTCTTTTAAACGCCCTCCACTCAAAATGTGGCTCCTTCCAGGAATTCGTTTTGTAAGGTTGAAGTCACACTAGGTGTCGTACCTTCATCATTGTTGTGTTCCATCCCGGCCAGGTGTCGTAATTCCTCTACCACTGCTGGCTCCTTGAGGACAACATCAATCTTCATGAACGCGTCCTCCAGGGCCTTGGCTAGATCGCCGTTCTTATAGGCCTCCTGGTCCACGATGCAGTCAGGGAGGTACTTGGAGCAGTAGATGGCTACCTCTGCCCCTGAGGCAATCAGTGACATCAATAAAGTGAAAACAATCAATATATTGATGTACAAACTCTCTATCATGTATTTAATAGACCTTTTGCATAATGACGTTAAGCTTTGTGTACGTGTTGGCTTTCCTATGGATATGGGATATGAGGTGGGAGCGATCCAACAAGCTATCTGTGTCAAGTTTGTGATGCCAAGAGGTCTTGTCTTGTTCAACATACATCAGTTCCTTCAGTTGCTAGAGTATTGAACGCACTGGAAATTTGTTCTTTCCTCGTGTCTACAGTCAAGGCCTCACAGTCTATTTGTAGGAACTTGAGAATGTCGTTAATTAAAAGAATCAGTTAAATGGATCTTACTTTGTTGAGCATATTTTGCTGAACTCAAGTTGTTGGTCCTACTTCAAACTTTATCTTTTGTTATTCTCCAATTATACCACTGGTTCTGACCACGGCACTGCAGTGGGGCCAAAGTATTCCACGTTCAAAAAAAAAATTCTACACCTTCTCCAGTTTTTGTGGCCCACAAGGAGGATTCATCAGAAATATGCTGATTTGCTGTTTCATCTTGGGCAAAGATGAACCCTAGATTCTTCCTGCCGCGCCCATGTTGTTGCAAAGCAGGGGTTTAGATAACGCACACATTGGCGTATAAACGCTTCCAGACTTGGAAACTTAGTCAAAATAAGCAGCATAAACCCTCATGCAGCAGGAAAATACGCAGTGATTTCTACTATTGAAAGAGTACCATAAGTTTCTGTATTTTTCATATTTCGTCAATTACGCCCTGCCCAACAGAGTAACATTAGTAGCAGACGCTACTGAAAGCGACTTGTTTTCCCGCCGCTCCATGCATTAATCAGAAAATCCTGAATGTGTTGTAGACCAAAATGGGCTGCTGCTTGCGCATTGTGTCGTTTTTGTGTACAAAAACATGGTCAACAGACTCCCCAAAGACACGATGCAGTAAACTTATTTTGAACCTGTGGGGACCACACTATTTTCATCGATTTTTGCTCGAATGGGCAGGGTTTGAGTTGCCTGAACTCCTTTCGAATGTTCTGCAAAAAACGTGAAGTTTTCAGTAAGTTTTGATCTGCTAAACACAGGGATTTTTTCAAGAGGCGTTTTAGAGGCTTTCTGGTACATCTGCTAGAAACCAGATATCTCTTATGGAAAATCTGAGTCTGAAACACTTAAGAAAGATTGAGGTTTAGATCGTGAATGTGAGTGCATTTGACCGCCGAATGATGAAGTGCACCATGATTTTCTGAATATCCACTGCCAGGCACGTACGCACCTAAGTGTGGTAGCCTCACACATGCTGCCGTACATGGGCAGATACGGACTTGTGTGATTTTTGTCTACGGTGTCATGAGTTCATGGTTATCACTAAGCCCTGTTTTTGTAATAGTGTTTTTCAAGAGAAATAACAAGTACACATATCATTATATTTACTAAGGCACAAGGACTAACTCTCATAATATGGGTACTCAGTTCCTCCACCTCTTAGGGAGTAAAGTACTCTCCCTCTCAGGAAGAAGAGTACACGACTAAACAATACTAAGGGCAAAAGAGTGCTGTTCTCTACTCCTCTAAGCAAGGAAGTGGGTATTGTACTCACGGCTTGAGGAAAATTATCTAAATCCCATGGCAATGTATAGCATGGGAAACATCACACACTATGGCACACACTGTTACATGTACCATAGTTGGCTCGGCCAAACTATATCACCGTCGTCGGGTCCCAAATATGGTTCAGTTGGGAGCGACGCAACAGTTGGGGTGTAACTTTCTCAATCTCTAGCAGGAATCAGGGTTGCAATTCACATACCTCCGTGACCGTCATAGACAGCAAACATGGCCGTCTCATCATCGAGGTGAGGAATACAGTTGTGACCGTCCTGCAGAGAAGAACACAAAAAACAACAAAGAACCCTGATTATTTATGAAAACAAAGGAACAAAAATGAAGATCACTTTTCTTTTAGGATTTAGACGATGAGTGGGAAAATTCCAGTTTTGATCACATGATCACGAATGAAACCTCTGACTTTACTTCCTCCTTTTCAAAACAATCTTCTACAACCGCCAATTAGAAAGACAAGGCGATAGGCCGATGGAAGAATCACCAGCAAATCATGTAATAAGATCAACAGATCATGCAAAGATCTAGCGATCACACAGATCAAAAGATCATGCAAAGATCTAGCGATCACACAGATCATGTGAAGATCCAGTGATCACACACATCAACAGATCATGTGAAAATCCAGTGATCACACAGATCAACAGATCATGTGAAGATCCAGTGATCACACAGATCAACAGATAAACTGATCATGCGAAGATCCAGTGATCACACAGATCAACAGATCATGTGAAGATCCAGTGATCACACAGATAAACTGATCCTGCTTAACATTCATTATCCCCAAGCACAGAGCATGATGTAATAAAAGACCACAATGCCTCTCTTCTGTGTGAATACTGATATTCAATACAGCATTTTTATTGCCCTTTCTTCTCATTGCATTGCGTGTCAGAGCTTCAAGAAAGAGTTATTATTTGGACATCACTCATTTTCTCCTGGTGTACCAGTCATTAAAAGCAATAACATGTCCTTAAAAGTCAAATTTATCAGGGAAAATACGGAAGCATTTAATTAGAAACACTTACATGTATATGTACAATTTTTCAAACCAGTTTTATAAAATTTATACAAAGGTCTCTGTGTGTATGGAACTCTTTCTGAGCTTCATTTTATGGCATATTTTTCCTGCCACAACTGCTTGGGTGTATAACAAGACTTTTGCTTGGAATGGCTAACGGCTATTTATGTGATTCACACCATATTTTTAATCAATGAATACTATTGAATAGTCATCGACACTTATAACTTCAATACTTGTCAACCTTTGCTGTTTTTACAGTTAGTTAGAAAAGTTCACAGCCAAACTGGCAAGAATTTCACCTTTTCTCTCTACTTCCTTGAAAAAATTATTAAAACACTGACACACGTGGCCTAAACAAGGAAGACTGCTGAGATCCCAACTTAGGTAATTTTGAACTGATAGACAAGCAGTAAATTTGAAAATTTAATGAATAAACGCAAGTACAGGCAAGACAGGTGTCCTTAAAGCTAGTATCACTGCACGGCAACGTTGAGTATAAGGCCTGTATATCCTTAAAATGTAACTGTTGTAGTCTTGAGCATTTAAGCCTCATTCGAATTCTCAATGGGACAAACAATGGCAAAGTCACATTTTCTTAAAACATGACTTAACAACCGTGTTGTTACACAACTTAAAAATACAACATTATGTAGACTGAGCCACAAACAAACGGACACAAGTCAATGTTAAATTGACCTTACTCATCGTGTTAACCTCTCCTGAAAACATAAATGCTAATATGATAGTAAATATTTCAATGAAAATGGGTCATCTCTCATAAACGGCAAGTTAGTACAAAATGAATTTTTTTCATGTAGGCTACCGTACCTCCATTCCGAGTCGCCATCCTTGCATCGCCGACGAACCAAATCGGAGTTTTTCTGTTCCCCCATCATCAGAAACGCACTCTGTCTTCGGCTCAGAAAGATAAGCTCCCATCCTGAACGAGTCGTTCCTTAAAGAGGACGGTTTTACTTCCTTTTCATAACATGCAAGTTTCCCACAAGTTGATCAACTCTCAAAGTTTTAGAAATTTCTTTTTTTCACGTGGTCACACGTACCGAATTTGCATCCACAAACACCATGTACATGTACATACTTAAGCGTAAACCGCATGCAAGTACACAGCGAAAAAGAATTCCGTTTCATTGGTAAACCATCTGTTTGTGCGATTAGCATATGTAGTCGACGAAATACCAGCGACATTTTGGCGAACTATAAATAACACGTGATCCCGCGGGCAAAAAACGTCATCGCGGTTTGGGACATGGCCGTGATAATCCTCGTCGTGGGGGATAACACTTTGATACATTTTTGTGGCCGAAAACAATGAATGGATTACAAACATGAGCGTACAAAGTCACCCTTTTCCCTTCTAGGGTAGAGTATAATTTCTGTAATTTCGGGGGAAAACCAGCTATTTCCTGGAGGGGAGGATACTTTCCATGATGAAACAATCCTGACACGGGTCCGAAAAGTTTCGCAATAACGCGCGGGGGTCGATATGAACTATTTCAAGTTCATTGGAGATGGATGTACGGACAGTGACATACAAAATTTAATTAAACACATCCTGAAATAGAGATATCCTTTTTATACAGAGATGTATATCAGAAGATATAGAGACTAATGATAATTTGGGACGGACAGATGATGATAGGGATACACTGAGCTGGAAAGTAGCAGCTAGCAGTCCCGTTTGACCTCTTTATTACGGTTGGGTCACGTGCACGGATACTGCGCATGTAGTCGATTAATTGGCTGCAGATTTCCATATGCGATAAATCAAAAACGTAAATCTTCAAGTTGGCAAGCTCGGACATTGGGTCTACATACTAGGCCTAGTCGTTAGTCGTATCATGGAGAAATAAAACACATTTCTCCATGGTCGTATCATACCCTAAAATTTGCCAGGTAACGGAAACAACTTCAAACGAATGGACTTCATGCATGCACCTAGTACCTGACACAAACGCTTCCTCCATGCTACAGTTAACTGATTGGAAGGTCTTATTTATTTAATTTCTGAGAAGGGGTTCAATTTTAAAGTATTTAATAGACCTCGCTCTTTGTTGACACGTGTTTTTTATGTCGGTTCACTGAGTTGATATGAAGGTCTATTTCACAAGTAACTCCAGAGGAGAGCACTCGCAACCCCGACCCTCAGGCCATGGGAACCCTCAGTGTCAAGCTCCTGGCGTTGGAGGCCCGTGCCCCCACCTACCCACCCACCCACCATGCCCCCTCCCAGAAATTAGAGGGAAGACCTGGTGGTAGTCTGTCTTCTATTGTTTAACAGTGACCGAACCCATTGAGTGTCCCTCAAGTGAAGGCCCCACACCCCCCTTCGCAAAATGTACACCACTTCCACTGGATACCTCAGTTTTTTCTCGTTTCCTCTGCATTCGACTGGTGAGTGGACTGCCTCCCAGAAATTAGAGAAGGGAAAACCTGGTGGTAGTCTGTCTTCTATTGTTTAACCATAGAGCTGGGTTGTAGCGCTATGGTTTAACTGTGACCGAACCCATTAAGTGTCCTTCCAAGGCCGATTACTGGTACTGTTTCCATGTTTTACTTGTTTGGAGACCTACTTGATAGTGATCCTGCAGGTCTAGTGCGCAGTTCTGTTTATTGATTGTCTTTATTTAATGTTTTTGGCATGGTTTTGTACGTTTGTCTTTGTGTAGTGTGTGCGACGGAAATAATAAATTAAATGAAACAAAATCTACGGAGCCCTTTACAATGGGGCAAGTGCTGGATTTAACAATGTCCGAATTTATGACAATATGTCAAACTTTTGCTGTCTTGGGTCTGAATTTATGGTAGCGGAAGTCTTTTACCAAAAGTTTTGGGTGCGAATTTAGTAAGTCTAGTGGTCACGGTGTCGGGAGGAGCCTTCCAAAAGTGCGAAAAGGTTACCCGCACTATTTGGCCTCACCCCCATGCCCGGAAGGGCTATAAAAGATTGAAATATATGCCCCCCCCCAGCTTTTTGCTTCTTTTCCTCCCGATAATTTTGTCCTGGATCTGCCCTAACTAAGACACTGTTTTATTATAAAGTTACACAGTTCAAATGATCTAGCTCAGTAAGGAACGGATTAGACCACCGCATTGACTCGGACCCCATAAAAGCACGTGATCAGTGCTGACCAAGGTTCTTGTCATGTGACGGGTCATCTGATAAAAGTGGAAGCCGGGATCCAAACGTTTACAATACTTTCTATGATAAGTAACATTGCATTTCTAGGTACCAGACCGTACCTGTGTGTAGAGATCAGTGTCCTCCCCCTTCGGTAGCTTCGCGTGACCTGGCTCGTGCTGAACTAGAACTCTGCGTTAGTCTTCTCGTCAAAATGTTGTATCAAATCCTCTTTGTGTTCTTGGCTGCTGCAGTTTGTAAGTATTAATGAAAGTAAATGAATTGTGAATTCGGAGACCCTGTTCCTGTAACAGAAGGGTGACTTACGTTTTTAATTTTGGATTCCCGAAAATGTGCTGAATGACCACCTTATCCTTGGCACTACACCCAAACAAGAAACAAAAAAATTGATAGGCCCGTACTTTGCAAAAAAATTTCCTATGAGCCTTCTATCTTTCTTTTTGCGTCATTCACTGAAGCAATTCATTAATTGACCCTCTTTTGTCTTCGCAATGCTGCCTTTCATTTACTACATGGATTAGCTCCCGATCTGTGAATGGGCGATAAGCACAGTTGGGATCTTTTGGGTCTCGGAACCAGACAGTAATAATGGTAGATCTGTAAGTAACTAATATCAGGCAACTGGACATGTTGCCTGATATGGGTTTAGTGAAGTGGCTGTTGGCTACGTGTATCTGTATCATGACTTCTGTATCCAGCCACCATATACTCGCTACCTAGCTTGACAGTTTATGGGGTAATTGTCTCTTCTTTTGACTACGGACATATACCGCAATTTTTAATCAACTATTTATAATCAGAAGAGGAGACTTTTAACACCAGATGCATCTGGTTACATGCCACCAAGCTTAACAAATGTCTCTTCACTCCATGTTTTCATTGAGCCTGAAAGCATAACTAGGCTTAGGAAAAGAAAAGTCCACAGATAAATTGTTTTTAAGTATATGTTAAAACTTTTTGGTGTTTATAAAACCAGAAAATCGTGGTGGCAGATTCTCTGGTGTTAATGTTTACCTTGTGTTATTTCATCCAGTGTTTGACAGCAATGATGCAGCTGCTCCCAAACCACCTACCTTTGGCAGCCGGTACCATGCCAAGGGCTTTGTGCAACTGCCTTATGCTGAGCTCAATGAGCCCTTTGAAATCTACTTTGATGGACAGAAGAGTATGGGCAGGATAGATTTTTACGGAGGTAAATACCACTTCTCCTGTTAAATGTAGCTTGATTTTTGGAAGACTGACTGATAAAGTTAGCATCAAAGAAACAAGAGGGAAGTTTCCATTCTGCTTGAAATCACTCTTTCGCTCATCGGTCATGCCATTAGTGCACGTATGTTGCATGTACCTGTTTACAGTTTAGAAAATTGTAACAGTGTACAAATTATTCAAACCACATCACTGAAGGCATTTGGTTACTGGCCATTTTTCAGTGCTGTGGTCACTGCATCTTTATATTTGTCTGGTAGGACTCAACAAACCAATGCCGTGACCTCCAAGTTTCTGTCATAGAACTCTGCCTTCCAACAGACTTAGTTATTTTCCAAAACTTTCCAAATGACCCAGTAGGCAGCTACAGCCTGGGCTGGCTGAAAAGGGCTGCCAAATCACTCATATCTCACTGTAGAGCACGGCTGGAGATTGAAAGTGTCAAGTTTTACTGACGGAAAGAAAACTGGATATCCCGAGAAAATCCATTGTGGCACAGGAAAAAAATCAATAGACAATTCTACTCACAAGGTCAGGAATTGAACCCCAGACTACAGTATAGAGAGGTATATTGTGACCAGTAACAAGTCCTGTAGAATAATTTTGCACAGTGTAAATCAATGGGAACCCAAAGCATTTTTCACCATGGAGTATCCACTTTGATCAGGATGCCAAATCGAGTGATACATCAAAACCAAAAAAACAATTTGCTCTTTCCAGTACAAATGAAAACTCCAAAAGTGGCTCTGGCGATTTAAGACTCACTTTCACAGAGTGGGTCACATACGTAATTGCCTTATGCACTAGCCGTCTATGCCACCCCGTCAAAAAAACTTTACCCGTATCTTGATGTATATTCATGACGTAGGCATGGACCAGGCATTCTACGATGGTGCCAAGAAGCCCTACGGCGTTGCTTATGAGGTCTACCCGACGGTAAAAAGTAAGACCAGCACCACACCAGAGACAACATGCCTGACAATGACAGGGAAAAAGGGGAGCTTGATCATGCCACAGAGCATGCTGCCTAACCTCAATGGCTTCAAGGTGGGTGACTCCCTCTCTCCCGTGCTGATAGCAGTTTACATTATTTCCCAAGCCCAATCATTGACCATTATAAGCGTGTGATGTTCACACATGTAAAAGTTTAAATGAAAAAAAGTTCAGTAAACTTATTACAGATTTTCCAAAATCTTTCAATGGATCCCATCTATTTCCAGGTTTGATTTGATTGATGTGATCTGGCATTCATTTGTAAACAGTCCAAATAAATGTATTCCTCCTAATTGTACAGGTTCTTGGGGGGTGGGGAGAAATTGAATTTAAACCAAGAAAAATTGGTTACTTTTAATGTTCCCTCACATTGATCTGCATCTATACTTTGGGCCAATCATACATGTATGCATTGCTGGTGAACTACAGTGTATGTATGAATATCATAAACACTGAGGTAGGCAACAGTAGCCTAGCTATTACATCAAAACGTTTAAGTTGTAAGGGAATGTTGTTCTAAATGTTGATCAAATTAAACGTAGATTCCCACCCATAGACCATTTGTCTCTGGTTGATTTCTTTTGGTAAGCTACACAAAGAATATATTCTGGGTACTGGGCAAACTTGACCAAAAGTGAATTAATGATCACCAATCAAATTTGGCCGCTGATGTCACACATTAAATGTGGAGTGGACAATTTTTCTTTTGGCCCAAAATTTTGGAGATGGGCTTTATTTAAAAAATTTGCCTATATATCTTCTGCCTTTTTTTGGAAATCTGGCTTTTGTCCAGTGTTAGTATTATCAGCAAGCATTTGAAATGCCGCCAATACTGACTTTCAAGAGCAATCTGTACACTATGTGTAGGAGGTTTATTAATCACTGTAAATTCCGGTGCTGGAGTTGAGTCCATTACAAGACCTTGCACAAGTCCAGTCACAAGTCCTTCCTCAAGACCAGTCACAAGTAACTGGGTGAACAACAACAAAGGAATGCTTTTGTCACAGCTGGTGTATGCATTGACTCAAGACCAAATGACGTATGACGGGCTTGTGAAGGACTCTACTACAGCACTGGCAAATTCACAATTTGCAAAACTACGAGGCCCTACCTCCACAGACTATAAAAGAAATCAGGGATGAGAGGTATGCGCGTGTACATCGTTAATTACTGGAAACTTGGAAAACGTTTGTTGCCACTTGAAATATAGATTGTCTGATTCTGCTTACATATTCTCTATGAAAAGCCATCCTTAAAATCTCAAACATTTGATTTCTCAACAGCCCAATGGTCAGAAGCTTATCAACGGGCAGATGACGGATGTCTGGATGATGATCACCAATCCCAAGACTGCTAAGGTCAACACATATATGCTGTATGTGTCACGGGGTGCAAAGGTCAGACCGGTCCGCTATGAGATGATGGGGTATGACACTCTACTGGGCTCGCACTACGACAAATATGTCATTGACTATTCCATGTTTGATGACACCACCGCCTTCCAAGCTTCTGTGTTTACACCCCCTAAAGGTACCTGTTTCGGGAAAAAAAAGTAAAATTTCAGTTCAGGTTTGGATTGAGTTGTGACTCATGAGACAGTGGGAGTATGGCCCAGTGGTTGAAGTTTGTAACTTTTGACCTGAGGTCAGGGGTTCAAATCCTGCTGCTGGCCACAGGTTGTGGCCTTGGCAAGCCACTTTGTTCCCATTTGCCTCTCTCCATACGGTAGTATAAAATGGATACTGGCATTAGCTAGGGAGCAACGCGCGATGGACTGGAGTAGAAATGTCAAGGGAAGTGGTTCTAAGCAGCTCCATCACACTTTCATTCCCACTTATATGTGCTTTCTTTTAATGAAAACCATGAAAAACAGAAGCTCTGAAAACTTGCAATCTTTCCAGCGATTTGGGGATCAACCAAAAAAAATTTAATGTCCTGGGAAACACTGCTCCATACCAAAATCTCAAGCTTTCAGTTGTTTGGCTGTGGAATTGTACACTGTCATTGATGTTACAAAGGCAAAAAAAAAACAGTGTTTCTGACAATGAACCCAAGGATCCATCAGGAGTGTCCTAGGGACTGTAACCTGAAAAAACCTGTAGAGAGGAGACAACAAGAGGCAGTTTCAATACGGGCGATTCACAATAGTGCTCCACCAAGAGTTTGCAACGCGTTGGCCAATCATAACGGGCGAAATTTGTCGTCCCTTTCCAAATGCGCATTGGGTCGACAAATTTTGCGCATTGTGATTGGCCAACGCGTTGCAAATTCTTAGTGGTGCACTATTGTGAAACAGCCGTATTTTAGAGGCGGGAGGAAAACCTCAGAAGAATACTCAAGGTAAAACCCACAGAATCAGTTAAAAACCAGTGCCAATCTATACGTTGGCTTAGGTTGGATTTGAAGGCAAGGAAAAAACATGGTGCCCCCTCCCCCCAAATTAAAAAGGAAAAAGTGAAGAAAACCAAAGTAAACGTATGGAAATTAAAAAACAGGAAGGCACATTGAAGAAGATTGTCAATTTCCATGAAGATGCCTGGGCATTGACCTCCAGTCTTTTCTATTGATTGTTTGTCAGTCTGCTATTGTTGAGTGCTTTGTTATGCCCCCCCCCACAAGGTCTGTGTCCCTTTCCTTGTACGACCCATGTGAACATAGTACCTGTGGACATTAACAGAACAGTGAAATGCAAGTATTGTTATTGACACCAATGCAGTATGCAATGTGACCTTGCCAAGCGGCATCGAGAATCACATCCGAGTCAACCCGTACCAGGAACTGTTCAACCCGGAGTTGGGCGACCGCTACCAACACATGTTCAAGGAGTACAAGGTCAAACATGGCAAGGTGTACGCTGACGAGGAACATGAGAAGAGAAAAGTCCAATTCATGCACAATGTCAGGTGAGAATTATTCCTCTGAAGTGTAAATTAAATCTGGGCAGTCATATCTTAATCCATTGTTGATGTATGGCAAGATATAAGAAGATGGCAGATATTACTGGTTCATGTATTTCTGCGTCCACTTCTTAAAGAAGTTGATGGTACCAAGCTTGCAAATGAACTGGCTTTTGAAATGTTGGGACCTTAGATAGGGCATATTTAGAATTTTCCCGTACCAAGCCATCAAAAGTTTTCCAAGTAATGTCTTGCAGTTTTTTTGACACCAGTTTTGTGAAACTGGGACATACCTTTCTCACAAAATGCCTAATTTTTCAAGACAGGTCAGCCAAAAATGCATATTTTTTTTCCATTTATAAGCCTTACACCTGTGGACTGACATGTATCAGACCATGAAGTTTAAAAGATTGTTACAACAAAACTGTTTGTGGGATTGAATCAAAAGTTCATCAATTTACTATAAATGATTGTCTCTCCATGCATGCCTCATTTCAAAGAGATGGGGGGCAGAATCTGCCAGGGACTGCCAAAGAATGGAACATTTGACTATTTATTCTTCTTCATGTGGGGAAAGGGAACTAATTGGAAATACTGTAACACAGATTGTAAGTATTCATCAAAGGGCTTTCCAGTGTTACGTTCTGAAACTCAAGAATGACATCACAAGGGAACAAAAAAATGTTTGGAACTTTGGCAGGCTTATCCATGGCAACAATCGTCAGGGCCTGGGCTTCAGCCTCGCTGTCAACCATCTGGCTGACCTATTTGATGAAGAGCTTCGCATGATGCGCGGCCGCCGCCCCTCAAACAGGGATGATATAGGCGGGGCACCCTTCTCTACGGAAGATTTCAAGATCATGACTCCCCCACCGTCCCTTGACTGGCGACTTAATGGTGCGTTGGCCCAAATAAAAGTTACTTCTTTTCATACATAAATGTGCAACATGACACCATTTACACAGACAAAAAAAGAGATAAGCTTAAACATTACCCAAAATGAAAATAAATCATTTAGTAGATCTTTCATTTATACAAATATTACCTAAAGCATTTGTATGGGCAGTGAAAGTTTGCCCAAGTTAACTGAATTCACTTGGTTACATATATTGGCACTGCAGTTGTAGGGACATATGTGACCCACTCTGTAAAAATGAGTTTTAAGTTGCCAGAGACACTTTGGAGTAAAAAGTCCTTTAAAATAATTTTGCACAGTGTAAATCAATAGGAACCCACAGCATTTTTTCACCATGGAGTATCCACTTTCATCAGGATGCCAAACTGAGTGATACATCAAAAGAAAAAAGTTGATTTGCTTTTTCCAAGACAAATGAAAACTCCAAAAGTGGCTCTGGCGACTTAAGACTCATTTTCACAGAGTGGGTCACATGCACTCAGCGATAGTTACGGGGACAAATTTGTTGTCCCCGAAACTAAGTCCCAAATTTCCTAACGTAAGAAATCATCCCCTCAAATAGGGACCAACCTAAACACCATGGTAAACCTCAACCTGTATTTCACTCTGTGCAGGGTCAGTGTCACAAGTCAAGGACCAGGCTATCTGTGGCTCATGCTGGAGCTTTGGGGCAGCCGAAGTTATAGAGGGTGCTTACTTTAAGAAGGTAGGGCTGCTGTCTTAACCCTAACAACGTAAGGTTTTTAAAACTTGGATAATAGAGGGCACTCTTTATATTAATCTATTGCCATAGATATTCTCTATTCTTTATGCACACTTGGAGGGGGCAAAACAAAGGGAGAAAAAAGTAGATCAAGAATAAGGGAAGGGAGAGAAGACAAAGGTCTGTTTTCTTTAAAATATCTTAGAATTGACCCATTCCCTTCTTTTCTGAGCTACAGTGTATACCCCCCTCCCCGAAAAAATCCTTTTGGCACCCATGATAATCTGCTGCCGGTAATAACCAACCAGTCACAGCTACAAGTGCCTGACTGTATACAGCACAAGAGAATTAGAACAAATTTCCCCTTTGCTGTAATGTTAATGACCGTTTTTGACCCGCTCTGAGATAATGAGCCAGAAGTCACCAAAGAGGTTTTTAAAGTTTTTTGTTTGTACTAGAGAGAGCAAACTGAGCTCTATGTTATGATGAATCATTCAGTTTGGCATCATGATATGAATAAATGAAATGTGGTGACAGATATTTCTGGGTTCATATTCATTTGCATTATGCAAGGTTCTCTTAAATGCCGCTAAGGATCCAACTTACTCAGGTGCATGTGACTTATTGTCTCATAGTGAGTTACTTTATGCATGCTGTCATCTTTTCATGTGTAACTAGGGAAGTGCTTGTATGATGCATACTTATACGCTGTGTGAAACAGTTGAATGATAGCTTCACAAGGTGCATGCTTAGTAGACGCTTCGCTCTTTGACCTGGATCAATGCATGCTGCTCTTAATCATGAATATGAAGGAGGTTTAAATTCCTTCCTGATATTTTCTCTCTTTCAGAACGGGAAGATGGTGAGATTCTCACAGCAGAATCTGATGGACTGCTCCTGGGGCTTCGGTAACATGGGCTGCAATGGAGGGGAGGAATTCCAAGCTTACGAGTGGGTTCTGGCCAATAAAGGATTGATGACCGAGGAGGCCTATGGACCGTACTTGGGCCAGGTAAAAAAGCACTGTTGTCAAGTCCATCACATTTCCCTTTAGATGTACAGTCACAAGTCCTTTCACAAGACAAGTCACAAGTAACAGGTTGAACAGTGATAAAGGACTGTTCAAGTTTTGTCGCAGTTCATTATTTTGTTTAGCTTGTGACTTTAGATGACTTGTAATGGACTCAGAGGGGCTGGGCATTTGATGGACATTTAATTGGGTTTTCATTGCTTTTTTAGGTTCAGTTGAAGTGGTTGATTTGTCATCTAGTTGTTTCTGTAAATAACTTCATTTGCCTTTTTGTCTTTTAATAAACCTAGAAGTTAGTTTGTGTCTGAGTCCTTATTAATTCAGTTCCCTGTGACTCATCCCAGCAGATCCCCGAGTAGTTATTTTTTTTTATATAGTATTGTGAGTTCCCCTAGCCTTAGTGTGCCATTTTCCCGTGACACATACATGTACATTCTGTGGAGTGTAAGAATAAGCAAACTACAGTGATTGTTTCTTTCTTCAAAAATATTGGCCAATGACTCTGCATTTTGGCAAGATAGCGTCACCCTTTTGGCTGTGATCAACACATTTGTGTAAATTAAGCCAGCTCTACACAAGGTTATCTCCTTTCTCAGAAACAATTTTAGAGGCGTGTTCAGTTTAGGAATATTCGTAGTAAAAGGAAAAGGATCAGTCAAGGGAACTAGTGTAAAAGAGTGTTCTGAGTTCAAACAAAATGAATGTTTTCATTGAGTTTTCAGAACTACATGAAAACAACGGAATTTCAACAGTGAATACATAACATAAACGTGTGTTATTTCTGAATTATTCACATCTCAGTTACAACTTCCTCCTCCCTAATTTTTTCACAGGATGGAAAATGCCACTTCGATGCGTCCAAAGCCGGAGTGAAGCTATCAAATTATACCAAAGTGCAGTCTGGTAACAAGACAGCTCTTACACTGGCCCTGGCCAATGTGGGTCCCATAGCCGTGGGCATAGATGCCCATCTGAAGACGTTCTCTTTCTATGCCTCTGGTGTTTACTACGACAAAGCATGCGGTAAATAACCACCTAGTACATGAGGATCTTCATTGCACTTACAGCTGGTCTGCATGTGTTTTCAATTTGTTTGTTCATGTAATATGTCGACTGTTAAGTACATGCTTGTACAACTAGGAGTATACCTGAACTGGTTTGGAGACAAGGAATTCACTGCCAGTGCTGTAAGCCTTCAAAGAGAAAAAATTCAGCAGTTTTGAGAATAATTTTCATAATATGGTTGTGTTGAATTCCTCACAGTTTTTTTTCTTTTTACGGATATCGGAAGTATGCAAAATCAGACATTTAATTTCACCAAGAGATGTGCTTTATTCCATGCAGCACTGCGGAAGGAATCAGTACATAGCAGTTTACTGTTAAAAAAATTTACAGCACTGCAGAGGCATGAGTTGTCATGTAGTAATCCTATACAAGTCAAATCATAGCTTCTGTAATGCAGTTGTCAGTTCCCAGCCATTGCAAAAGGTACAATATTATCGGCGTTATATTTAGTACAAAGCACTTAAAGAAATGAACGTATCAACCCATACTAAATTAAAAATAGCCTAATAGATATGCACGCATGACTAATGGCTTGGCAAACAGAGCACCTATATGTGTACAATTGTTAGTTAACCTGTAATACATGTAGACAAGTAGTGATAAATTCTCCACTGTTTTTCAGTATCTTGTCTTAATTGAAGCAATTGTTATCACACAGGTAACAAGCCGGGAGACCTGGACCACGCCGTGTTGGCTGTGGGCTACGGCACTATGATAGTGGACAAGAAATCTACCCCTTACTGGATCATCAAAAACTCCTGGTCCACCTACTGGGGGAACAACGGCTACGTCCTCATGAGCCAACAGGACAACAACTGTGGTGTGGCTACGGCTGCGACTTACGTCATACTGTAGGAGTGCCGCAAGGCTGTGTAGTCATCAGCATGAAACACCGTGCTGTAAGCCAATCCAATAATTATTTCATCGAGACCCATACAAATCTAATCCTTTGAGTATTCTATACATCCAGCTTAACTGTGTGTTCCGCTTTACACAAGCTTTTTCAACCTTTTTTTTAAACTGAATTTGCACATGAAGATCACAGTTGGTGATGTAATGACAAGACATCACCAAAAGACAGTAACAAGTTATCCAGTCTTCAATCAAGTGACAAGCCATTGAAATGAACTGTGACAAAGGCTATCCGATTGGCACAATTCATCCCTTGTTACTTAGATACTTGCAACTGGCCAACTTTTGATTTGCTAGTTTAGAGCTCATTTGCCTTTCTGGATGGAAGTGGAACACACCTGGGATTGCCAGTACAAATCTGGTACCAAAGCGTGCCTAATGCACCATCAACATCCTCTTAAGAAGTTTCAATACAGTGATGTCTATTTCAAGAGGCTTTTGGGTAACCGCTAATTGAAAAAAATGCTCATATATCAAATGTAACCTGATGCCTGCTGTATGGAGTATACATAAGGTGTTTAAGGACAGTAACATAACTTGATCATGTCATTCTTAAACTGCACAATGTAGGCTGCTGTTCATTATTCAGTGACCTAAAAGTTAGCACAAAATTTCCATTTTCCCCCCAAAATTCTGTGACGTCAAATTAATAATTCTGCCAGCAAATGTGAAAAATCAGCACTTGTATCTGTAAATGTTGTAACTTCTATGCAATCAAGTTGATGTGAAATTCAAGTTTAAACTACCTTGGAACTGGACAAGGACCACCAAGAAATATTTTACATACTTATTGATCACTTGATAATGGAATTTTTATTTTCAAACTAGAAATTGCCACTGCTTTAAAAGTTATGCATTGCACTGATAGCTCAACTGCATAATCTATTTTTATAAAATTTACTTAGATAGGACCACTGAAATGAATGAATATGGATTCACAAAGCTACTTAGAGAAACTACTTAAACAATTTTAACTGACAATTTTTTGTTCCTTTTATTTGTTTCATTTGTTAGTTTTCCTTCCAGCAAATAACTGTGCAAATGAAGCAGTAGAGGTGAAATTTTGTCCAACTGCAGGTAGGGAATTTCATGGCATAGAATAAGCCGGGATGATTTCTCAATACTCAGTGATGTATTAAAGTAGGTTGTTCTTGAACACTCACAACACCCATGGAGTTACCTGATTTTGAATTTGTTGCTTTTTCAACTGCTTATTCTGAAAGTAGCTGTTTTGAAGAGAAAGCATGTTTTGTTTCATGGCAGTGTCTAGTCGTGTCTGAATACTCATGTTCACTGGTTCAAATATGACCTCGCCTAATCGTCAGTGGTGCCTGTATCTGCTAGCTCCCATTAAGCTCTTGTAGTCAGGAACATTTGGAAGTTAGAAAAAGGACTCAGCTACACCTCTGGCCTAGGTTATTCCTCTAATGCAATTAATTGCTAAGTGCACATTATATACTGTGGTTTTACGTATTCAGTTTGACATTGGTCACACATGTACAACAAAAACACACCTAAGTACCAGTACTCCTTGTGAGAGACTACACATTACACAGACATCATGGGGAACAAAAAGTTATGGGGACAAATGTTTGCCCCTGCAACTCAATCTTGATTTTTTTGAGAAAAGAAAATGTCCCCTCAATGTGGTGAAGGCCAACCCAAGCAAACATACTTGATCCGTAGTTGCGACACCTACTTGTACTCAAACAAAAGACATTGTTCCCTCAACATGATACCCAACGCGATATGTGGCAAAGGGAACCCCTCCTTAATGCCATGCACAAACTACATAACCCAAGGCTATTGTGCCTCATGCACCTCCCCCCCCAAATCTGAAAGGAATTCCAAAGATTCAGTCAACATGAAAGAAGCCACTATAGAGTGGGGTCCCCCTTTGCCACATGTGGTGCATCCTATGTCAACATGATACCCACCAGGGGGCACAATTGAACACTAATAATGCATGTGAGCTAAGGGCGTGTCCTCACTCAACATTCAACCATCTTGAGTGCTCTATCCAATAAAGAATGAAGGGTCCTTTTCCTTAATCCTTGAATATTTTGTTCCCCAAGGCTTTGATTATCCAAACTCAGATTAAAACCAAATTCAGTACTATTAGTATCTGCATATTTGTAATTTGCTCAAAGTAATCTGTTGGACTTTCTTATCAGTTTCAACTGACTTGCACCCATGGCTGAACATTAGTTCAAGGAATGTCTTTCTTTTGTGTGTTAATTTTACATTTGACAAAACTTTGAATGGCATAAAATGCAAGGAAGCCATTGTTTACAGAGATATCAATAACTTACTTAGATTGGCTTTTTAAATGAAGTGAGAATTATAACACCAAGTTTATGAGTCATGTTCATTAACTGTAAAGTACGATGCACTTCTGAAATGTTGCAAACCT
This sequence comes from Acanthaster planci, assembly GCF_054643075.1. Classification (NCBI taxonomy): domain Eukaryota; kingdom Metazoa; phylum Echinodermata; class Asteroidea; order Valvatida; family Acanthasteridae; genus Acanthaster; species Acanthaster planci. Next base: position 5,614,306 of record NC_141794.1, read on the forward strand.
GTCTTGGAAATAGATAATTAAATGAACTGAAAATTTATCACACTTTGACTTCTAGTGTAGTGTGAGTGAACTAAGTCCAACCTAAGATGTATTCTCCTATCATTCCACTGCCAAATAAGCCTAGATAAGTCTGATATTTGTTTCTCCCAATTTGCATTGCATTTTAGGGGGTTGGGTCGTTGGGAGTGTTCATCAGATAACCCTTGGGAAATATTTAACCCTGAAATAGCCACACCTCAATTTTATTTGTTCCTTTGAAATCCTGTTTTCTCCCCTTAGTATTGAAGTTTGTCCACACATAGGCCTATAAAACCAATTTTATCAACATTAAATCGTTCAGCCTGTGTGACATAAATGTGACAACACATTCACCACATTGTTACCACTTTGGTCCTCTTTGTTGTGGTATTTTTCCTCTTAAGAAGATTTAACTTTTTCAATAGACTTGCCTGTTGCATAAAGTGAAGCATTACATAAAAACTTCATATCAATGATCCATGAATATACATTTAAGAATAGCTTTCTTTTTTTTAAGTTACAAAATACACCTTAAAAATACCTTTCAGACTTAGAAAAACAATAACAAAGTGGGATATTCTAAAACATTAAAAAAACAAGTCGTTAGGGCCAACAGTGCCCACGAACAGGTGCATTGTTCTGACCATCTTTTCTTGAACATATAATTCATTTTATTGTAAGCCAGTAATGTCTGGGTATGCATATGTTTTTACTGACATTGAGTACTAAAATTGTTTGTTTATTGCTTTAAGCATGAATAATGTAATATTCTGGCACTGCATCTATATTTCTCCAAATACAACTTTCAGAAAATGAAACATTTTCACAAATGCATGTGACCAAACTGAAACTTACTACTGTAAAATCTCAGAACTCTTAGTTGCACAAAATCAGGCAAGAATAGCTCGTAGATTGTCAATGCCTCTTTCACAAATGTGTTACTTTCAGTTATTGCAAACTTGAATGAAAGTACTTTTAAAAACAAAGCAGAAAATCCTCATGAATTACCTTGTTCAAAAAATGCAAACCTCTACAAACATGTTTGTTTTCACGTGGAACAATTCCCGTTGCACACACGGACAATGTCTGTACTGAAGAACTAGGTAAGTACTGACCAACAATCGAGGCATTACATGTACAATGCGGAAGGCTGATCACGTATATGTCTGCCATGTGTCAACCCAGGGGTGTGACCAGGTCTTACGTGGGAGGATGGAAATATTTTCTAAACAAGACCTTCCATTTTTTTCCAACATCAAAGAATCCTCGTAACCCCATTCGTAAAAAAGGTAGAGCTTCTGAAATGCGGGTATTTTCAATTCCTGAAAAAAAAGGTCTGTGAACCACAGGGCATCCAAAAAGCAAGTACAACACACACGTGTGCACACCCGACAGCTCCCCAGGCCCCCTCCCCGTGGCTACACCCCTGCATATCATACTTCCAAGGATGAGGCTGCCCCAATGAAGTATCTGAGAGAGTGCATAATGTAGTTACAACAAATACCCTATGATTATTGGTGTAGTCAAGACATCATAAGGCCGGACACGGCACCAGTCACAAGTAACTGCAGGAACAAAGGCTAGCCAGCTGCTTTTGTTGAAGTTCATTTGAGTAGATTAGGACCAGAATTCAGAGTGGAGGTCTTGAGATGACTGGTGGGTCTTCAGTGGTCTCGACTAAAGTACTACACATGATGTGTTCTTAGCCTATCAGGAGACAGAAACGGGGGAAGGTTCAAGTGCAATAATTTCTGTTGTTTTAACATACATTTTTGTTTTTGTTTTGTCAGTTGACATAGCCACAAGCTTTCTTGACAACTGCAACCTCAAAATGTCTGAGTCGGACAATGTAAGAATATAGAGAAGAAACATACAAAACCCATAGGCATCAATTCTAAAGCAATAACTAAAATAATAAAGACAATAAAAATATCTGCTTACACATTTCTTAAACGTTTCTTATGAAAATACTCTAAACTAAGACCATTTTATCCCGATCAAATTTGTGTGTTATCCGTGTCCACGAAACCAATTGGATCATCTGCTCCCTGCGTGTCGCTGTGGGAGTCTGTCAGAGGGAGCAAATGATGCTTGTTCCCATGGCAACAAGAACAGCAGAAGCCCACTCTCCGGAGACAGCAATGGCCTGGCAGACCAGTCAGATTTGACCTGGTAATTGCAAATGTGGTCAAAGAAATGTTGGATTTTTTTTAAAGCTTACGTCAGCCTTTATGGGTGAACTAGAGGTTAGGAGTTAATGCGTCCCCAGAGGGCAAGAGTTTTCTACCACTGGGAAAAACCTTTTGTGCATTCATTTTAAAATAACAAAAACAGCCTCTGAGAAACCATGAAAATGCCAGCAATGCATAATCTCTACTGTCCAAAAACATTCGTGGCCCCATTACATGTATCTAACTCAAAACTTGACTAAACAAATTTCCAAAATGCTAACTTGGTGTTCTGAAAATAAGAATTAAAGGTTACAATAACCTCAGCACTGAAAGTTAGATGGGAATGAATATAGAAAAAAGTGTCTAAGACTGTTGAGACTGATGTAGCTGTCAGAAATGGCAACGCAAGAAACAACACAAGACAAATGCAAATGAACTGGAACATTTAAAGCAATAGCACGCGTCACTCTCAGCTCTCTGAAAAATGCAGAGATATTCAACTATCGGCTAAATTACAAAGAATTATAGCAAATACATGAGATGGTTTTTATCACTGACAGCAGTCTCCTGAACGTCACATTTATGTCAGTTCACTTGATTCAACCTACATCTCTGGGTGTGATATGCATATCTTGACTACCAAGCAACAGCTTACTTCTTCTTGAGTGCAGCTGAAATCTGCTCCAGGGATCGATTCTTGGTCTCGGGCACCGAGCAGTAAATGAAGATGAATGCCAGGCTGCATATGAGACCATACAGCAAGAATGTCCAGGAGGGACCTATGCCGTCTAAGACACGCAACAGAGAAAGTGAAATTCATGAAGAATACTAGAACTTCAAATCCTGTTGAAGCTTGCAAAGACTTGCATGATTCAAGCAGTGAAGCATTGGTAAAATTCCACAAATCACGTATGGAGTACTAATGACCTGACCCAGTAAGTACAGACAAGTTAGCTTTGAGATTTTACAACTGTTGCAAACATGGGACACTTTGGGTCCCCCTGAACAAGCTACAGTGCCGGTAGAGCTCAGTAACCACACCTCAACATTGCAGGTTTTAAGGTTAGAGTGTGAAGGTCAGAATTTTAGGCACTGCATTCAACTACTTCTCTTGTGCTGACCACTACTTTTATCTCTGGTATAAATGCACATGAACGATCTGCAGTGATAAACAGATGATCTTGGGTTACTCGAGGTGAACAGCAATGGGAACGGGTCAAGAGGCCACACAGTGATTACATTTGCAAAATGGACTTGAGCTGTCAACAGAAATGGACATGGAAAACTCATTTTGGGCTTTCTTTACAAGAAAATTCCTTGGCTCGAGAAAATCCTCCACTATGAAGGACAAGTAGTCTGAAAAAATTGCTATGGATAGTCAACTTTCCCTGGTCAAAGTGTCATATTTTCACATTGTATTGTCGGACACCTATCCAAAGTAACCAGCTAAACAGGTTGCCTACAGGGGCCATGCTTAAGTAAGCAGGTGAAGTCATGCAAGAGATCAATCAAATACAGTTCTGCTTGAGTGACTAAGCACGAGGGGGAACCATCAAATGCAAAGTAATCTGAAGCTGTAGGTCTTCACTTACTCATCACATCCAGGAAGGTCAGGGACACCAGCACGTTGGTACCCCAATTGAACACGGTCGCCAGTGAACTCGCTCGGCCTCGGATACCGACGGGAAAGATCTCACTCAATACCAGCCAGGTAACTGGATAATTAGTGGAAATGAAATTTAACTCTATGAAAAAACTTCTCTTCAACAGTGTACCCTCTTTTTTTAAATCAAAGAATGTTCTTAAATTCTGATAAGGAATACATAACATAATGAGCAATTCATGCCCAAAATTCATTCATTTTTAAAGCGAGAAAAACCTTTGAGTTGATATCCTAAAACCGGTCCTATTTTAACAGCATGGTTTGACCTGCCGTAGGGAAGGTCAAAGTGCACATACGTATCAAAATACAAAATAAATGGATGAGAAATTTTAAAATTAAATAACAAAGGATGTTGCACAAACTTTGATCTTGTAATTACAATTGACCAATTCACATGTAAATGACTGCAGAATTGAAAGTGGTTGGACTTAAAACTATAGAGGACTGACATTTGATGTTGAGACATTTGACCCCATAATCAGTGGTACAAGAGAATCTGAGACTACGTCCCTTCAAATTGACGGAAAGGCTTCACATAACTCACATATCAGAGACCCCTGGCTATCTTTAGTGGATTACAAGGATTTTCCACCTAACATTCAGACGTCACAACAAACTCACCTGGCCCAAAGCCATACGAATACGCTCCTACATACAGTGTCAGGGAGACGAATGCCACAATATGTGCAATGCTTAGTTCTGCCTTAGGTGGTGTGGTCTCTGAAGGTCCAGTAGATGTGTCTGTCCCATGTACTCTAGTGGCAGTCGTGTAGATACCTGGGTCCATGTCACTGGGGTCGCCTCCTGAAGGTGGTGTTGATCCAGTGAGGTTTTGCAGATGACCTCCCTCTTTCTCATCTATTACTTGTGATTGAGTTGGTGTTTTGGCCAAGTTGTCAGTACTTGGGACTGTGTCTTTTACTGGATACTGCTCATCTGCTGGTGTTGTGCTGAGAAATGATGTGACTTCTGGAATGCTACCTGTTGCAGATATGAATGTGGTTGGCCTTTCAGTGACTGCAGGAGAGACTGGGTTCACATCCCGTTCCGCCCTCGCCCTGGGTTGATCAATCTCCACCCCTCCCTCCCTGATATAGGCCGCTGCATGGCTCTGTGACTTTGTACTAGAAAATGCAGGCGTTACAGACTGAGCCTCTCTGACGCCAAGCTTTGCAAGCTTCAGTTGATATGTTGCTCCTTGTTCAAATTCTTGTGCAGTGTGCTTAGAGACTGCTTGGAGTTCATCCTGCTTCAATTCTTGAACTTTTCTGGTGGTCGGTGATTGTTGTTTGAAATTGGAATATTCTGGTCCCTTTGTAAATGATTTTGAAAGCACATGGTGTGTTGCATTGGTACTGCCTTCCACTGAATCTACAGCTTTTAAATATTCGAGCAGGCTGGTTAAAGGATGCACCGTTGAAATGTCTCTACTTTCCTGGTCAAAGTATTTGGTCCACCTTTCACGTTGGTTTACCTCATGTCCAGCTTTATAAATACCATTGATGCTGGTGTGTTTACCAGCAAATGGTGCCTCTACAGACTGGCTTCCTGTTGCTAGATGAGTTTCACTTTGCAAAACTTCTCGCTGGACCCTGCTCGGTCCGTCAGCACTCAACCGGTCCGAAAGCAGACTTGGAGAAGTGTTCTGGCTGAAGGATAAACTGCCTTGCGTTTGAGGAATGGTCACTTGGTGGACAACTGGTTGGTCATCTGCTGTGTTTGGAATAATGCACGACCTCTTTGCCTGATCTGGTAGTGAAAACTTGGAAGTAGAAACAAGAACTATTTTGCAAATTTGCATTTGTCTGAGATGAAGTGCTGAAACTACGTCTGCATTGAACAGAGAACAGAAGACGAGATTTCTTTGGCTTCATCTCGGTGACTTACTGGCTCGTAGTTGCCACACATCACTCTAATATATCGTGTGCAAAAGATCAATGCACCATTAGTGCTATTGTGGTGTGTCACAAATATCCCATCCTTCACTATGTGGTGAAATTAACAATTTAAATATCGTAGACCAATTTCAATATTGGTAGGTCTGAGTCCAAGTCATGAGTTATTACTCCATGTAACTCCAGGCTCAGACATCAACAATGCAACTCAACTCAAGTCGGATTCAAATTAGGGGTTTGAGTAACACATTATTTGGAGATGCTATCGACGAAATCCTCTCTAATGCTGTGCATTCAAGTACTGCCTCGTCTTTTTCTTACATTTCAAAAACAGAAGCCGACCTTTCCAATCATGAAATGAATTCTCAACACTATTCTCTGACAAGCCGAAGATGTGGCATGGCATCATAGAATAAGGTATGCCCCTTTCACCTTCCCAGAAGCCAAGTAACAATCACGTGACAAGCAGATGTCTTACCTGGGCGACAATGCCTAAAATAATGATGATAACCGTCATAATGCCTGCTCCTACCAGGAGAAAGTGCCGCCTTCCTGCCTTGTCGACACAGCACAGACATATAGTTGTTGACACCACCTGAGAACAAAATTCAAGTTGTATACTGGCCAATCTTTACCTGCAGCGAAGATGCCCAGCCCAGCTTATCCCAGTTTAGCTTTGCCAGGCAAAGCCTGGATCAGTCTGGCCACACCCGACCCAGCCCAGTCAAGCCAACCAGCGCAACTACCAGTCTAGTCGGGCCAATCCCAACCTAACTCAGTACAACCCAGCTCAGCCCAGTCTAGCCTGACCTTTCCCAACCCAACTAAAAACTACCCAGCTTAGCCCAGTCTAGCCTGACCCAACCCAACTCAGCTCAACCCATTTCAGCCCAGTCTAGCCTGGCCCATCCCTATCCAGCCCAACTCAACCCATTTCAGCCCAGCCTAGTCCAACCAAACCCAGCCCACCTCAGTCCATTTCAGCCCAGTCTAGCCTGGCCCAGCCCTATCCAGCCTAACTCAACCCATTCCAGCCCAGCCTAGTCCAACCAAACCCAGCCCACCTCAGTCCATTCCAGCCCAGTCTGGCCGGGCCCATCCCTATCCAGCCCAACTCAACCCATTCCAGCCCAGCCTAGTCCAACCAAACCCAGCCCACCTCAGTCCATTCCAGCCCAGTCTGGCCGGGCCCATCCCGATCCAACTCAGCATAATCCAGCTTGGCCCAGTCTAGCCTGGCATATCCCAACCGAGCCCATTCCAGCCCAGCCTAGTCCAACGCAACCTCAGACCAACCCAGTCCATTCCAGCCCAGTCTAGCCGGGCCCATCCCAATCCAACTCGACCCATTCTAGCCCAGCCTAACCCAACCCAGCACAGTCCATTCCAGCCCAGTCTGGCCGGGCCCATCCCGATCCAACTCAGCATAATCCAGCTTGGCCCAGTCTAGCCTGGCATATCCCAACCGAGCCCATTCCAGCCCAGCCTAGTCCAACGCAACCCCAGACCAACCCAGTCCATTCCAGTCCAGTCTAGCCGGGCCCATCCCAATCCAACTCGACCCATTCTAGCCCAGCCTAACCCAACCCAGCACAGTCCATTCCAGCCCAGTCTGGCCGGGCCCATCCCGATCCAACTCAGCATAATCCAGCTTGGCCCAGTCTAGCCTGGCCAATCCCAACCCAGTCCATTCCAGCCCAGTCTAGCCGGGCCCATCCCAGCCCAACTCAGTCTAGTCTAGTCTAGCCCAGGCCTACCCAGCCCAGTCCCCTTGAACCCTGCCAAAAACATTAACATAAAAGAAACAGATTTAAAAAATACTCTTTGTACCTTTACTAATCCCAGACCGACTGTTGCCATGGTAGCAGCTGCATCATTACCAAAACCAAGAGACTGAAATATGGTTGGCGCATAGTACAACACATTAGTCTGGCCAGTAAACTGAGAAAGAAATTAGAAAGAAATGTCATCACAGTGTGAAGATTCAAAGTCACTTATACATACAAGATGCCACTTGCTCATTTTAGTCACGAAGGAAAAGTCTTTAAACAATCTGTTATTTGCAAGATGCAACACATGAATGCATAGATAAGAAAAACTGGTCCTTTCTACGACTAACAGAGAGTGATATAAATACCTGTTGAAAGAACACAAGGCCAACACCGATGAGAAATCGTCCTCTCATGTTATCCACCGTGCTAAGTACGTCACACACCCTGTATTCCTGTGGTTAAAAAAAAAACAGAGTTGCAATAAAGCAACATGCCTTTTGATAACAACTTCTCCAGTTAAAGAAATCATGCTTTTGTGAAGTTTATTTTGCTTCTCATGCCCCTCTAACTCCGTTGCATCAACACGAGGGAAATACAGATAAAACTACATGTGACTGTTCTTAGTGATTGTTGACTTTTGACCTGCCCTGAATCACATGACAATTTTTGGTACAACACAATTTGGCCATCTTGGATTCCAATACAACAGTGCTTGATAATCTTATCCCATTCACAGGAAACAAAACATCCAGACAAATTGTCTGAGAGGACATCCACAAAGACGTATGCTAATTCAACCAACCCAAGTGCAAAATAACCAATCCTGCATGTTCCCTTCACTCAACAACTGTGCCGTACATTGCTGTAAATGGGAAAAAAACTTTCCGTTTCAGAGCATATCAGCATGTAGAATGTCTCTGATTAGTAGCATGACACTGTATTCTGTCAAAATTAGATTGGTCGAGATAGGAACGGATGGACTGATCTTCCCGAATGACTCTTACATACATGTTCAGTGAGCAGTGAATTCCTGATGTTGCTCAGTTCCCCCTCCACCAGCTCTGTCCCCCTCAGTTTCTGTAACACCATCCGTGCCTGGGTCTCTCTCCCCTTCTTCATCAGGAAGCGTGGGCTCGGGGGTAGGAACAGCATGCCCACCCCTTGCACCAGCGCTGGGACGACCGACAGCCCAAACATGTACCGCCTGAATGATCAAAGTCAGATAGTTAGGGCATCGGTATTTTCAGTATGTGGCAAATATGTCAACCCAGACAGGGAGCAGCAATGACTGTCTGAGCCAACTTGGCCAGTCAGGCCGGCATGTATCTCCCATTTTCTTGGCCAGAAATGACTGAGCATGTCTCTATTTCCCCCTGTCCAGTGATCGGGTTGCTCGCTAGCTAAAGCCATACCCACTTATCTTCCTTGGTAGAGAGAGGCAAGTGGGGATAAAATGGCTTGCCCAAGGCCACAACCGCTGGGCAGCAGCTGGATTCAAACCTAAACAAAAAGGCCAAACTCCTACCGAACAAGGCCACACTCCTATGGAACAAGGCCACACTCTTACAGAACAAGGCCACACTCTTACAGAACAAGGCCACACTCCTATGGACACAACCACTGTTATGCAGAAATTCTGACTGACAAACTAGATAGTGTGCTCTGACTTATGGACTTTATCATAGACAGTGACAATGAAAATGAAAAAATCGGCACTGATAATGGATGATGATCGTAATTAATGATGATAAAAAAGTGTTTGTGGGGATAAGAAAAAATGATTTGTAAAATCACAATTCAAAGTTTTTTGGACTAAACAACAACTAAGGGCAGATAGACAAAATGCTTGACATGTTTACCATCCTGATGGAACTGAGATGAGGAAGTAATTGACAAGATATGCTACGAGGATGCCCAGGGTGATGCCGACCTCGTTCACACAGACCAGCCGACCGCGCTTTTTCTGTGAAGAGCAAAGATGATGGAGTCCATTGTGTCACCGAAGAAAAAAATGGATGGATGCATTTACTAAAAAAATGAATCTGCATGAGTGGCACAATGGCAGATTGATTGTGGGGGGGGTGGCTGGTCAAACTTACTCACAGTCACAAAACTGATTTACAAAGGATGCTGTTGTAATACAGTCCAAGCAAAGAGGTGTACAGGTGCCTTAGGCAGAGATTGGAGGTGCAGATCTTTGCAGAGGCAGGGTAAACTGGGGAACCTGGAGAAAAACCCTCACTGCACAGGAGAGGATCAAACCTTGGCCCCAGTGGAAAGAGGCAAGTGCTTCATGAAATTGGCATCCATGCCAACCAATTAAATTAAAATAAAAACGAATAAAAAAATATGACAGTGCAATTGAAAACAAGAGAATGGGTGAAAAAATGCTTTGGGACAAAAACTTCCTGGAATGATGCAAGGTAAAGATGACTTCCACAAACTATTCTAAACATTGGAACTGCTTTTATCAGATGACAAGAGCCGGCTTATTATGATTTCCACCCAACAAAAAACAATGCAACAACCTTGGCCAGCCAATGGTACTTAAGCATGAAAGAATACACATCAATATGTGAGCTGTCGTGGGATTGACCCCAGCCCCCAAAGAAACAAACAAAAATTCCATTGTTCTCAGAAAGCACCCAGAATACAGTGCTTAAAAGAACATGAAGGACCAAAGCCAACACAGCCGACTCTCATTAATACGAGGGCCTTGGGACTTTCTAAATTAGCTCGTATTATCCGGACCTCGTCTTACGCGAAAGCCGTGGCCTGCTTGTCGCATGTGTAACCGATCGACCATATCGTTAAGCATACATCATGTACAACTTCCTGTACATACATGTAGGCCTACATTTGTATGCATGAATGTGTGGTTTGGAATTCAATTTCAAAACAGTTTATGTTTATGAAGGTGAGAAGTAACCATACTTTTTATGAATAAAGACTTGAAATAAAGAACAATAACATAATACAAGAACGGAGAAACCGGTCAAGTCGAGTTGGAGGATGCATGGTTAGAGCTATGCCGTTTTACGTCCCCAGCATGCCGCGATGAGATCATCATACAACGCAAGCACGTAAGTACATTAACATTTTAGGTGGTACCCAACATCAGTGCTGCACTTGTTGCACAAAAAGGGCGGGAACCAGTTATTGGTGGTGTGGATTGGCCAGTAGAGGGCGAATAAATTATTGAGTATTGTGCGTTTTAATTTGAAACAACGTGTGGGTTTGGTGAAAATTATGCAAGCGCCTTTCCGAATTCAATGGATTGACTGATTGACAAGTTGCCTTCAAAAATGCTTGTGCTAATTAGACGGATAACAATACATTTGCACGCAGCTGGGGCCCCCAAAATGCTCGTTTTAAACGGAATCTCGTTATGGATTTTTTTCCTCACAGGAATGTGCATAATTCAGTCGGGACCGGCAAATATACTCGTCTTAACCGGAGTCTCGTCTTACCTGAGCTCGTATTACCGAGAGTCGACTGTACACAGAATTCACATCTCCCAAGTGCAACAAACTCCATCAGCACTCTCAATCCATTAGGAATTTACATCACAAATGATGCACTTTCCACTGGCAGTGAGAATCTCGATAATGAGCATTTCCACAGCTTATGTCTTACCACTGGTGATATTTCTGAGATGTATACACACTCAGCGATGGCTGACAGTGAGACTGCAAACCCTACAATCAAGCGTCCAATGATCTGAAAAGAGAATAGTAATAATAATTTATTCATTTATAAAGCACAAATTTCATATTGATACGTTCAAATGCGCTGTACAACGAAGACATTAAGCGTGGAACAATGAATACATTTGAACATGGTTGAGCCGATGGCATACAAGGGTGCCTCGGGCAGCCGCCAAACGACCCACATTCACCAACATCAGTAAAGGGGAGACAGTAAGAAGCAGTTACAGTTTTAGAGGTGGGAGGAAAACCCCAGAGGAATATTCTGGCTAAAACCCACGGAGTCACGTAGGGACTGAAAACCCAATCCACATGTGGATCCGGCTGGGAATTGAACCCGGGACCACAGAGGTGGAAGGCAAGGAAAGAACTACCTTGCCAACCTGACTCCCTGAGAAGGATATACAAAAGAGGGACAGAATTTCTATGCCATGTACATGTAGGTTCTGATGTACCACAATCTGACACACTTCAACATCATTACCACTCAACACTGTGCTCTTTGTGCTGCATAAAAATGTTCCAGACAGTGCACATTCAGATGAAATTTGGCCATGTTTAAGTACACACACCAAGAAGTACCTAAGCTGCTTCTGATGAATTGGTTTCCGTGCTACAGATTACAATTTTTCTTGCTAGTTAAAGCCCTAAATGTTTTGTCTGGGAGCACTTGCACTGCTCAGGTAATATGTTTAGCAGATATGGGCTAGCAGCCTCATTGGAGAGTATACTCAGGGACTGGTTCTTGGCTGATTTTGAACAAAAATCACGCTGAGCAATGGTATCTGCTTCATAAGCTCAATGAAACTGAACCAAGATTAGTCGTAAGTATTGGCGGGTTTAACTTCTGGTTTAATATTCTCCATAGCTTTCCTGATAAGGCTCACTGTTACTGGATGAGCATCACATACCAGCACTTCATACACCGGAGCAAATGCCAATATAACAGCACCAGTCATAAATATGATTGTGTTGAGAATGATGGCCCAGCGACGACCAATCCAATCCACCAAGAAACCTGCAATCAATCAAATTGCAAAGGTAACCATAAAAAATCACACTAACTAGCAATTCCATTAAACGGGTCACCCAAAATCATAAGTTGTATACTTAAATCTCCCTCCCCAAAAAGCAACTAAGTGCCAAGAATGTTGGTTGCATTGAGTACTTTTTGAGAGGTTTAATGCAGAATGTGAATACCACAGAGAGTAGCACATCAGATCATCTGACAGAGCACCACCTCAAATTGCATGAACAATTGTTGAATTTTATGGCACTTATCAGTCAGCTCCTCACAGTAGTCCAAATGGCGCCCTCGACAGTACTTGCACAGACCCACTGAATTGGTCACTGCCCCCTTTTGGCTCACCTCCTGATAATGCCCCGATGAGTGCACCGACCAGCAGCAGACTGACCACCATCTCTTGCTGTTTGCAGCTCAGCTCAAAGTCTGTCTTCAGCTGAAGCAAGGCACCCGAGACAATTCCTGCTCGAGGTAATCAATCAACTCAGCTAATCAACTGAGCCTTCTAATTCTGCCAAAATATACAACTGTGCCAGAACCAAATGATGGATACTTTGCAAAGAAACTTTCAAGGGCCACAGAAAGCAGTCCTCATTTCTGCAAAAATTTTCCAAATCCTCCTAGTGGATTTGGAAAGGTGCCAGGGACCTAGGACCAACCATCATCTTTCTCGTTCAATATCCTCGTGACTGTTTAATGCTGTCATTATTTTTCTTCATGGTCCAAGCTCCGAATCAAGTTGACAAAAAAATGAGGAAGAACACCATTAAATTCAGGAATCAGGCAAGGACTGGAGAACCCAATGTGCAGGCCTGCACTGAAAGCTGTCAGCTCACCATTCTTTGAAGAACTGCGACTGTGCAAGGACTCTGGGGATAACTTTGAAGAGGATTTTTTTTTAGGCAAAATGAAAATGTCATCATTGCAGACCTTAGGGAACCAAAAATGTTATGGAAACTGGAAAAGTCTATGTGTTATTTTCAACCCTATTTTTATTACGTTGGTAAAACGAGGTTGCTCAATGAGAGACAGAGGAAGCTATTAACATCTACGCAATCTGCAAAGTGCAGTGGCTATTGATACAGAAATTAAGAAAGGTTTCTGTCTACTTTTTTTGCATCAGTTGGGTACAATGGAAACAGGAACCAGACCACTCTATAATGAATGGACCTCGGACTTCATTTCCCTTAAAAAATTTTTCCAGATGTATGACTTTAAAACAGAAAAGAAAAATATGTATACAAAGTAATCATTTGATCCGAAGGAGAAAATAAAGGAGGAAAAAAGGTGAATAATCATGCCCAAAAGGGATTCGATCCCGGCACCCCATGATCACAGAACAGCATGCGTACCAATTGGGCTATCACAATACCTTGAGCCATGGGAAATTTAAACCTTAGATAGGTTGGCAATTGCCATGCAGAGACTATAGCATTTGGAAGTAGCGTTAGGGTTACCATATAGCCACTTTTGTCTGTGAGCATGATAAAAAGTATAACTGTCCAAAACAAGGGAAAAAGATTACCGATATCATAGCCAAACAAGATGCCTCCAAGAGCAGCCATGGTTGCTGCCAGCACGACAAACTTGGTCGTTCCTGCTGGCTGGTGCTCGGCGGGTGTAAGAGATACCATCTCTTCCCTAACAGCCTCTTCAATTTCCCCCTGCAGCTCAGCCATGGCTCTCTAGTCCTTTGCCTCTCTTCGGAAGGAAAAGTGGAGAAAGCAGGGAAAGAGTTCCATATACAGACAACACTAATTTTCCCTTAATTTTAAATGAATTGTTACAACAGTCGTCAGAAAGTGATAATATGTCCCAAAAAGTGAAATTCAGCAAGGAAAGTTCTGAAGCATTTACTTAGAAAACACTTACGCCTATGCCTAGATTTTTTTCATACAAGTCTCATACTAGTTTGTGCCCAGCCCCACAAGCGTGGCACAGACTCTCACTCCCGCTCCATGGAGCGAGAGAGAGAGTCGTGCCACGCTAGTTCGTGCCCAGGGGCATCAAGTGTTGTCCGTACATGTATGTGGAACTCCTTCCAAAAGGAGTCATAGGCCTACTCATAACCTTACTCGGATGCTCGGACTGGTTTAGCTAATGTGTTCTGTGATGTGTGAACTAATTGCGCTGCTACTGCTACAGTGCTAGTGTCAGTGGCGCGTCAACGGCAACGCACGTTGCATCAAATGGGCAAACACTCAACTGGAACATAACTATGCATTAAATTCCATCATTTTAACCGATGAAATTAAACATGCTAAACAAGCAGCCATCTTACCTACTTCTACATTGCCTTCAGGAGATATATGGGGGAAAATGCGATGACTGATGTTGTGATGAGGTACAGTTCGGTTGCGAATCGGTGTGACGTTCAGATCAGACACCTGTTGATTGCTTATACAAACCCGTACAATAGTCGGACCCCTCTTAATGTTTACTCCATTTTGCAGTGTGCATTAATGGAGAGACGTTAGGGTTTCGATGCAACATATTAAAGGTGCAGACTGTTCGTGGCTAATTTCTGGAAAGCTAATTCTTTATGCTCCTTAATTAAAGGAAATATGTGGGTATGACCGGTTTGATTTTGCAGAATGTCCTTTCAGAAAACTCATCTAGATTTGTTTGGTTACAGCATAAAAAATTAAATTGTCTGGACTCAAACTGGGCAAATGTGACTTATTACCTAGCAATGGTTTCAGTTGTTCCAGGCTTAACCTGTCCACGTAAAGAAACCATTTCCTTGGATTATGGTTTCGACGTGCAGATGTTCCAATTTAAAACTAAGTGAACCTTCTTCTTCTAAGGTGTCACATTTCTTTTTAAGTCAACCCATGACATTGAACACCACTGATAATGATATTCTGAATTTCTTCCCATTTGTCTGTACTATGATGGGGAGGAGGGGTTATAGAAACCAAAGTAGGCGGGGTCTCTCCCTTTTGGTTCCCTCAACCACTGTTGGTTGCTAAGTTTTGCAAAGTTATGAGGATCAAATCCACATTTCCAATTTAGAAAAAGCATAACTGTGTAAAATTAAGAAACCCATGGTAGATAACGTCATAGCTTTTTGCCACTTTTCCCCACGACCTCTAGATGTTATCTAGACAGTCTGGTACTTTCTATACCGAGAGCTCTGCTAATGTTACTTTCCCCCACAATATGCCACAGTTTCAAAAACAATACACAACAATTCCTTTCTTTTGTTTATTTACTAGAAATCCATCTCATGATCACACACATGATGATGATATACAGATAATATTTACGTCCACCTGGACCCCCAATAATCAGTGCGATATAACCATACATACCAAATAAGGAACCACTGGTTCAAGTTACATTTTATAAAACCACACCAGTCTTTAAAAAAATTTAATTACTGTAATGTACTGTTTTGATTTTACAATAAATATTAAAGTATGACAGGTGACGGTGCTGGACTGGTTTGCTGTGATATGTGGTGTATGGTAAATTTTCAATGTGTAATTTGCAAGTACAGCTATTATCACAGTAGCATACAGGATGTCCAAGGAAGGAAAAAAAAAGGGAAAACAGCGATATTGGGGTGAAACAGAGTAAGCTAAACTTATCTTCTTCCATGTAGTACTGACAAATTTGTTCTTTGGGTTACGCATGACTAATCTGCGACAATCAGAACTGGTGATGGTTAAATTGGCTTGGATTAACAATACAACAGTCAGCGTCAAGAGAGGTTTGTTAAAAATCAACTCTGTTTTCAATTTCTGCCTAAATTTTTCATGAGAATTTAGCTCAAACTTCGCTGAATAAACTGAGCAAATTTAAGCACATTCCCCCAGCTTATGTACAGATAATTTCACCCCCCCAAATCCTGGTTTTACTTTTCTGAGGACACCCTGTATAACACGGTCTAACGTTTTGCACTCCCTCCCAGGAAATCTGTATGTTCCTTGAAAAAGACCCCAATGGAAATAAAAATACCTTGTACATACATGTATACTCTGTATGTGTACACACACAGTTATGTACTACAGTGGAACTGAAATGTTAGGCAATGTTCACAAATTAATAAAAGTTATAAAGTGTGCTGAAACCATTTATGCCACGTAAAATACAAGTCTAATACTATAAAACATACAACACATAATCAATGCAAACAAATTTATTTAAGGCAATGTGCATACTGTGGGGGTTTAAAGAACTTTACTAGAACTTTTCTCTCTCCAAAGGAAAATGGCAAAAAGACGGGGGAAAAAAAGAAATATACAAGCCTTCTTCTCTAATGTATGTAATTCTCCTTTTCACCGTATACATGTAGTACAACTTGACTAATAGGCTTACACCTCCTTTCATATTACACTCAGGTGATTTGCGCAGACTATTTTGAGGAGTAA
The DNA here is from genome assembly GCF_054643075.1 of Acanthaster planci. Taxonomy (NCBI): domain Eukaryota; kingdom Metazoa; phylum Echinodermata; class Asteroidea; order Valvatida; family Acanthasteridae; genus Acanthaster; species Acanthaster planci. Next base: position 5,630,932 of record NC_141794.1, read on the forward strand.
ATGTATTTTTACTTGAGTCAAGATACATCTTCAAAGGGATTTTAGTAATCTCAATTTTGTAAACATGTCACAAGATTCGGTACATTAATTATAAAGCAATTGTCAACATTTGGTAAATCATTTGTCCAATCAAGTGCAATCACTTTTATTCATTTCCATTTCCAAAGCAACATTAGTAACATTGGCACTTCTCAAAAAATATTAACACATATTTACACAAGCATCTTAATTCTCTGTACAGTATATTTTTTTAAATAGGTATTTCATCTTTTGTGAGCTGATATCTAGTTTTGGGGGAAAAATCAAATCAATACGTACTTCAGTGTAAATGTACAATGCACATAACAAAGTGCTTACTATTCTTGTGAACATTAAAAACCAAATAAGAAAATCGTATTGCCTGTACTATAGTAGTTTAACCTATTGCAGTGAAGGCAGCCCCAAATTGAAGAAACAAAATGAGTCACACATCGCCAGAGCAACTTTTGAGTTAAAGGCCTTCAAAACCTGTCCATTCTCATCAGGATGTGATCCCACACAAGGCCTGCAGGCTGCATTTATAATTATCTCAACCAAAGAAATGCAACTCATATGTACTAATTCTGCAAGGAAGATCTTAGAAATTCTACTCAAAACGCAAGAATCATATAGATACCTCTTTGCAAAATGCAGAAACTTTTCGATTTTTTTTGTGGAAAAATGAATTGAGGATAGGCACATTTGTCTTTATATCTACCTGTACATGTACATGAAAATAACATTGGTATGTAAGTACAGAACTCGCTCTTTATTCATTTGTACAAAAAAGTAGCAATATTAAATACATCTTCAGCTTGAGTACCTCTCTCATCAAAAAACATACAATCAAAAACTCAACGCTCTGGGCACTGACTTCTGCCATAAGGCAGAAGCAAGCATTTTAAATTGTGCAGCAATAAATAATGCCAAAGGATGAACACAAAACAACTTCTCCAGCAAAATGTGCAGAACACAGGATCTTTACTTGCACGCTCATTGTTTAATATCTCTCTCCCCACTTTTTCTAAGGGCAAGTTTGAGCGATGACTACCGTCAATCATCACTGGACAAAAATCGCTCGAACAATGGATGGTTGGGGCAACGCAGGGCCTGGTTCACACCAATGACCACTTTCATCTGATAAGTATGGAGGAAACCATTCACAGGAAATGTCATGGAGCATAAATTCCATGAAAATTGTGGCCAAAGTGTAAGTGACAATGAGATTTTGACAAAATAGTCCGGATAGGGTCGTTAGAATGTGGCTGTATTGCATGTGCATGTCGTCAAAAAGCAATCCATCAGTGGTTGAACTACAGTCTGTGCCAGAACTTGCCCCTATCTTCAAAACAACATGCGGCATGGCAATACTTTTGTGCGGTATACAAGTTTGTATATTTTTAGAGTTATGTACATGTACGGTTTCAGTACTCTCTCAAAACTGTAATACTAGGATATAATATACTAATGTGATCCCCCACCTCCAAACTGCCATTATCTGAAATTATTCCACAAAATTCATACACTAGGCACTGGCTATCTGAGATTTATATCTTATGACTGAGTTTTCAGTAGATTTAAAAGACAAAGAAGACATCAATTGCATGCTATGTGTACATCAAACTTCTGAACTTAACTCACGTGTCGCTACTGACATACCGGTGATCACGGCTGCGTCCGATATTATTTCGCTTGGCTTGGGATCATCCACAAGTCTATAGTTGGGGCTGCAGCCACTTCCCATAGAGTGATGCACAATTTAAGGCTGCAACCCAAAAATTTGGACACAGCCTAACAACCATCCTTTTCTGCTGACCTCCAATGCCAACGACCGTCCTCCGCATCAGAGGTTGCCAGAACAAGGCTGCCATTATATAACATTTAGACTGGCTGATTTATGAACAAGCAATTTTGACAACTTTGGTCAGATCAGTAATAATCTGCATCAGAATGTCATTACTGTTCTACAGAATGGAAGATTTTGGAGGACTGAAGGAAGGCTCCTGACAGAGAGAGGGGATAAGGATAGTTACCCAGTTACGATCTTAAGGTGAAGCTATGTTACAAAGACACTTATTGCAATCCATTTCAAGAAAATCATGAGAGCTAAGAGGAGGTCCTAGTTGTCTCCTGCCATCATACCTCCTGGGCTCTCAGCCTTGCCGTGTCCACGGCGTCCAGCAGGTTCTTGGCGTCCACGGCCAGAATGTGGCCAGCTGACAGCATGCCTTTCTTGTAGTCCTGGTCCAGGGTGGTGGTGGCGTACTTCTGGGCCAGCTTCATGGCGTTGATCAGCTCGGCCATGTCCGAGCTCAGCACCTTGTGGGCCATCTGGATGCTGCGGTGGGTCTGCGGGGGCAGGGAACTGTACAGGCCGTCCACGCTGGCCAGGAGGTTCTTGAGGGACAGGCCCACGTCCTGGAATATGAAACAACACAAGATTATTAAGGGAAGCACCGGGACAAAATATTCTAAAGAGAAGACAGATTTTTTAATGAATTAGCTGTGTTCAACTCAAACACAAAAAGCAAACAATGCAGACTATTTTCCACTGAAAATGACGGCTGGAGTCGAGTCTATCATAATTCCCAACAAGCCCCCGCAAGTCCATCATAAGTCACTCCAAAATTGAAGTCATCTCTAGCTGCGAATTTATTCCTCTCCTGAATTTTCAACACTCCGACACCGTTTTGTATGCACAATGAATATGGAACAGTACAGACCAGCCGACCATACTTTACATGGGGCTTGATGCCTGAATGGGCTCAGAAATTTCAATGAAGTCAAGATTCTTTGCACAAATCCCCAGAGAGATGCTCCGATTTCAACATGCATTGCACCCCTACTTCATTTCTCGATGCAATCTGACGGTCACAACTTGGGTATATTGGTCCCAAGTCTGTCCAGATGGTCAGGCAACCGATCTTACTGCACCCATCTCAACAGCTGGGCGTACCTTGACTAGGTTGACGTACTGGTCCGACCGGACAGCGTGCACCATGTTGACCATCTCCATGACGGCCCGCACTACCTGAGTTGTGTTCTCAAATACCTCATCGTTGGTTCGGTCAAGGTCCATGGTGGGTCCAACCTGGTGAAAAGGCACAGAACAAATGCGAAACTGTGGAAGTGAAAGGCAGGATAATGTGCTTGGTATAGAACATGAGCCGCTCCAGTCAAAACTGCCTCAGGTAAATTCAACTTCTCTACTAGGCTCTATTAATTCAACTGGAACACGTGTCAAAATGCCACATTATTGTTGGCCTTGCTGCAGTAACTCTAACCAACATCAGTTACCCCTGGTGTAACCAGAACATCAAACCAGGGGCCTGACAAAAGCTGATTCAATATCTACAAGGTTCTTCAGATCAACCATATTGGATTACATTGCTTGCCCCATCCAAGAACTATGCTAGTTTGAAACTTGACACTGCCGTGAATTTGAACCTACCACAAATATCAAAATCTCAGCGTGAAGAGGTCCCCTTTAAGTAGCTGCCTGGAGCAGGGCAAGCACATTGCTAGACCAGCAGTGATGAATTGAGCTCCTATTCCTGCATGGCAGGCCGTTATCAATTCATCTTTTTTAGATGCCAAATTTTTCCCCCCATATTTTCAAAAACATCAAACTGTTCAGATTCATTAGAAATGCGTCGTTTACTGGGACCCTCTAGACCGTTTCATGTACCTGCACAGTTGTGGGGGGTGCCTGAGATTCTTCAGCCCTGGGAGGTTCTGGAGGCTTGGGGGGTTCAACCACAGGCTTGCGGCAATCTTGAAAGATATGAAACAAGGAATGAATGATAAATCTCTACCTGCCGCTTGAACTTTGTACAACAGGGTTGAGACCAAACCACCATGAAAAATCCAAGAACTTCGGTTGGTATTATGTACATGTACGTACATAAACACGGTGAATGGCATGCACATTTCACTGCATTAATTTATGCATCTATGCGTATTATGTACTTTATGCATGATACTGAATATGTTCCTCATGCACAAGGAAGGAGTTCGTTGTTTTTGCCTTTGAGAAAGATTCTGCTAGGATCCAAACGTCGTTCCCTCCTTATTTTGTGATTTGTATTTTAGGTCACTGAAGTCACATCAGCAAGCAGTTTGCAGTAGTTTGGTATGACATAAATTCCATGTTTAAAAAGAAATTCAAATTATTACACATTGTTTACAACATACTTAGTCCTTTAAGCCTCCGACGTCATACTTCAATGACTTATCGAACTATGAACATTTGCAGTGTCCAATCAGAGGAAATCTAATATATCGTCTTCCCTTTCCACTTTCGTCACTTCACCATGTTCACAATCCATCTCCATCTCCAAACATGAAAATCTCCACAGATTTTTGGCGCCTTTTATCAACAGATAGGTCCCCCATCTCAATCAACAATTTGACATGCCATTATGCCAAATTATTGAGAGTCATGTGTATGCGGTGAAACATCCCCCAAATCAACCAATATCTCTGTAGAAAGCCACACTGAATCCACCGCATGTACGCAGAGGGAGCAGCATCAGTTTGTGCACTTCTTAATTGCCTGTACTAGACTTCACTACACTTCAAGTCGCGCATGAACATTCATTCGCAAATAATTCCGTCAAAAGTATCAGTGAACCAACACTGGAAGTTAGAAAAATCCGGAGGAATCTCACCCCTGGTATAAGCCGAAAATGCCTCTTCAAACTTTGATTTAGCGAACCATAGTTACCTAACAGTTCAATAAAGCTGTTGACGACACAAAAGTCACTATGACCATGTCAATATGCTGTTTCTATGCACACTCTCACCTTAGATACATTAAAACTTCTCACTCACCGGCTGGTTGCGTGTACGAGCTAGGCCGATTAAAAGGTTGGTACAGAGGTTGATGACTGGCCAAAGTGTTGGTCTGTGAAACCAAACAGCAAAACACTAATGACATCTGCCTGGATATTCGATGACACATTGTATTTTGCAGAAGAGGTGGTGTTGAACTGAACTCTTTTGTGATGAGGAAAGGGTTTGAACACTTTTGATGGACCCTTTTTCTGTCCTTCAGAAACTTACTTTCTTACTAAACTTACTTACTTTCTACCTTCTTCTTACCATAGAAGTATAGTTTCTTCATAATTCTGTACATTAATATGTACAAATACTGTTTCCAAGATCCCTGAATGCTGTACTCAGCACAGCACAGACAGTTAGATTAACCACTTGCTGCCGGGTTTAATTTTGAAGTTGCATGACGTAAAACTGAGGGATTTTCCATTTTCCAAATTCTTCAAAGCATCATAAGTACATTTACTGGACGTTTACACCCACACAAATGACTTTCTACTGGCTACTCTAATCTAACAGACGACATCCACTGTATTTCAGCCAGGCCTGCCGCCTGGTAAAAAGAGCCCAGATTGTGCGGGATTAAATAAGTTTCTTTCGTTCCAAAAACTGGCACAGTGCGCAGCTGGCATCTTTTCAATGGGGGTCAGATTAGCCTGCTGCGGTATTGTATTGCTCATCACTGGAGCGCTTTTGTCCCTGGTGGTAATTCGCTCACGCTGAATGCCACAAACAGTGATATAATGTGTCAAAACGATGACGGATTTCCTCCGCTATTGACAACTGAAAAATGTTGGTAATCCCAGCAGCTCGGTCATTTGTTCCGAGTATGGTCTTTTGCTATAAGGCCCAGCTCTTTCATCTGGTTTCAGGCTCCCCGGCTCCGTGTGTAAAGCCTATGTGCCCGAAACTGGGCACCCCGGCAGGAAATGGTTAATCAATTTTATTCCTACAATTCTTCACCAACCTCCTCTCTGGTATCATGACCGGTCAAGTCGTTTTCTTTCACATCAGGCCTCTGAAGAAAAACAAAAGACTTTTTATAAGGTAATATTGTCATTCAAAGGTTCACTTTGAGTAACTAAAATACTCAAATTTGTGACTTAAGTTTCTGCAAAGAAAGAATTTCAATTCAGAGCTTATCACTCAAGTTATCATTTATCAAGTTAACATTCCAACCCTGCTTTACATAAGAGGGCACAACATGGTCAAATACTGATGTATTGTTGGATTTTGCACTTAATGCAGGAAGTAGGGAATAGTGTGACTGCACAGCACCACAACTAGAGCTTATCCAGTGCAATTGAACTGCTCAGTGCCAACAAATCCACCGATGCATTCTGTTGCGTTTAGCTGGATTTTCTAACAAAAACCACCTTGGAGTTGGACTTTTACTATCGTGAGCTGACACTGCTGGCGGTGCTCACACGTTTTTAAGGTCATCAAGTCAACAAACACCATGACACTCCAATTAGGATCACATTTCAAAATTAATAAGCGCAAGAATGAAAGAATGTGACTCATTAACTTTTTTTTACTGTAACAGTCACAGACGGTCAAAAATTCCTTCCACATAGAGGTCATTTGACTGATTTTGACTGATAGGACAACTTTGTCTAGAATGCATCTTTACATCAATGCAACTCCTTTACAACTCTTACACTGCTCCAACCAACTCCTACTATTGCTGAAATCTTTAAGGCTGCAGTCCTGATGCAGAATTCTGACATGAAAGAACTGGATGTGCTGCTGGGTTCTTCAAATTGACCTGTGAACTCTGCCAGTCACTGGTCCCCCGTCCTCATGTACTCACCAGTCCTTGTGCACTGGTTGCCAGCCATTTGGAGTCGGCCTCGCTGTCCAGCCGCTGCTGCCTCATCTTGTCCTCTATTCTCTGCATCTCGCTCAGTTTCATCTCCTCCTGACGCTCAAGATGTTCCCTTTCCATCTCCAGTCGCTCCTTGAAAGCAGAGGAATGAATATCAATTGAAAGTTGGCTTGTGACTTGGTTTCTGCTGAGACAACCTTTTTTCTGTGTACTTCAGTGGAAACAGATCCTGCCTGCCAGCCGCCAATTTAGATGGCCTCGATTCCAAAAAGCCAAGACCTCCCCGAAATGGACAAGGTGACCGAACCACGTCTTGTACAATCTAACAGACTACCCACAACAAATTCAAGACCAAATTATTTTCACTTGTCCTCAGCTCAGTATGTGTAGATTTCACAGCCACATTGGCTGCCATTTCTTTCAGTGGCTTGTGGCCTACATGTATGTGGGTGGCCTTTATTTGTACTGGTGGCTGCACAGTGGTTGGTGCGGTTGACCAAAATACAAAACCAATGCATCTCGGTACTTGCTTAAGCTCGTGTGTGTGTCATGGCCACAAAGGCTGTCACTTCATCAAGTGGCTTGTGGCCAATGTAAGTGGCCTCAATCTGACAAACTAACTGAAGTACAAGATCCAGTCCTCATACAGACAGTGCAGGTAATGCTAGCCATAATGGCCGTCATTTCATCTGGAGGGCCTTTGTAAGTGGCCTGGATCTACTGTAATGGAGACCAGCCAAAAAGCCAACACTGACAAACTGACAAGAGCAAATATTCTCAGCTACTCACCTCCGCTGTCACAGGCCTGATGGCCATCATGGCTGCCATCTCCTCCGGTGGCTTGTGGCCCATATAGGGGCCTTTGATAGTATTGGTGGCCGCGTAGTGGTTGGCCGTGGCCTCGTACACAGTGGCTGGCTGGTAGCTGCTGGGCCCAGGGTAGGTTGGGAAACCTGGTCTCGAAGGCTGTCAAGAGAACAACGTCGATGAGAAGTTAGTTTAGAAGACATGAGGTTGTGTAAACATTATCTCACAATGAAAATTCTCAGCGGCAGTTGACAGGTTAAACTGTTATGTTTCAGCAGTTCCTACTGGATTTTTACACACATACATACGCACAATATCAATTTAGACCATGGAAGAACAAGTGCTGTACCTGCCTTGGCCAGCTGTATATGGTCTCAATCATAGCAAATATTAATTTGGCCGTGGGGGGTTAAAGATGAGATTAAGGTGAAAAACACTGCACAACGACGATACAAAAGACTCTTACAGAGTCAGTATTGGTAGTATTGAACTTCATACTAAAACTTTCATCAAAAATCATATATTTCAGTCCAAACATCTTGACATCTTGGACTGGCCTGTAGTGAAATAATCCCAGCATGAAGTGTTCGAATTATCACGGCCAATAACAGTGACCAATGGCCAACGCAACCCAGCAATGGCTCTGGAGTTGTCATGCGACTGGAGTGTCTGCTCACCTTTGGTGGTGGTTCTTCAGTATGCTCGGTGACAGGGAAGCCCCAGGTGGATGCCACCCGCCGTCTCTCCTGCTTCATCAACGATTCCTGCTGCTCCACTTCCTCGTCCTGAATTTCGCTGCAAAAAGAGACGGTCAAAAGGTCGTGTCAGCTACCATCCTTAAACTTCATCAGAGTCATCAGAAATGTTTCCCACTCGCACACTAGTACCAGCAAAACGGTTGCATACAAATGTGATAGTCCATCACCACTGTGGACTCTTTACAGATTTCCATCCACTGGACACTTACTCATTACCTTTCCTACATATTGGGTCATAGTGGTAGTATCATTATTAAGTTATCCATTCATGTTATTTCTGCCTTTTGCAATGGGACGAGGGACCAGGGTAAGTGCTGCCAAGTATTTCCGGCCTGCACTTTGGTAAACACTTCTCAATGTCCAGAAAACCCCATGCTTGTAGTTGCCAGGACGTTTGACATGGGCCCAAGAAATCAGCAGGATGGATAAGTGATGTTTTGGCAAGAATGCGAGCTGTGGGGTAGCCATGCATTTCACGAGACACCCACTCGTGGGAGGAAGTCCCTAAACCTAGATTACTGCTCAAGGGCCCAAAGACTTGGAGGAAGTGAAACAAGCATTGTTTGACATGGCTCTGATGGGTTGCCGGCTGAATTCTATGGTAGGTTTTTTCAATGTTTTGGGTTCAGGTTTGTTTTCTGTCATCCAGTGGGCACTCAATGGCAGTCTTCTTGATTCCAGTCAGCCGGAGGCCTCATCTCACTGCTCTTCAGAGGCAAGGGCTGTCAACCAACTGGAAGCCAATTTAAGTGCTTAATACAGGCTACAAAGTCATTGCTCAAATGCTTCCTAGCATTAGCTTCCACAAACAAATCTTAAGAATTCAGTGCAACTGAGAAATTTTGCATCATGCTACTCCGCAGAAAATCTGGCAACTTACTGTAGTCTCAACTTGAGATCCTGGAAAGTCGGTCTCTTTGATGGTTCATACGACCAACAGAGAGTCATGACGCTGTAGAGGGTTGGTGGGCAGCCTGCTGGCATGGGCAACCGCTCGCCGTTCTCAATCCGGCCGATAACGTCATTGTTTTTCACCCCCTGGAACGGCTTGACACCGTACATGAGAATCTCCCACATGCACACCCCTGGAAAATGGAACAGCCAAGTCTAACACCCACATATTGACCTATTATTTTCTGATTGAATAAATAAAGTCTCAGTGCAGAACAAGTATTCAGACACCTTACAAGAAGCACTCCTAATTTTTGTTGAATTAATGAACTGAAATTAGAACAGAAAAGCTCTCTTTTCTTGATTTTTAAATGCAAACAACTCAAACAATTTCTAGGTAATCTGAGACAAACCACTCACCAAACATCCAAACATCGCTCGCTGATGTAAACCTCTTGAAGTTGATTGATTCTGGTGCCATCCACTTGATGGGCAGTTTTCCTTTAGAGGCTATCATTACAAAAAAAAAAAGTGGGATAAATCAAGTTTTACAAGAAAGATCGAATGGGATTGGGGGAAAGAATTCTGTTTAAAGATGTTCCTAACTTTCAATTTTGCTAAGCATGGAACAACTTTCCCAGCTCAAACAGATCACCGGTAGGCACACCCAATCATGTCAATGCATATGTATAAGTACATGTATACTGTATTGTGACTGTCCACTCAGCTGATTTTGGCTTAGTGTAATGAACTTAAAAGTGCTAAGCAAATTTTCCTGCTATGAAACTGGAAAGAAATTAGACTGGGGACTTGAGCTCATTCTTTGATTCAATCCTCATTTTAATTCAGTTGAAGTCAGCTGCATTCACAGTTGAGGTTGTCTAGATAACTGAGAACTCTGGAAACTATTTAATTCAATGCCAGCCAAGTTGACCAAATAATGTGGTGCAAAATTATCAATATATGCAGGTCGCAATACGTACTTGGTCTGAATGATTCTTATGACATAAAAATAACTTGAAGCAATGTACTCATTAAGTAAGTTGTAGAAGTTTGCGGTAGTACCATGCAAGAATATCTCTTTCTAAGTATGTGTAATTCTGAAAAGAACCGGAGAGTACTCAACGTTTCGGACAGTATACTCTCTCCTTCACCTTGAAAAGCCTCCAAGCTCAATAACTCATTCCTAGGATCTCACCTTTGTAGTATGAATGATCGTGGAGCAATCTGGACAGACCAAAATCACCCAACTTCACGTTATCTTTGGCAACAACTAGTACATTCCTGGCAGCTATATCCCTACAAAGCAATAATGAAGATGTTGAAACCTAATTAACATTATTGCACTGCTTGGGAAAACAATTTCGGGTTGTGAATTATAGAGTTGCATGCAGGTTTGGTGATGATTCTTTGCTGGACAGAACAGTGGTCTGGTGGAGTTGAATAATTGCAAAGAGCCTCATTTTTTGGATGACGTAGTTGTCATTTCTCACATTTTGGCAGTACCCACATTTGTGCGTAATTTCTGATCGCATTTGATTCGAAAAGTATCTTTCCCTTGTTTTGGTGCATTTTACAATGGCGAAAAACATGAACAACTCTAAAAGAAAAAAGGAGGGAGGTCTTCATAGCAAAATAGTCAAAAACTGGACAAAATGTGAATTTCAATGCACGTGCATCTTTATGATATATTTTTCAATGCATGTCCATCCCGCGAATGGGATGAATCTTGAGTGCCAACACCTGTAGCTTTCATTTTATTAACTTCAATGACACAGTAGTCATTGACATGCTTTACCTGTGTACAAATTTCTTGCTCTCCAGATAGGAGAGTGCAGTACTGAGTTGGTAACAATACAAAATAAGGTCAGACAGACACAGCTCTGAGAGATGTTCTTGGAGAAACGTTCGCATCTGATAAAAAAAAAGTGAAAATATTACGTAAGTTTACTGTTGTATATGAGGTACAGTTGGAATGTCTGCTTTGCTGCGGAAAAAATGGAACAATTTAACTCATAGTTGTCCAAATCATGGTGCTAAGTGACTACCGGACCGTGTTTTTGATTTCAATTGCTGACTAGGATCAGAGTCACACTAGAAAATTGATCTGACTAGGAGACTTGAGTGGGAAGAAATTACTTATTACTTGACAACTTGGGAAAAAGTGACTCACGCTTGACTTGAAGAAAAAATGACTTGCAACTCTGCCTGGGAAAAAAATAACTTGTGCGTCGACTTTAACTTGGCTTGCAGAGAATGCCTTGGTTACCACTTTGCCAAAGGGTAAAAATGAGCTGGTAAACACAATGCAAAACGCCACACAGTCACCTCACAACCAGGTGACAGGTACTGGCGGGTACTTAAGTATTATATCCGCTGCTTATTCATGAGAGCAGATGCAGATCGTACCTCCCCGAACGGTGCCAACTCCATGACAATCCAGATGGGTGGCTCCGTGCACACACCAATCAGCTTGATGATGTGAGGGTGATCAAACTGCTTCATGATATCTGAGCATGATAACAATACACACCCTTAACATACTCTGAATTTGAAAAAACGTGATCATCTTGCAAGCACACAGTATAGTCTTTAATCTTTAGGTAGAATGCAATGCAATTTCTAAAGCACTTGTTAAAACTCTTAATCATTGGCTAGCTGATGCATCAAGTTGGAATAGAATTCAGCAAACAGAGTGCTGACACATCGGGTGACCATACTGGTATAATACATACTTATAATTACACAAAACCCATCTTTAATAAAGACCTTAAGCTACAACATCCTGTCACAAGTCATGCTTCTCTCAAAGTATTAAAAGTAAACAATAGTGACACCCGCTTAGGAAAATCCAATGCAAGTTCCTTTCCACATTTCCCAATGAAAACCTGTCAATACCATGAGAGTAGAGTAAAGTTAGTTTGATATTGGACATTGGACATTCCCATTGGTTTGTACAGCGAATGTCTGATTTTTCTTGACACAGTGGACATTCCCACAGGATTGTACAGGGAATGTCTGATTTCCAATGTCTAGAAAAATCAGACATTCCCTGTACACACCTATGGGAATGTCCAATATCAAACTGACTTTACTGTCATGTCAAAACCTTTCTTTTTTCATAGTATGAAGAGCTACAAATTAATTTGTCAAGTTTGGTCTTGGTAACTGGTCTTATTACTTGGATTCAGCCCCTAAATGTAACAGTCAGGCAACCACTGCATTGCCTTCAGGTACACTTCAGATGTACATGTTATTGGTGTAACCATTCATGGAATTGCAACTAGCTCAGTCCACAAATGAAAACCTGTTTTCCCTAAACTTACATGCTTCCTCAAGAAACTTTTCTCCCAGCGTTTCTGTGCTCTCCACTTTACACGTTTTGATGGCAACTTCAATTGGGTTCCCATCCTGAAAACAAGTTAATCAAGATTCAACTCTACCTTTCTCTTTTTGAAAAGCACCGAGACGATGATTAAAACAATGAACAATAACAAACAGGGAGGGAGCAAAATACGCAGAAACCTATGCAATAAAAGGCTTTGACAATATGCTCAAGTAGTTGAACCACTCTCTACAATTTTACTCACCTCATCTTTGTAGGCACCTTTATGCACGTCTCCAAACTGCCCCTCACCTATGGTAGCAATCAGTGCGACCTGGTCCCGGGGAATCTCATAGTCCTTGGTAGCAGGTAGGGCATAGTCGTCGTCCTCTATGATCTCGGCATAGTCGTCAGAGAGGGCTGGGTACCAGAGAAATGAGCAGTAGGAACTGGTTAATGACAGGTTATTCTCTGTTCAAGTTGGACTTACCAATGCGTCTTAAGATGGGGCCATCAATAACAGGAATTCTGCACGTGTACAGGCCTGAACTTCAGGAAACTGCATGGTAGAACTCAGCTGATTCATATTGAGTGTGAACATGCTGAGTTAAAACAGACAGTCACTGACATTTGAAATTTGGCGGTTAATCTGTCTCAGTTAAAAAGCTAATCTTTTCCATATTAACTGAACTGTGCAAAATGCACCCCAGTGCCAGGTTTTCTACTGCGAACATTAATTGTTGCACTTTATCAAAGTTACTATGTCTGCTAATGACCTCAATTATTCACAAAGTGTCGGAGAGAGTAATCCAGTTCTCACAGCCGGTACACATTTTCCAAACATGCATTTTTTAACAAAGTATGTTGACTTAAGCCTGTCTTATGAACCACGACCTTGACAGCTCCAAAGCCACAAATATCCAACAAACTTGGGTCAGCAGTGTTTTGCTGTGTTCTGCAATGCAGACACTATAAATTCATGTGGGGCTTAATGTAGAAGTTTTACTTTTAGTAAAAAATAAAAATGCGTGAGGTATGGATATGCAATGCTGTGAGATCAAAAGTCAACAGAATAGTTGAGCATGCCGCTCATTTCCTGCACAGATTACAAAAACTTTGGAATGCTCCCAAGGAAGTGTCCAGAAAGTTAGGATAAAAAAACCATGTAAAGTGCCTATTTCAAGTTAGTTTCAAAGATATAAATCAGTTGCCCACCTCCTGCAAGTTATCTGAATTTTTTACCTGACTGTGTGATGTGTTTCCTCCTGCTGGTGCTGACTTTGACTTCTGTGTAGTTCTCCACGCTTTCCTCCCTGGCAAAAACAAGCACGGGACCAACATGTAATAATGTGAGAGCAGGAAATGCTTTCGAAGGGTTACTTTTAAGCAACCCCCTCCTCCGACAAAGAATTTAATGAATGGGATGAAACACCAACACACGGCTGGATAATTCATGTTGATAGAGTAGCAAATATGGTATTCACAGGTTCAAATCCCACTCCAGTCCATTTCTCTGTGAAGTCTTTATAAAAGTATCTGAGTGGGCCTACAAAGGTTTCTCAACAGAATCTGGCAGAGTCACCAGTAGAATGGTTCTGGGACTAAACTTCTCCAGTGACAGGCAAAGATTTCACCTGCTCAGTCTAGGAAAAAGAGAGGATGTGCTTTTACATACACATGTAGCAACAATAGACCTTTGGTGGGGACTCACCATATGAGCACCCAGGTTGAGCACATTCAGTGCGGGATGCTCTGAACATGGAGATGTACAACCAATGCATGTTGGAATGCAAAATCTTTGTTTGAGCGCTGGGAGCCCAGATGAAACATCTCCGCCATCCTGACTTTTTCTTTGCAAGTTCCCACTGAGTGAGCAGGTGCTCACAGACCAGGAGCAGGTAACCGCAGACACTCATTTCCATTTGATCATCTCTCAACCTTGAACACTCATCCTGCGTTTCCAAAAAATAAAAGCCTCTGCCTGCACACTTACCCCAACAAGCTATTTCCATTCTCTCTTTTTATTGTTTCCACTTTTTCTTCCTCTGCGAGCAGAGTCACATCAAATTCAACAACGTCCAATATGATCCATTCCATATCCTCATGCAGGCAGCTCAGATCCAGGTCAAAAAAATCCACCACAACCCAAGCCATACTGCTTCCAAAGAAGACACAAATCAAGCCAAGCGAAGAAAATGGACAAGTGTTCTGAAACGTTCTCCAAAGGCTGAAGCTATGTCACCAAACACTGAGGTGAAAGCACAAGCAATGAAGAGTTTTCAGTTGTCATCAGCTGCGTGTACCACTTACAACAGCCAGACTGTTATGAGGATGCCAGTAAAAATAATGGTGTGACCACAAAGTTACGGTTCCTACACAAAAGTGTTTGACGACACCGACAACTTCTGTCAAACCAAACTTAGCCATGATTCAGCAGGTAAGTTGTCACGACTCACTTCAAAAAGGTGTTTCCCAACGGGGACCAGGCCGGGCCGGCCATGATTCACAGAAGATGGGCCAGGCCTGCCTGTGCTCCATCAACAGGCTGGGGCCTGAATGACTCATGCCATGAGGCCCGGGTTGGTAAACTATGACAATGCTGACCACAAGGGTATTGCTTGTTGGGAGCCAAACTGAAAATAGGCTCCCCATGGGCATCATCGTCTCTGTGCATCAACTGGATTGACCATACAGGAAATGCATCCAAATTAAGGATAGAGGTACATGTACATGTATAGAACTGAAAAACACTGAGAGAGTAAACAGGGGACCAGACTTATCAACAGCCAAACAAGCAAGGTAACTTTTACCACACAAGAAAATACAGCACATTTTAGATGAGCAAGTACATGTACACTGTCCAAACAGGAAACTATTTTAATTTTGAACTTAACAAATATCTATGGTACAAAATCATTCCAAGGAGTAGCCGGAAAGCCATAACATTTGCAGAGAAATCTTTGAAAAATTACAAATTGAATTGAAAAACTTGAAATATTGTGAAGAGAAAAATGGACGCTCTGTAGAAAACAATGCACTGAAGAATTTCCAACATTTCTGTCAATTCACTGTCGGTGCCATTATGGATATACCGTAAATGAACGTCCCAACTGATTTCAGTGACGTCAACTTGTAATGAATACATTCTAAGTAGGCACGGCTGCTGTATGTAATCCGTGATAGACATAACCCACATTACACAGTGTTTTGATATGACTGGCCCAATTTCCTTTACTTACGGATTCCAAGCCAGTGGCTAGATCCTTAGCAACTCCACAACCCTCATGACCTAATACCCGGACGTTACAGGATGTGACCCATATCTACCAATCATGGCTGCATCAATGTATACAGTAGCTAGGCTTTCTTGTTGTGATAGTCCGTAGCACTGTTTCTCCTACACTCCACAGAATGAACACATCCATCTACTTGTAGACAGAGTACTACGCACACGTCGTGATCACTAGCAAATTTATGAAGGAACTTATCAAACTAACCAAAACCAGTGATAAGTTAACTCATGCGTACAGAAAGACAATCTCGGGTGAAGGAACCAACAAATCATACCAGACACTGTTTCTTTGCCCAAGCCCCTTTTCCTTGGTCTTCCAAACAGAAAAGTGCACTCACAGGCTCTAAACTAGATATGGTCACCTTTATGAAGGAACCAGTCACATGCGGACCTCTTCAGTTACTCCAAGAGCATTCACCAATTCTTCAATTTTTTCCCGTTCAAATGTTAAAACCCTATCCTGGCAGCCAAAAGGCAAATTTCACAAATGAGCTAAGCAAAAATGCCAAGCTCACTTCTGTAATGACTTTCAAACAGGTGATGCAATTCAGTCTTCAACAAACTCTTTAACCTTAACGGGTGCATGTATGTGAAATTTCCACATAGCATTTAGACTAAAACCTAAATCTCTGCCACAACTTACTCATTTTCTCCAGGTAATGAAGGTAGCGCCCTGTCACCTTCTGCAACGGGACAAAAGAGACGGTTTTAAGAATAGAACTGTACGACACAGCATGCGTGCATTCTTCTGAGGACGTGTATGAGTGAATTAACAAGGAAAAATCTGTACAGACCTTTACAAATGGGAAGCAGTTAGGTCAAATAAGCTTTAACGTCCCAGGATTGTGCACGAATAGTCAATGGTTTTTCTAAAGTAGAGAGCTTTCCAGAGTAGAGATTTTCCAGGTAGCCAATAAACATCTTTTTTCTTTCAGACAGCAATGCATGCTGATAGGTTCAGTGGCATGCATAAGAACCAGCACATGGTTCTCTGCATGCTTACCAGTTTGCCACAGACAATTACATGCAGGTCGTAGGTCAACTTGACATAATATGTGACCAGATCCCACAAAATAAGTATGAAGGCCATATTCTTAGTACAGTTAAAGTATGTAATTTGCATGGAAAAGAAAAAATGGAGCTCTGTTAAACTGGCATTATCTGGGTGAAAATGTCAATGGATCATGCCGATTTACGTTGTGCAAGAATCTTTTAAAGGTCTCCAATTCAAAAAGAGCCTTCTGCAACTTGTGACTCATTTTGTCAGGCTGGGTCACATATATTAGTCCTCAGTTGAAGTGTCTTACACCTTGACAGAAAATTGAAAGACAAGTACTTTGCTTTTGAACATTTTGACAAAATCAGTTGGTAGAAAAGACTTAAAAAATCAAAAAAGAATAACAAGTTGATAGGTTATTATTCAACTTAATTTACAAATATCAGTCAACAATTAAAGCAAAAATATACTTGCATTTTCACAACCCACATAAAATATAGTTATTTATTCATGTCGTGGTAAAATGTAATGCCACCTACTATTCCAATAATGAAACGGGATGTACAATGTATCGACTGTGTACAAGAACTCTGCTGTGTAACCTACATGTACATGTATGCTCACAAAAAGCCATCTGGGAAACACATTATGTACATGTATGTGTGCAGTGCCTAGCCAGCACTGCATCATGGGAAATACTCCTTTTGTTACAAAAATCCAGACCAAAATTTCAGAGGGTTTAGTGTATTCCCATATTATAGGTCTTTACAATAATCGTCTGAGGTCCCGACAACTACAGGCCAAACTAACATATGGATTACATGTACATAACAGTTTCCACAGAATGTGCACAAATTTATCTTCTTGTGACAGGACTGCAGCTTGGCATGAACATAAGGTCACTCAAGTGACCTTCAAAGACGCGCACGTTAATGCACACACTTTATAAGGTCTATGCTGTTTTTTCAGCATTTCAAGCACAATTAAGACACTTTGCAAACAAATGCTGTCCAAACAGAATTAGGATTTGGGCAGCTACTTGGTCTAATCAAAAGATGCCAAAGTATCACTAGGCAACAAAGTTTCCCTGAGATAAGCCACCATTGTCATAGGCACCTTGTCTGGTTAGCAACTGTACGTCACAAGTTGTAAACAAGACAGCAAGGTGTATTCTCATGTAAAATAAGAGTTGAGTTCTTTATTAAGTGGCGTAACGGTCACCACTGGAACCATCTGGTTACAGCGCCAATTTAGCACTGGGTGTTGGCTCTGTGATTTCCTTGTACTTTGCCAATCTATGAACCTCTGCAGCTCTTGCTCACTGCCTGAATACTACTTTGCCCATGACAATGGCTGAATGGATGAATTTCGGGTCGCATGGCTCAGCAAAAGTACTCGGTTGGCCAGGATTTATACCGTGGCTGCCCGAATAAAACAGGTACATCACGCAGTCTTGGTTGGTAGTAACTGTTAAGTCAGATGAAAAGGTGCAATCAACACATCAATGACACAAAAACCTTCCAAACAAATTGCAAGAAAAATGTCTCAAAAAGGTCGGCATCCTTGATGGCTTTGGTGAATGAGGTACTACAGCCTACTGCCTACAAAGTGGGATAACGATGACAGGCACGAGTGCAGACAAACCATTGGCTACCATCAGCAAAAAAATCGAATCACCACACTTGAATACCAAGAGCAATCATGAACTGATATACTCAGATGCCCCGACAGACGGCACTCCATGTAGTCATGAGATGAATTAGAAATATGAAAATCCAAGTCAAAAAATACATCAGTAAAAACAGATGCTAACTCATGCTGGGAAAACTTCCCATACTTTTCAATTCACAACAACCACTGTAGTACTATAATTTAAGCTTCATTGGCAGAAGAATGCTTTACTTCAAGTGCAATTCCTTTGATGTTAAATCGTCCCAATGTAGGAATCTGACGTCCCAACAGCAGGAATCTGACGATCCCCAAAAGCAGTAGTTTGGGATAGGTACAAAATGTGTTTTGTGTGGACTTGAAAGTTAACAGGCATGAATACTGATGGATCAGTTAGTTTGTTACATCTGGCATACAGGTACATGGGACACAAAGGTGGTGGGTTAGCATTTTTGCAGGCATGAATTAGAGGTGTTGTAAGAGTGAGCCGTTATCAGAGAAATATGACACAATGGTCCTGAAAGAATTCAGTGATGTTCATACCAGTGTTGTAGTCGAGTACTTTCCGAGTACCAACGTTCTCCGCAAAATACTGAACTGGGTAAGAGGGAATAAAGCCAGAGTGCACAGGCATTTGATGGTAAATGTGCAAAGGTAAGATTACAAAATAACTGTTAGACTTCAGACACTCCCAGTTGTGTACAATTTAAGTTTTAAGGAGAAAAGTACTCGGAAAGTACTCGGCCAAGTACTTTCTGAGTACTTTTGTCCTAAAAAGTTAACTTTAATCAAACAGTAAAGGTCTGAAGTCATTATGTTGCTTTGTAATCTTACCTTTGTGCATGTACCATCAACTGCCGATGTACTTCAGCTTTGTTCCCTCCTAACTAGTTAAATATTTGGTAGAGAACTCGGTTCTCAAAAAGTACTCGACTACATCACTGGTTCATACCACATGCTGACAATATGTGATATATTTACACCATTAATGATATATGTAGCTCTGACTCCTGAGCTCTGGCCACAAGGTACTCACATGCTGGAGTTGAATTATATAATGCTAAATGTCATACATAAACTTTTTGTCCAAGATCACAGAGAATGGCATCCTCCATTTCTCTTGGCTGCCATTTTCTCTCTACCATGTGCAAAACATCAAGGAACTGTCACAGCAGACAAACTGTGTGCAGTATGTGCACTGTGCTACTCTCATGCCAAGTTTGATAACATTTGTGGAAACAAGAAAACTTCTAAGTCTGGATTTTTTAAATATGTCCTTCGGCAGTGAAAACAGACCATCTAGAGGTGAAAGCGGCGGGAAATCTGTACTTAGCAGGAAGTCATGGGTTTGGGTCCCACTCAAGGACGTTTGTGATTTCTCATCGGCTTCTGGAAAATATCGAGCATACATTGCTTGTAAAAATTACAAAATAAAAAAAAAAGCTTTTTAAAAGAACATAATGAAACTGAAAATTGATTTCAGAATTAAGCAAATAAAAGTGAGCTGTATTCCAGTTGAACTGCATCATTATACATTGATGGACAAACGCATGAAGTACTCTCCAAACTTTGTGACAATATGGTTCATATGCCATTTTGTGGTTGCTTCACATTAATTCATTCAATCAATTATAAAGTTCACTTTCAACTTGTTAAGAGCTCCTAACAGATTATCACTGTTAGCCAAACAAATGTAACAAAAATATATTATTAACAATTCACACGCTTTCACAGAGAGTTAAAATAAATAAGTGACAAATGGATCTCTGTCCAAACAATTCCAACAAATCTGTGCCCTGCACACAAGGCTGAAACACAGATTAAAATGTTTGACACAGTGGGAGTGAGATTGACTAACTTTGGCCTTGAGACTAGTAATTGTAACAATGTAGATTGAAAGTAAAAAAAAAGTATTTGACATGAGCCAATTACCACAGAACAGGACGGTCCACATAGAGACATATATGTATGAGCTTGACAATGACTGTGGGAAACAACACAAAGTTTAAAAGAGTGTAAACTTCGTGGTGACTGACGGTTTCTGTCATCTGCTTCGGTACTAAGCAGAAGGACCACGAAAGAGCATCATCAAAGCATGAGACTTAATAAAGGCATGCAATCTGCCTTGAGCAGAAGCACCCCTTCATCGGCTGAAAACAGCCATGTCGGTCGGGAGTGTTCAATCTGTTTGTAGCGCTGCAACCGTGACGCACGCATTTCATAGTCGTTCATGAAGCAACGAAGATCAGTTCGGACCAAAGGAGCCTCTGTTGCTAATAAAACAGCGCCCTCTCTTGGTCTAGCTCTAGGCCCACATTCAGCCAGTTCTTGTTGGGTGCAATCATCCCTTCCCAATACGCAAAAATGTCCACGTTATCTGACACGCTACACGTAGTATGGACCAGTGAAATGTGTGGCTCTGCCCAAATTACCTGGCTGTGGCTGTGGCTGCAGATAACGTGCACACCTATGATGTCACTAGGTAGAAACTGTGGTTTTATGTCACTCGTGGCCACTATCAAGGCTTCTGTGCACGATTTATTTATAAACATGTCTTTTGGCCAGTTTCATTGGCCAGTTTCAAAGCGCTCACCTACATTCATGCAGTCTATCCACCCGGAGCAGGACCAAGAGAGGGCACAATTTTTTCCCAGCAATGGAGGCTCCTTTGGTGGGAACTGTACTTTGCCAGTTCATGCAAGAGAATGAAATGTAACTGCGTTGCCACCACCAACACTCCCCACCAAACATGGTTCTGTTTAACCAATTACAGGATGCTTTGCATAAAATAGATATTGTGACCTGTGTTTATTGTACACTGTAATCATGAAATTGCCTTGGTTCAAACCTTAATGCTCTATTTTGCATTGAAGTCTCACTGGAACAGCGGCTGGTATACTTCACCACTTACGTGTCCTTCAGAAAACACATAGAAAATACACTGGCACTGTTTGCTGGCAGAATGCACAAGTTTGTACACTGCCAATGAAAATGTCAAAGGTCATATCATCTGTACAATATCCGATAAGCAGGCATAAAAACATTCACTCCAACACTGCAGAATAACAGAAATTAACATCAGTCACCACGAACAGCAAAAGAGTCTTCATGTGATTCCTACAGAGACCAGTGAGAACACCACAAGTCAGACAGAGCTACCAATCACAGAGTATCCAAGCAGCGGGGGCCAGTTTCATAGACCTGCTCAACACAAAATACACTGACCTGGCTAAAAAAAGGTTAACGGGCAAACTGCCATGTAAAGTACATCACTTGGGACTGGTTGTATGCTTATAAAATTTTACTAGCTAGGCAGTGTCATCAACTTAAAGGATTCACTTAGTAAAGACTGTCATACTGAGAAGATATCAGTAGTGTAGCCAGGGCGGTGACGTAAGGGGGGAGGGAACTTGCCTCCCAGCCGATGCCCCTGCCCTCCTGGGTGGCCCCCTATGTTAAATCTCCCTTGAGCTATGCAGCTGCAGATTTCTTCTTGAGGTGCTCCCCTGAAAAACTGTTTGCACCCCTGGGTGCCCCCAGGACATTTACCCCTTGTTATGCCACTGAGCCAGGGTTCTGTCCATGGATGGAAGGGTAAGGAGAGGGGGATGCCCAATTTTGGTTTGATTTAGGAACCATTGTTACTTATGGTACAGAACTAACACATGCATTACATAGTAATGTAGCAGTTTCCTGTGTCAGTGCTGATCAGTGTTTCAATTGAATGCATACCACTTTAAAAATTTTCAATAAAGTGATGACTGAACAGGTTGATGTTCCTGCTTCACAGCCACTTCAATATACAGTGATTATATTCAGGTATTTGCTTTTTGCTCAATTTGCCAAATTCCGGGGGAGGGGGGGGTGACTTGGGTGTTAACTAGAGGCCGATGATTTCCAAGGGGGTCCCCAAAGTCCCCCTCACTATGCCACAGAAATGTACTTCCAGGCAAATCTGTGTGCTAAGCAAACAAAATCTGGGAACCAGTCACAACAGATACATAATACATGGCATTTTGGCTGGTAATCAACTTTTGCTATTTACGGTGAATATGCTTTGGATACTGCTGTGTTTTGCAGCTCTATGAAATCAGGGCCCCACTCTGTGCTAAACAGCTCACTGAACCCTGATCTTATCCCAGCATACTTACGCTGTGAGGCCTGTGATACAGACACTTCTCCTCCTCTCCTGGAGGCGTTAAAAGCTACGCAGCAAAGGTTAAAGGTCAAAGGTACAAAAGGTCAATGGTTAATAACATAGGTAGGCCCAGTGTTAGTCTTCAGAGTGGAATAGCGAAGGGTAGGGACTGCTTGGAGCAAAAAGGAATTAAATGAAATTTTGACGGCCACATTGTTGTCACCATGTGGAATCTTGTAGCTTTCTGAGAAGTTTCAAGCCATTACTCAACTCTTCAACTTCAATTTGAAATGGAACCCCCCAAAGAACCTGTGGGTCTGTTATTTTCTCTCGTTACACTCTCACAAAATCCATGCAACCAACCATATAACTGAACCATTCGGGCACCCGAGTTGTATCATTGTATAAACTACGAGTAGTTGCTAATCAAAATACAGAAAAGTTACTTTCAACTGTTCTCATCTTCACTGCAAAAATCCAACTTTCCAACTTCACCATGGGACTTCACAGTTTACTCCAAATTTCAGTATTCACAAAAGACCAAATGCTAAAGAATGAAAGTTTACAAATGTGGAAATACATGTAGCAATACAACACACTAACGGAAATCATGTGCTCTTCTGTGAGTAATAAAAATAATGTGCTTCAAAAGTTCTGAATAAAAAGATACATTACAATCAGAACCATTGTGTAAAATCACACAATGCTTAAGTGACCAACTGCATCAATGGATAAGTTCAACAAAATAAAAGTAACTTGGAAACACTCCTGCTATTGTATGGAAATGACATTGCAGCCAAAGTGAAATAAACTGTGTACAAGAATCCAAGCACAAGCTTACTTTCATTGATTGGGGCGCCTACCGCACGACGTTTTGGTCGGTACTTTGACACCAACTGCCAAATAACTTAGCCATAAAACGAGTGCAAATGCTCAAAATGAAGCATGCCTAAAATTGAAAACATCAATGTGCATGAGGTTGGCCCTATCAGGGCAGCTGAGGCACACACACCAAACCCGTTCTGGCTCGACATCAGGTGCTTTGTTCTCGAATGACCTTGGCTTTATGAAACTGGCCAATGGCAACACCTCGTGAGCTCGCTGCAAACGTGTGCTCAGATTTCTCTTGGCCACCGAGTGCTATACAACAATGAGTTAAATAATTACATGTACAGCCAGTGAAAAACAAAACATTAAATAAGTGCATGTAAAATGTAACCACAGTGGTGGAGTATTTACACCGTACCGGCGAGTAAATTCAAGGGTTTCAGAGGTTTTCTTTCCGTCTGTGTTGCATCATGATCCCTTCCGCCTCCATACTGCATTTGATCCTTTATTACATTTAGGTATTTTTCAAGCGGCCAGAAAAATCAACCTGCAAGTTACCCTTTTTTACTACGCTGCTTTTAGTTCTGTTGTTGTTTCGTTTCTTTCAAACATTTATTTCTCTATTTGCAACTGTGTAGATCGTTTGCAGGCATTTGACCGAAACCGCCATGACTATAATTTTGAAGCTATCACTTCAGAACAAAAAAAAAGGGATTACAGAAACTGCAAAACAGCATTTGCACTTGATCATTCCATGAATAAAACAGAAATTCTTGGCATGTTTCAATCACAGAAACATGTTTCCTGAAAGTTATCCGTTTTTCTGAAATACACATCCTGTTCTCTCAAGTCAGAAAAACATAACCGAAAGGAAAATGAAGCAGGGTTGACAATTGGAACACCATCGGTCTCGGTGCTTGTCAATGTGTACACTGTACAATTTGAATTGGACTAATAGCAAATGCACTTGCATTGTTTGCATTCTGCACTGGTGCAATGCACGCATATGATAACCTCACTCCGACATGACAAAGAAGACCCAGCAACTGTGATGTCATCTGCAAACCATCTACTCATTGACACATGAAGACACATCCAAAAGAAGCAATACTAGTGTGCTTGCTATAAAGAATGAAACAAGTTGCAAATACAACTACAAAATGGCATGCAAGAAAGTACATACATGTACACCATGCAAACATCAAGTTAACAAGAACAGAGACAATAGTTTAACATGCAGTGTCACATGCATCGTCATTGCTGCTCCGTGTCTCATTAACACCAACAGAACCTGACCAACAAAGCTCTTTAACAAAACTTCTGATTTTTCCACAATGCGCACGTAGAGAGCTTGGCTACAGAACACCCAAATAACATCAGACCGTTCCTTTCTCTCTGGCAGGCACATGTACTTACAAGCGGTATATTGGAGGTACGAAGTCTTGTCCCTGGGGACCACGGTAAAAGCTGAGACACACATACACACATAGAGGGTTTAGGCACAAATTCAGAAGTAACATCATCTATGAGTTTGCAAATGGACAAAAGGCCAGGGATAGTAAAGACAACCCTTTCCAAGCAAATATTCCAATCTAGAACAGAAAAAGTAAAAAAGTCTCAAACTGTAATAAGTGATATGATATTTTAAGCCCCAGAAAAAAGGGAAAGCTAATCATTACAAAGCAAGGAGCTTTTCCAAATTTTGAGATAAAGTCCAGTGCTTTCCTTATCTTCACACAAAATTTTTTTTTTAAATTAGTGTCACTTCGAGGAATGTGATGGACTGTTTTTAAAATCAAGAATACATTCTTTGACTGAATCTCTTCTCCATAATTAAGGATCCGGCAGTTTTTGTTTATTTTTCATTAATTATTTCTAATTGGTGTGTTGAGGATACTAAAAATCCCACACCCTCAAAATTGACCCCCTCCAGCAGTGAATCATCCTTTTTCTAGCTGATGTTTCACCCCCCCCCAAAAAAAACATTTGAAGCAAGATATGGGACAGAGAGAACCCCCCCCGCCTTTGTGTTGGTCATTGTTTGATCGGAATCTCAGGAATTCTTTGCAGACTTCTGGGGGGGGGATATGTTAGGTAACAATAGTCTAGAGTGTGTATAGGGATTGGACAGGTAAGGGGGGTAACCCTTCCGTCCCATATCTTGCCTGGTATACGAAAGAAAGAGGATCTCCCCCTTGGAAAAAAGTGGCAAGGCCCATATGTCCAGGTTAAAAGGATTTACAAGCACAAATACACTCAATATAGATTTGACATTGTTTGGAAATCAGGCAGGATGAACCAGCTGGACAGCAAGCGAATCATCTCTAGAAAAAAAAGGTTTTTTTCCTAGGACAAGCTCTGAGAAATTCAATCCCTGCTGTATATGCTTTATATGCGTGGCCGGGGTATCCGAACTCGGACAAAGGGAACAGGGCCTTGTAACAAAAGACTGTACTCGGAACAAAAGACCAGGCTACTGGGCATTACAGACATTTTTTCACTCTCAAAAGTGGAGATAATCCAGCCTTGTTTTGAAACAGTATACCACGGTTTGGGGCATTTAGAGTGAGCTGATTACCAGCGGGGACAAAAGCACTCCACCACCACAGTGATGAGCCACACAGCACCCCTGCATGCTAATCTGGCCCCTATTGAAAAGAGGTCAGCAGCACACTGAGCCAGGTTCATGAACAAAAGAAAATTACGTAACACCACAAAATCTGGGCTCTTTTTACAAGGCCGCAGGCCTGGCTGAAATACTCAGGTGTCAGTAGATTTTGTCTGTCAGGCTAGAGGGGCCACCAGACAGTCCTTCACGTGTTTGTAAGTGTCCAGTAAATGAAAATGGGAATTTTTAAAGAATTTTGAATACGGAAAAAAAGAATAAATATCCCAGCCCAGCATCATCAACATTGACAACTGCCCCGGCAGGAGGTGGTTAATCAGTATCTTTCTGTATCATCACAGAAACCGGAGGCTGCAAATTGTAAAGAAACCAAAAACTGTGAAAAAATGCTTATCACATCCTGTTCCAAGAATTTGTTCCTTTTTTAGGTTGTCCAAACAAAACCAGCTGCCATCAATCTCTTCTCATTTCACTTGTACACGCGAATGAAACTCCTATACCACACCCATTTAATTATAATCTATGCAGAGTTTCTAGATGTAAATGTCATGTCTGCTCCTGTAATGCCCAAGGAAACGTATCAAATAATTGTAGGTCGATGTAAGTTTTGACCAACAACTACATGCATCTAGCTAAACACTTCCCTCATGTTGTACTTGTAGCATTTGTAACTAAGACCTCTCGGGCAATTTTGGACAAAGATATCTTTCAAGATGAGGCCATCTGGGCATGGTTCTCTGAAAGACCACCAAGGATCCCAGTTAAAGATCATCTAAGAAATTAGAGGTATCTGACTATTTTTAGCCGATTTCTTCCATTCATCGAAAGTATGTACAAAAATGACTAGGTCCAGTGTTTTCTTAGATCAACATTTCCACAATTCCATCCCCCATCTTGAACCCCACCTTAAAAAAATCCTGGAATGCAATGACCGATTCTCATTACTTGCATACACGTACATCTTAAGAACAACTGTGGTTAATGAAGGAAACAGGCAGACCACATACAGTTCAGTTGCACCATATTCATCTACTCTGCAAGCATGCACTAAAGAGACCAGGTTACTCATTACTCATTCCACAAGTTGCTTCCTTTTGGACTGTAGACCTTTCTTTCGCTTACATACACTGACCACCATTTTGTATGGGTGGTCAAAGTTGGGAGAAAAGTTATCCTTGGTTTGTAACAAATTTTGCCCCCAAATGGTCATTTTTGCTTCATCAGTGTTAAAGAGCAACTCAAAGGAAAACACTGATTTTATCTGTTCAAATAAACATGGAAGCATCCACATCAACCGCAGTGTCATTTGTCTTCAGAGCTCAACTATAACAAGCTGAAAAGGGCTTTTTTTCTCTTCATGCCAAGATGCGAATTCTGAAAGTTGATTACGTCATTCTGAGAAAACAGAGAAAATGAGGGGAACCCTCGCCCTGGGTTCGTAGTGGATAAACCTTGTGCATATCAAACAGCGCATGTAACCATTGTGTGTAGCTGTCTTTGGGAAAGTTTCAAGGATTTACATAGAGCAAAATGGAGGATACCAGACAACATGCCCACTTGAAGGGAATGCCCTTCAAAGGAACTTGAATTGGTTCATTTTGGTCAGTTTCAAGTTTGAAAGCTGGAAGAACTTCAAAGGAACAATTCACTTAATGCAAAGGTATCACCCTCAGACTTCATTCTAAAAACAAATTAGAGATGTTGCCAAAAATGACATGCCCACCAAATATAAAACATGCTTATAACGTCAGAAGTCATAATAAAATGGTATGCTCCACTTCCATATTTTCAAAAGGCACTCTTATCCTTGTTAGACAACTGTAAAACCGAGAAGTGTTTTCGCTGTTTTTCATACAATCCTTTTTTGAATGGACAGCATTCATGCAGAAGTGGACTTTCATTCAGTTTAGGGTAGTGTTGTAGTCAAGACCATGATACCAAGCTATTCAAAGGAACTGCAAATCAAGCATTCTTCCATCAATTATTCACCCTCTTACTTGTGTCTGGTCTCATGAAGGGTCTCGTGTCTGGTCTGGTGACAGTCTCGACTACAACACTACATGTACTTTGGGGATGGAGTTAATCTTGTTACTTGTTTGCATTAATGAATTTGACATACATGAAGAAATGACAGGAAAAATACAACTACGTGAACTAGATGACATAAAAAAATGAAAGATTATCAAACTGGATATTTTGTAAAGCTCTGAAACAAAAAGTGCACCATTGGTTCGTGGTCGCAGAAAGAAAACTAAAAAAAAGGGAAACTAAACTCAGTCCAGTGGTTAAAGGTCAGTGAGTGGTCAGGTTGAAAGACAAATTTCTCAGAATTTCACTATTACAAAGCTGACAAAAAGACTTAGTTTGTGGGGAAATTACAAAGCCGTGGACTGTCCTGTGCTCAATGAATGATCACAGCTTTATAAAAAACCTCAATTTGAAAATATCAGACTCGGATTTCATTACAGAAGTGACGGTAATAATAGCATTAGAAACTAAAATTGAAACAATTGTTATAAATATATTAACTACAAAGGCTGGAAAAATGTTTGGACCATTTCTGGTGAGAAAAAGAAGCCATACAAAATGTTTAATAATCCTTAATCTGTAAAATGGAAGCCCTTGGGAGGCCATGCTGAAAGTATGTTTCAAAGTAAAGCTGACTTTACATGACCCAGTTTTGAGGAGAGTCCGCTAAGTAAATTGGGGTGGGTAAAAGGCTTACCTTGCTGTGGTCGGACAATAAGGGACATCTCTGTCTTGAGAGCCAGCCGGCAGTAACCATCAATCAAGTCTGCCATGTCTTCAGCTATCATAACTGAGGGCGTTGTGATGTACACAGACTAGAGATGCCAGAGTGGAGAAAAACAAAGATACTAAACGTTACAGTAACCATACAGGGCAACAGCTTCTTGTGTCATATACATGTACAAGAATAGTTTTAAAAGTTCAGTTAAGGGCCCCAAATTTCAATTTGACACTTAATTTCAGCTGTCAACTATGCACAAAACCCATGCATACATGTAGAAAGCAAGCCCCAAGCAATTAGGCTTGTTTCTAGACTGTGAGGAATTTAATGTTCCTGATTTTAAGTTGAGTAAATTACTCTACAGAACCAGCTCACAAAGTTAGTGATGTGAACAACTTGGAGTGCTTTCTCATAAATTCAAGACTTTACAAATTCAGGACAGCTCTTTGAAATATCCCGAGTCAAATAGTTGCACCAAATATTTAGGAATGGTAACTGATTGCCGGTTAAACCAACGCAACCCATCCCTAGTAGACTGATTTGTTGTGAAAAAGAAAACACTCAGATTTAATCCAGAATCAAGTCTTCAATTCACTGTAACCATGCCTGCCTAAAAAGGGGAATGATGCACATTTTTTTTCAAAATTTCATTCTGTAAATTGCCACTAATCACACACTGATAACTGTTCAACCCTTATACATGGGTGATTTTCAGCGCAATTCATATCAACCAATGGGAGGGACAAACTGACTGTAAGTTTCGAGTGCACAACTGTATGAGCATCAAGTGCAGGTGCATTATCACCACACCATACAGAACAAAACAAGAGCTAACACATTAGTACTAGGACCACTGGCACGGGTTGGAAGCTAGTCTTCATTACATTGTGACTGATATCTTGGGTATCCGTTCATCCTGCCATGGCGAACATTTTTTACAACCTTTTTTTCCCACACTTGTATCTGACGGAGGTAGCTGAAATTTCATTCACGTGTTCCTAAAGTATCGTCCTAAAATATCCAAATGCAAATACAAACACATTGCCCAAGGACATATTTATTCTAAACCTTGCATTCAGATTTTTCCAGCTGTAAGGAACATATGAATGAATTTTCAGCTACTTCTGCGAGGTCAAAGAGTGGTAAAAATGTGTTGTAAAAACTTTTGGCTTTGGCAGGATGAACTGATACCCTGGACGTCGGTTGTAATGTAATGAAGACACTATCCAACCTGGGTTACGAACTCACATATTTTTACTTAAGCACAAAGTGCAACCGCTGGAATTTGCAGAAATTACAGAAATAAAAATAACAGCAACTAACTTGGATAGCTACTGGTAACTTATCACAGTTCTTTTTTTTTTTAAATTGAGCCTTGTGGTGGTTTCCATTTGTATTTCTCCACAAAGAACTGTTTGTTTTTCTTTCTCAGACTCAAAACTACAAGAGAGAAGGCCAACCATTTGTGATATTAATGTCAATCTGCCTTGAGCAGAAGCAACTCCTCATTAGTTGAAGAGAACCATCTTGGTGGGGACTAATATAGAGGAAGTGTCCAACCAATCACCATCTTGTTGGTAGTGAAACGACTGTAAGGTATGCATCACACAATCATTTGTGAACCAGCAAAGTGCATTTCTCAGCAAAGGAGTTCCCACTGCAAGGGAAAACTGCACCCTCTCTTGGTCCTGGTTCAGGGTGGGTACTGATGAAACTGATCCATTGGCATAAATAATGTTCATGGTTCATCCATGTAAACACAGCGGTTTCTGCATGGAACAAGAGGTCTCCTCAAACCTTTGAGGGTGAGGATCACTGTATTTCCTAAGGGATGGGGAGAGGGTTCATGTAGCATCTGCCAGTTTAACTACAGTAAACTCTCGATAACTCAAATCTCAGGGGAATGGATAAAACAGTCAAGTTATCCGGATTTCGCGCCAATGCAAGTTCCTGAGTCTTTCTTGCACAAACAAGCACAGAGCACAAGTAACCATACTTGTCCCTGTGATGGCTATTGGGGATGCAAAAATTTCTATTTTACTGATAAATAAAACATAAACCACCAAAACTGTGCACCTTTTGTGATAATTCACAGACCGCAACGCAAACAGCCCTGTGCTTGATCACCCAGCCAGCCGGGGTAGGCCAGGTCCGGGACTTTCCTGTTTGGCCACATGATCCTTCTTATTTAATCACTTGAGGGTGCACCATTTTGCATTTCAAACGTCAGAGCAGAGGGAACACGTCAGTCAGCATGTGAGCGGTGCTGGAGTGCTGCAATTGGGCAGGTGGCAGCAGCAAGGCTTTAGCCACTGCATGCACAAAGCTTCCTTCAGTGCGGTCACATGGCCACCGTAAAGAATCAACGATTGGACCGCATGCGTGCGGGCTACATTCGGGCCGCGATGGAAATCAGGCCTGCTCGAAAGCTGGCATTTGTGTAGGTTGTGGTCGCGACGAGTCAATTACAATGGCACTGGCAGCAAACACACTCGTGTCCTCACGCAAAAAGAACCACGGTTTGCAGGAATGACTCATAATTAAAGTCTCCGCGTTATTTTTCCACTCATTGTCAGTAACTTTGCCGTGGTCTTTTTGGATTGGCCCTCAAAAAAACTTCGAGTCAAGTGGATGTAGTGCTTCGGGCATTTCGAGTTACGGAGGTATTTTTGTACATAAAAGCCCATTCTTTTGGCAGGAACGAAGAATGTCTTTGAGATAAGTGGAGTTTCGAGTTAACCAACTTTGAGTTATCAAGAGTTTACTGTACATACATGTATGGTATCTGACTGAAAATTTCATTGGTTGACACATTTTCAGCTTCACTGTCCACAAGACCTGTATTACACCAGCGCAGAACAAATCAGAATCTGCACATGATATAGGTGATATATTCCACAGCATCCATACATCTACAGGGAATAAATCGTATACATCAGTCATCACAATTTTGGACTTTGGCATTTAAATATACAAGGATGTCAAAATGGAAAACACATTATTCTGATGGGATCTCCCCAATACACGTATGTAGATTCAAAAACATTTCAAACATAAATGTCATACTACAGCCAAAGAATTATTGCTTTTTATCACATTGTCTGTGGATTTTGTATGCCCTAGGAGGCAAATGTCACCTCTTCAGCTCTGGTGCCATTTGACTCAGAGTGTACAAAATGCCATGGCAGACGACAGCTGTGAATGAAATTTCAAGGTTACAAATCTGATGAACTGTCAACTAATGATTCTCTGGAGCTCCTAAACATACTGATGTGCTGAGCCCAGTTGGGGTTTGCTTTGTAAAACAGACAGAGATGACTCACCAAACTGATCTGCATT
Organism: Acanthaster planci; assembly: GCF_054643075.1. Classification (NCBI taxonomy): domain Eukaryota; kingdom Metazoa; phylum Echinodermata; class Asteroidea; order Valvatida; family Acanthasteridae; genus Acanthaster; species Acanthaster planci. The sequence continues at coordinate 5,663,032 of NC_141794.1, forward strand.
AAGCACTGCTTTTGACTGCTTCTCAGTTGATTTCTGCTTAGCAGGTAAGTCAACTGATTAAATTTGCATGACAACTGTTGTAGGTATTTCTAATCAATCTCTGATCATTTCCACCAAAAGACCTTACCAAAACAGGCATGTGAAACAAAATCCACAAAAGTGTAAGGCAAGGCCAGGAGCGAACTACAGTTCAATCACTGTTCAATTTGTCTAACAATGTCCACTGTATACGTTGTTCAACAGCAAGTGACTAGTAGCTGATATGCAGTTCTACAGGCACAATACAGCCACTCTTAAATGACCCCAGTCAATTTATTTGGTAAATTTTGCAGTTGGCTGAGATTATTACAACATTTATGTTCCGTGGCATCTGGTACACTCATTTTTGGGTGACAGGTTTCCTCCACACTGATACATTAAATTGGCTGTTAATAACCAGCAGTGAGACCGTGCACCAGGGTCACCTTCTGAATAGTTGACTAGATGGTCCAAACCATCCATCCTTCAGGTGACGTTGGTGGAAGCATAGTGAACTACAGTCACTGGAACCTTTCCCTTCCTGGCAGTATGAACAAACCAATCACAACCTTGAGCACGATCAATTGAGAACTACTGCCATAACAACCAGGGTTCCGCTAACTCTGATTGAATGCAAACTTGGTGAAAAATAGATTGGACAGTGTTCTAGTCGAGGCCATCACAAGACTGGACGCAAGACCAGTCACAAGACCAGTCACAAGTAACAGGGTGAACAATGACAAAGGAATGCTTTTGTTGCAGTTCAATAGAATAGCTTGTGACTTGAATTCAGACTGGAGGTCTTGTGTTGGTCATGTGCTGCTGGTCTTGTGTGCTCTTGTTGGAGTTGTGTACAAGTAGTTGACTATGCAGGTCCTGTCTGTTGATAATGGTCATCAAGCTGGTTATCAATGGCCGTACGTATATCAAAATGCTGCACAGCAGGGAGCCAGGGGCTGGGAGTTGCTGTGATGGCATTTGACCACAGCCCAACTACAGAGATGTTCGCAGAGTAATGCTAGTATACAAATGCAAAACTCACTACAAACTAGCAACTTGTCAACCAATGGTCCTTGACTGAACTTGTTCAGTGTTGTTTATGTAATTCATGAAATTTATACATTTTTAATTGGAATATAATCAGACATATAAAAGATACAAGAAACCCATGCGTATAACTTGCTGTCTTGTTTTGAGTAATTCACAAAATTCATACACTCTAATGGAATAGAGTCAAATACAAATAAGATGCAATAAACTCATGCGCATTACTTGGCATTAGTTCCTTAAGCAAAAGCTGCCATGCAGATTGTGAAGCAATCATGCATAAAGCTTGCCAGCATGCAAAAGTGTTAGGCTTCCTAGCATGCAAATACAAACTTGAATGCGTGCTGTTTGCAGTGAACAAATTGTCAACTGGTGCTTGGCACCTGTAGCCTTTGCAAGGTCAAGAATCACTGGTAAACGGGTAACTCTTTGCACTGGACTCTGAATTGGTGAAGCATCTTAATTTCTGGGGAAATATTCATCACTTCCTGAAAGTCCAATGTGAACCCCACAGAAGATAACTGGTCTCCCTGGGTACCTGCAAACTCCAGGGCTAGAATCTCCACAGAATTCTGCTCACTCACAAGGCATTTGCAAGGTGTTGCTTTTAAAAATCATCAAAGTGTGCATGACTAAGATATCATTAAAAGCTGTTAGTCAAACCATGAGCAAAGGAAGAGAGGGTAAACACATTATAGGACGGACCCAAGCAGAAACTGCCGCTCAGTCGCTGTCACTATCTTTCTTTCTGACATAGTAATGTGTACATGTAGATTTTGTACATCTGTGCACAGAAATCAAGAATCTTCAGAATTCAAGTTGCCGCAGTGGCTACACTTTAAGTTTGTGCAGCCACTGAACAAGGCTGTAAGTTGGTCCAGTCACAAGTCCTTTCTCAAGTCCAGTCACAAGTCCAATTTCAAGTCCAGTTAAAAGTCCTTTCTCAAATTCGGTCACAAGTCTTTTCTCAAATCCAGTCACAAGTCCTTTCTCAAGTCCAGTCACAAGTCCTTTCTCAAGTCCAGTCACAAGTCCTTTCTCAAGTCCAGTCACAAGTCCAATTTCAAGTCCAGTTACAAGTCCTTTCTCAAGTTCGGTCACAAGTCTTTTCTCAAGTCCAGTCACAAGTCCTTTCTCAAGTCCAGTCACAAGTCCTTTCTCCAGTCACAAGTCCTTTCTCAAGTCCAGTCACAAGTCTTTTCTCAAGTCCAATCACAAGTAAGGCTTGCAAGGACTTATGATGGACTCTACTCCAACTGTAACATTATGAGCCACAGGTGCATAATCAACAAGTTTCCGCTACATGTCAATACGCAATGTTTTGTGGGGTTTTTTGTTTTTATTTTACATTAATAATCAATTCAGAATTGAATTAAGTTCCACTTTTTTGTAAAACTGCCTGATGAGGATTTGTTCACGTTAACATATCAAATTTGCATTTGGAATGCTTTCTACAGTAACCACAACAAGGCTGCTCTCCATTACACCAAGGATGTTGGGTGCTTATTCAAAACTGCCCCTTTAAATGAATTGGCTTTCATTAAATAAAGAATTAGAATTGAACAATTCCAATAACCCTATTTACTGGCAAATGCTGCTGTGATCACTTTGTTTTCATCCAGAAAAATTCTGAGCATAACATTAATGAACTAATTTTTTGCAAAGATGCATGATGCTACAATGTAAGTTATAGGAAACAGCATTTATGCATAATAGCCATGCACAAGTTTCTGCCAGCAACACGTGGAAAGAAAATCAGCAAAAGCCATCAAATATTAACAGGAACTGAAAGGGTGGATTAGTAGACAACTTAACAAGGAACAAATTGACCAACATTAGAAAAAGTATTAGGCTAGACACACGGAGGGCATACTTACACATGCGTCAATCTCGTTAGAACCAGGGAATTGTGGGATAGGGAAGGGCTACAGGATTGGGTAGGAATGAAAAACAAAATCAGAAACAGAAATCTAGGTGTCTATTAAGTCAAATGACAACTGAAGTTGGACGGCATGCAAGGAACACAGTTAACGTCACTGTAGTAACTATTGAAGACCACTAAATCTGGAAGATCTCTATTCTTCTTTGCCTTTTATACTTATCAACTTGGCTTTGATATTGTGCAGCAGGAAAGCCTGAGATTTGGAACTTGTAACACTTAGCCACTTACGGGAATTTGAATATCTAGGAAAGTTAAGAAATTGGCATTGGACACAGACAGACAGGAAGAACATGAACTGATTTCAGAAAAAATGCAGGTGAAACAACTTTGAAAATTATGTAAAATCTTGATGGATTCTCCACAAGTTCTGCAATCAACTACTGTTCTTTCATGACCAGAATTTCACGGAACATGTAGAGGGCAACTAACAAATGCAAGTGATTATTATACTTGAAAATTATAATACTAAAGGGGACCTTTAAGCTTATTAACCTCACTATTTAAAAGAGAAAATGTGTCTCGATTACTCGTGCACATAAAGATGCACATATTTGGCAAAAATCCAACCGAATGAAGAGAAACAACAGGGAAACAGGAACATTTCCTTTTCCCAGAAATTTGGGGAGAAACAGTGGGAATTCTCAAACCTCCAGTGTTCAACTGTAATAACAAGCCTTTCACCTGGCTACATGTGCGCTTTGGGGCTGAATAAGTGACAGTATTTCCTTGTATTTGGGAACAATTCTCAAAATGATGCCATCTGATGCTCCTTTGTATTCTTAATTTACAGTGTGCTGGATGTAGCTGCAGAAATTTGAATACATGTACACATGTTCTACCATTTCACAGCTCTCTTACTACTATTACAATGACATTACTATGAACTGAATCAGGTTTGATAATTAATACAATTTTTTTTCCCTGCGATCACGAGGATTAAATGTTTCCCTTCGAGGTGATAGATGGAGATATGTTTCATGAGGAATTCACAGTTTCAGACTAAGTTGCTGACAGGCTTTGATGGATACTCCTTTTCTTCCCTACCTCTGAGCTTAAATCCTCGGGGAAGCCATGAATGTTGACCCTATGAAACCCTATCTGATCCCTGTGAATTCTAGCCATAAATTCCATCCCTTCTGAGGGTGCATTTTCAACCCGGTTCCCCAAGGAACCACGAAAGATAACAACTACTCATTCTGTCAGGTCTGTGAAGTCATTTTGGGGCTCGTGCCTTCATTTTTATGACTGTGCACTTCGAAATACTCATGGAGACAAAAATCATCTCATGTGGTACCTTCTATAAGTCCACTGCATTCTAAGAAAGCTGGGGTTTTTTTATCATCTCAAGAACCAAAAAACTAAACAGTTTGAAAAGTCCTGAATTACTCTTGATGAGTTTTTCTAACACTGCAGATTATTTTCAGAGTTGACGGACTAGTGCATTGTGAATTTCCTTTCTTATTTCAAGAGAGTACATGCAGCTTTGAGATTTTGTCTGTTTCCTTGATAAAAGCAGAAGACATCATCTAAAAATTCATAACTCACTTGTAAACGCACTGACCATTTTTTTTTTTATTTGAGTGGTCTATACTTGCAGAAACATTTTGCCCTGGCTAACAATATTCCTTCAGAATAAGCCAGGTAGACAAGCTTATTTACCAGATTCCAGATATTGTTCAGAAAATAACAAATAACAAAAACAAGGGTCAACATTTAATTTCACAAATTTTGCCTCCTTTCAAAAGTGAGCTTTGAAAAATACGTAGTAAGGACAAAAAGACCTCAAAGTGAACATTAAGTTTGTCAAAGAACAGAAACAAGTGAAACAAACTATCAAAATATTTTGGAATCGTCCATTCAACCCTACATTTGTGGACAACTTCTGCTCTCTTATCAAGACTCCCAAAAATGAAGAAACAAATTATAGAGATTTGACAGAATGAAGGATACATGTACATGTGCCATGTAACTTTCTGGCAAGCACATTTTAAATCTCATTGATGGGCTAAAACCATGATTACAGGGTGCACGTGATTCTGGTTTGGTATCATTTACCAACAAACCGGACTGTCAATAAATGGTGAGCAGGCAATTAGAACTTTCAATGCACGAACGATACAATGCCTCTGCACATGCATTCAATCTCAAATGATGACAATCGTACCGAATCAAGTCACTCCTTGTGGTTTGGTTTGAAATTCTAAGGAGACTATCACACACAACACCAATACTCACACGGACATGAGAGACACAATCATGGAAAGGCAAGCGAGAAAAGATAATTAGTTTTTCTTCATGATCCATCATGCATTGTTTAACACAACATGCAAAGAAGACAGGTCTACAGATCACCTAACGCTTTATTCCCCCTGACACTTTACTGTACGTTTGAGGAAACACAGGCCAACTGTGGCAAGATCAGAATATACGCTAAGCATATCAGTGAACTGACTACTGAAATGAGAGGCATGCAAGACAGGTGTTGGGAGATAGTGTGTTCATCCAGTCAATGAATCCTCTTAGCAACGTTCTCAAGATGTTTCAGTGTTGCAGTTGAGTCCTCACAAGCCTATCACAAGCAACGACCAAAAATGAACAGGACTCTGTAATGGGATGGAGCACTCTTTGAATCTTGTATTACAAAGATCTAAGTGGTGGGAGGCAGGTCTGGTGCCCAAAGTCACGGTACTGCCAACTCCGGTAGAGCATGTTAAAATCGTGGCACTCTTCTAGCCTCCAGTCCCCTTACAAGCCATTTGAATGAACTGTGATGAATGCATCCTTTGTTACCATTCATTCCCTGTTACAAAAGGCCAGACTTGCGACATGATGTGAAACTGACTTGTGATGGACTCAACTAGAAACTATGGCCAAGCAGGAAAGAACATGTACCAGTAGGATGATGTCTTGGACCCAACTGTCAACTACATCTAAATCTGCGATTCTGAAGGGATAGTTAAGAGATCTGCAGGTATGAAACACTGTCACCAGCAGGGTTCGACTATTCAGTTGTGAGAATGTGAGCAGTACTCCCCCTATCTGCCATGGCTTGCTCCTACTACAGGTGTATCTAATCCTTACGCAGTGCCGTGCCCACACCACTATTTCACAATGGCCTGTATCTAGAATCAAAGGTTGAACTGAATTTGTAAAATCCATCCGCAGACTTTCTGATCAACCAGACAGTAGTCTGTAATTTGGAGCAGCACTGTGCCTAGCGTAACAACAGGGTGGCACGGCATTCCAAGTCCCATGCTAACCCCTGACCATATGACTGTAACCAGGGGATGCCAAGTGCATGGAGCTACCAAGATCACACAAGCTTGATGTGCAAAGCAAATACCTCTCTAAGCAAGGAAAATGGATATCGGTCGAAACCTTACAGGTTTTAACACTGCTTTTGGCTGGTTCCCTTACTGTTTTTGCTTCGCACATATTGCCTGTGTGGCAGTTCCATGCGACTGGTCCTAGAGTTCTTTGGGTCTCTCTTTTCTCCGTGAAAACAATCTGCATACCTCATTAGCACCAGATATTCTGAGTTGCAATAATCCCTTCTTGTTATTCTCCATGTCGCCACCCAGGGTTTGCACTGACTGGACCTGGGTGAAATCAGCCATCTTGGTGGGCTGCAAGGATAATCATTCAACTTAAATGCCAGTTTACAGGGTTTTTGCTGGATGTACGCTGTACATGTAGGTATAAACGGTTTGCAGATGTCAAGACTCACTTTTGACAAGGGGCTCCAGGACAAATCACAGTTTTGTCAATATCTTTTAAATCAACAAACACTGAATGGTTTATGCTTGGTTGTTACACCTATTAATGTCAAGGAGTTACATGTACTTTTTTATCTTTTGATAGTTTTTGATGGAATCTACCCATACGTGAAAATGCCAATTTGAACTCAAAAGATATTTTATCGAAAGGTTGCTGCATAAGATGTTAAACATCTTTTCTGTAATCTTGCCACTTGAGATAACAAGTATTGCTCAAAATAAGAAGTAACAGGGGAAAAAAAATGATGTATATCAAGAAAAAGGGATAATGTTAGGGACAGTTAATGTGAATATGAGCACAAGAATGCTGGTCTCGTGTGACAAGGGGTTATAGACCCATCTCACATTGTCTACTATTCAAATGTGCAGCCAAAGGATGCAGATACACCACCCTAGGTTGGTGTCAGATTAACTGCCAAATGTACATGTGCTCCGTTACTCTAAAAGAGAATCATACTTTTTGTACAGTATTAAAAATAATGTTAAGAATTTGGCGTTTTGACAGCTGAATGAGATTAATACTGAGTGAATTATTATTCACATTTGTAATAAGGGCCAGCCATAGTTCCACTTGCCCCTGTGGGCAAAACAGAGACGGTGATGTCAAACGAGCAGATCCTATACTCACCGTTGATGCCTTGTCTGTCAGGCAGCTGATACCATCCTCGGGACCAATGACTAACTCAACAGAAATACTCCAACCAGTCTAGAGTCAAAAACAAAACAGAAAAATATGGGAATTTCACAATTCCATTTTGAGAAAATGATTTCAACTGTTGTTTGTTTGCTTTTCTTTGGTTCTTCTTGTTCAATCCAATTTTTAACATTAGTTGTAGTAAAAACAGTGTTTTACACACTGAAGATCTGTAGGCACCAACTTGAAAACTATAACGATGACTTCCTGATGCAAATTTACTTGACAAGAAAGAGAGGCCCCTCATTTTCTGTGGATATTGTGGGCGCTGTGCATAAATAGGCCTTTGGCAGCAAAAATGCCCATGACACACATATACGATATGGCATTTTGCACATTTAGTTCAAAATTTGTGACATGCACACTACACAATTTGCAAACATGAACCAATGTGCGCAGGTGATGTCCCATCCTTTGGCAACCATGAGAATGCCGTACACAGCATCTTTCTATAGAACCTGCTTAAAGAATCTATAAAGAAAACCACACTCAAGGGTGGAAATTTTAACATGGCAACAATCCAATACATGCTGCCATTCATTATCAAAGGGTAAAATCAAATCTGCCCTGGCCTTCGCTGGTTGGTGTCTAAAACCTGGTATGAACATCCTGCTTACCCCAAGGGCACACTTATACTTCTCGTGGTCGAAGCGGTGGACTCTGGAAAGGACCTCAAAGAACTTGAAGACACACTGCTCCTCATTGAGGTTGGCAAACTGCTTGAAGTACTGTAGTATCAACTTGCGTAGGTTTTTGGGCTGGATGAAAAAGTGGAATAGAAAGTAACCACTAGAAACGGTGCAAACACAAGCCATGAGAGTTAATTCCCAGAACACTGAAAGTACACTGGACAGCAAAAGAAACTTGCCACTTCTGTCAAAGGCCACACATAAAAATTCACTCCATAGAAAGGGGTATTGCAGCATACCTGTGTACACAAATTGTTTATTTCTATGGAGTGAATTTTTATGTATGACCTTTAACACAAGTGGCAAGTTTCTTTTGCTGTCCAGTTTATATTCTTTTCCTATAGTGCCGAACAGCTGTCACAAAAGGACCCACTTGTAAAAACCAAATCAATGAAATTCAAAGTTACTAAGTTAGACATACATACCTTAGTGTTATCTATGACTGACTTTGGAATGAATCTCCTCAGGCCTATTTCTTTCCTGAAATGAGAAAGTGCACAGATCTATTTCAATCAATGAGACATACTATAAATGCAGAACGGCAGCGTGGGTAAATCCGTGAAAATATGATCAATACACATATACCTGTACAATGTATGTTGTCAAGTTTGTGCACAGTGTAATGAAAATTATCTGAAAAACAAATATTTATGGGTACATTCATTATTTGTTTTCTGGTATACAATGCCGGAATAATAATATTTAGGCACCATCTCAATAAATGAATTCTAAAAAAATCTCTTAATCTCATCTGAATACTTCATGAATACCAACATGTTTAAAACATTCTCGTGACTGAGCACTGGAACTTCCATTCACTGGTAGAATGGAATTTTTTTCCCCAAAGCTTCTATGCGGTCTGAGCCATGCACTAAGATGAATAGTTCAATGATGCAGGATCAACAATCAACCAATCAGAGCACAGGGATTTATTCAGGCACTGTGTAATGGGCAACCTATTGTGCAGTTATGTTTCCAACAAGCTATATTTTGGGTTCATCACTACAGAAATTTCCCCAAGTGTAGCATGTGTGGAAGAAAGGACAGAATCGGAACACCCATGCTTTCTGTCGTCAGGAATAGGCAAAAAATGGTGAAAATAAATACAGTATATGTCCATCTTCAAAAGAGATCCAACTGTCATGACTCTTGTCGGATCATCTTCAGGCAGTTCACTTGAATGGACATTTTCCACAGAACAGACTTTGGTGCATCATTCATATCATGGACCCTTCTAAAGACTCTTGCATGACTTGACTGGGACTGACTCGAGGTAGTCAAAGTTGGCCTTCTTGTCCAAGGCAATCTGGGGCATGTCCTTAAAGAATCTCCTCATCTCCAGGCATCCCAGCTGCAGGGCCATGTCCATGTCTACTGTCTCTGCCACCTCATTCATGTAATCATTCCTGACCTGGAAAAGAAATCCAGGGTTAAGAGAAGGACAGAGGCAGAACAGCTTTCTTTTAATAACCATGGGCAAATTCTGTGAAGGACCTTTGAATTTTTCTTACTTCAAATTGGTGTTACATTTATGTGTATGACAGTGACAACCTGGGAAATTCTACTTTCATTAGAACAGACAGGCCACTTTTTCTGTTGTACCTTTTTTCTGCTGCTGATTTCTGCAAGGAAAGTACAGAAGTGCATCACTCAATGTTGTTCACATTCACTGTACATGTACCGTACATGTCAACAGAAGTGCATCACTCAATGTTGTTCACATTCACTGTACATGTACCGTACATGTCAACAGAAGTGCATCACTCAATGTTGTTCACATTCACTGTACATGTACCGTACATGTTAACAGAAGTGCATCACTCAATGTTGTTCACATTCACTGTACATGTACCGTACATGTCAACAGAAGTGCATCACTCAATGTTGTTCATATACACTGTACATGTTAAATCTGACTGATAGTTAAAGGAAAGTACAGAAATATACCACTCAATGTAATAATATACACTCAATGTATAAAGTAAATACATGTACATGTACAGTGCATGAAGTGTATACTGTACGTAAATTTATGTACAATGTACGAGCCCACTGTAGCCAAATCAATAAATTAAAATGCATGCACCGTACTGGTATAATACATGATCATTATTAACGCTTTCAGTTTGGTTTGTGGACTGACCAGACTATAAGGAACGAAAAAACAACAAAAAGCTTTCTAGGGATTGAGTTTTCGTTTTCAGGTCACTACGGTCACTTTCAACAGCAACGAGCTTTGTGATTATTAAATCACAGCATGAACAGGATACAGCATGAGTATTGTATATGATGAGAGAAAAATATGGCATAATGGGTGGATTTTTAAAAAGGGATTTCCTGCTTTTCTGAAAATTGGAATGTGAGAAACTGCCCTGAAAACTGGACACATGATTTAATATCAAATCCAAGAGAGTTGCACATACAGTACATGTACACTACCTGACAGGTACCCCCCCCACAATGCAGTCATACCATAAACATACTGTAAATGTCCATGTATGCAACTGTACTTTTGACCTGGTAAAGTGAGACACATTGATCAATATACAGCATACATAGATGCTCAAGTAGAACATTTCTCCCCTTACTATGTTGTAACGGGACTCAATGAAGTACCGACCAACAATCAAGATCTAAGCAGGCCACAGCATTAAATGGATTTCGGAAACAAATCTAATTTCCCAAATGGAAAGTGTCAAGAGAAGCAGAGATGGGTGTGTGGGCAACATATAGACATGTTTACATGATTGGATTAGATGACTTCGATACAATTCACCCCACCGTGTGTCCGACAATGGTACTGAAACACGCAGAGAGTACCTCGACCTCTCTGAAAGTGCACACAAAAACATGACTCTGGACGCTGCACAATGCACAACGTGCAGTGCATGCAATCACTCAACTTTACACGATTGAAAGCAAAGTAACAATGTGTGCGCAATCAAACGTACGGTACATCATAAAACTTTTCAGACTGGACTTAATTTCTACATTTTCCTGCTTTCTAATCTCCAAAGTCAATATGTGCTTCCCTGCATGATGGTGGCGCATTCCTGTCCCAATGTCTGAGGCACTGTTTGCAGCGGAGTAGAAAAAAGACTTTCCACCTCATTGTTACAAACATGCAAATGCACTTTTTTTTATTTCATTAGATGCAGACTGATGCAACAAAGGCTTCCTTGGAGATTTCATACACTCCCCTTTCTCTGCCTCCCTCTCGCTTTTCAACCGTAGTGCCATCCGTCCGTTCAATTTGTTCTATTCCAATACAAAAGGATGCTATTTCGGCCGAGCTGAATTTCATCTCGCTTCCTCCGTCTGGGATGAAATGCTATTCTTGTTTGCAATTCAAGAAACTCAAGACTTGCCTCTGCAAGTCACTCAACTATGCAGAGCCTTTCTTAATTACTACGAGTTCATTCAGCCTTCTGTCAATCAGATGTTTAAGTCTGAGAAAAGTGGGGGGCAGGGACCCATGCATCATTTGATTATGAACCCGGATCACTTGGAAATGGACTGTGGAATTGACAACATGCTGGCAAATTTCTAATGTCTGTGTGAACAACAGCAGGAGTTATGAAATCCGTTGGTGTGGTAAAAGAATCCAGCAGTGCAGTATGTTGTAATGATGTGTTTTGCCTTTCACAGAAATCATTTCAACAACACTCTAAAACAGTAAGAGCACTATCCGGTAACTTGCAAGAAAAAAAATTATGGACAGCCCTGCAGTCGATTCCTGTCACATGTAAATTAAGACACTGAGCCACTTTTTTAATTGTGCATTTGCATTTGGTTGTGACAAATACTGACAATGACAAGAAGTATAACCAAGGCTTTTGCATAGATTCAAACGGTAATCTCATATGGGTTCCATGCTGGGACATGACGTGGTATTTTACATGATATGCATGAAAACGATGTCCTTGTGGGCTACACACCACTACACTTGGAGACCCACAAATTACATGTAACTATCTCACAAACTATTTTCAATTCAAACTACACGTCTTTAAAATGCGTTGAGTCCTTAACAGTACTTCCTTGGGGTGTCAATGCCAACCTTATCAATAAAGGAAAAAAACGGGTGAATCTCCATAGTAACATCTTGGAAATTCATCATGAGTTGTCAACTGGTACTATCACAAATGAAGTATCTCACCTGGTCGTAGAAATAGAAGAAGGTGACTTTGTCCTTTTCCAGGAGTTCATGGTAGTCCTTGGGCAGGTAACGGATCCTCAACTCGTGCCTGTTGAGATAACGGAATATAACTCATGTCACACTGTCAAACCAACTGGGAATGCCACATTAAACCATGGATGTACGGTAAACCCTCAAGTTTGAAATGTGGTTATTTGTGCAAATTCTCAGGTTTAGTTTAAAATTGTTCATACAAATACATATACGGGTACAGTACCTTCAGGAAGTCTACCATTAAACAATGGAATCCCAAATCACATTGTACATATATACATAGCTCTCTACACTACAGCATTGTACATGTACAGTATGTTGAACTTGGTACCGATATGTACATAACACAATGTACGTATGTAACGTGAAGCTAAAACACGTCTTTCAGTGGCTTTGATATGAATAATACAACCTGAGCACATAATACTATTCAGTTCAGAATCCATGAAATTGCATGTTACCGGTAAGTTACCGATTTTTATTGGATGTACATTGTACATGTACGGTATGCATAAGGACTTCTCACTGTGCCTAAGCTACTACTATTCTTTGAACATCTGGAAATGATGTAATGCACATTTCAGAAATTCTTGTGCAATTTCCAGTCACCACTATGGTACATGCACCTCTGTATGCACGTGTGAAACACAACAGAAAGGCCACAGTGTGAATTTGACACTTTTATGACAGCCATCTGTATGACTTTGACAAACTGATAAGTCTCAATGGAGCCAAAGATCTACTTTGTGCATGTACGTGTGTAGACACCAGATTTAGCCCTCTCCTTGTCACATGTGCACATGCACAGAGGCATGTACCCCGTACCAGTCAAGTGCAAGACACACAGCCAATATTTCTTTGATTGATGCATCATCGTCTTTTTATTGGCTTTATAATAACTTGACAATAGTGGAGAGTCATTTCAGATAGGGCAATGCAGTCCATTCTCCGACGGATTACGGCGGTGGAGAGTTAATTGTGCTGCTGCTCTCTGTCCAACAGACTCAGATCAGAAACTTGACACTGGTGCTTCTCCCGAGAGAGAGAAAAATCCTGGAATATTATATACAGTGCAGCAATACACAATGTAGGAGGCGCATCGGTGTATCCACCACATATTGACAATGCCGTATATTTGAAGATGGGGATGTCATGCCGAGCAATCTCTGAGGCAGAGGCATGGAAAGTGGGAGGAAGTGCAAGATCGGACACCCCAGGTTTGACTAAGTAGGCAAAATGCAGCAACTGCACAGCTCTCTGCTAGTGCTACCATATGCACGTGTACTGAGACAGAGACCCCAACATACAGTGGTAATATATTACAGTATACCTTAGTGTCAAGTTACCAAAATAAACAGTCTGCGAAGTGTACATGTAAGTCAGAGTGTTCAGTTTAAAACAGAACACAGTGCTTTTTTAATTTTCATTGCCGACAGAAGTTCATGTGTGTTGGGCAGTGTGTACCTTAAAAGTGAACTTGTTTGCTGTGGTAAGTACAAGTATGCACATGAGAATATTTTTGAAGGTGCAAAGTGTTAAGTAATGCACTGCATAAATGTCAAAGGACCACTTCAACATTTCAACATGTCATTATCTATTTGGCAGCATTATAATTGAAGGTGACGATGCATACATGTACAAAAGGGAACATCAAACAGCAGTATGAAGAAAAAACAACGGAAATTTGGTAAAGTTCCATGTACCGGTACATTGGAACTTAATGTACATGCATGTGTATCTGTATGTACCCCCGGCAAACCATACCAACTGCCTATCCACCAGATCATCAGTCGTACAAAGTAGAATTGCATCATTTCTCAGGGTCTTTTGTGATGAGGTATACTGAAAGAATTCACAGCAAATCTCTACTATACACGTATGCATGTGGCATACTGTACATATGCATGTACAGTAAATGCACCGGTACATGTATGTGTGGGTAGGCGTTTGCTGAGTTGAAGGGTCAATTTAAGTCAGGACCGAATTGTGGGGACAAACATTGGTCTCCCGTGTTTCAATTCCTCCAAAATCTGTATTTCAACAACCCAAAAGTTCATGAAAAAAAAGAGGAGTACAAATTATTAATTTCTGTTAAGTTTAATTCCACCAATCAGACTACTCTATATATGTAGGTTCCTTTCATTCCATTCTTTTGGTTGTGTTCGTTCCTTTCATTGATACAACGGTCTGGTCCCCACAACTAAGGAACAACTACATGTACATGTACTGTTATGGTGAGCTGTTTGCAATCGCATGTATGAAGCCAAACCACGGTTCACAACCATACATAAAGCATGACATCTACGGTAGATACTCAACCAACCATAAAAACTTCACGTGTGAAATTAGGCTCCTATAACATTCAGGCTTTATTTTCCTTTTTAAAAAAAACTCCGTGCCCACAATTTCAACCCAGGATTCGAACCCACACCCCATGCATCAAAAACCATTTTGCTGTAACCGCTGGACTACTGCAATTCCCACAATTTGGCAGTGTTTTTACTGTTGATATACCGATGAATGGCTGCAATGCGAGTCTAAAACACATTGGACATGGGCAATACAAACACAACCACCGTGGTTTGGCTTCATACGTACATGTATGGTTGCATGGTTGCATACATGTATATATCTCGGTATGGTTACACCCTGCTTGTGCACGCACACAGTTTACTTTACAAATACGTTCTGAATTAAGAGAAATGCATTTTACATGTGCAGCATCACTTATACACATTTCACTGGAATGCTTGCAAGGTTTGCCGTACAAAGATCAGTCATCCTTTAATAATAATAATAATAATAAGAATAACACATTTCTTATATAGCGCATCACATAGCACATCTCGATGCGCTTCACAGTATCCTTTCTTATGTATGCTGTACAAAACATTACGCCAGTACTCTGGCCTTTCTACCTGCATGTACATACCGGTATGTACCACGTGTACCAAACTTGGACAAACTTGAACTCTCTGCAGCTGGCCATGTAGGCAGTCTACATGTACATGTGCCACATACATGTACCATACTATAGATGACTCAGCTACAGTCAACTCGGCCCCCTGTTGCACATGAGCATACGATAGACGTACCGTACATGTATGTACGTACAGTGTACGGGGGACAAGTGCAGGGCTGTTTTCCCCATACACACATATCTGTCAACGCCTGGGGAGGCAGCCCGGGAATGACTGGATGCCAAATCTGGGCGGCTAATGAAAATGCCGCATTTCTTTGTTTATTTATTTATTGCTGGAAACGTTCTGCCATTGGGAAAAAACAAGTCACTTTGGTGTTTGAGGGATAAACACATGTATCAGCAGCTTTGATTTGTTCTTCAATCACTCAAGGCAAACTGCATGTATAGCTGCTGGCTTGCGTATACATACATGTCCATGTATACAGTGTACCGGTATATTGTACACACATGTACACAGATCTACATTACACACACACGTTAGTCTAACTGACCAATATGCATTTACTGCAGGATGCACATCTGAACTGAATTGACATTTGAAGAAGGAAGATGACTTTGTACATGCAGAGCAAGTGTGCATGTGTGATCTGGTAGATTTGTACGAAGTCTTGGTGAATCACAATGACACATGGTGCACATTATTGACATGTAAGACTTCTACTCATCTGTGACTAATGCACTGTACACTTGCACTTCTGGTTCAAATAGTTGCTGACACTGTGGATCCATTTTGGTTAAAAATCTTTCTCTGAGTCACTCAGTGCCTTTGTTCTCTTTGGCTTTTATTTTTTCAAGATTTTATTCAGTTTTTTTTTTTTGGGGGGGGGAGACAGGTTAGAATAAGCCCAGGCAAGTTAAACGGCAATTTACATGTACCAGTACGTGTAGCACTGCAGTAAAAAAAATGTCAGAGGCTGAAAAAAAATGTGCATTTTTAACCAAACCTGACACTTTGGTAACCAGTTAAAAGTTGCAGGCTAGAACGGAACCTCATACAGTACAATGCTTCATAAACCTGATGCATTTATCTTTCACACAGAAACACAGCCTGGATTACTGACATCCGTCACCTGTATAGCTAGTCAGCTTGTCGCACGCAATAACATTCAATGACCTTGTTTCTTTGGTTGAAGTCCTTTTTCTTGGCACTGCTTACTGCCTGCAGACGTATGAAATGCACAACAGGTCTGCAAAGCAGAAATTGTGTATTTTGCTGTGGTATAAAAGTTGGTCAGAACTTTAAAGTTTACAAAGGTGTGACAGAAGGTTCAGCAAAACTTTGCTCAGAACTAAAGGAAAAAAATACAAAGAGGCTAATCTCTTTATTTCATCTCATTTCATCACTTGCCTGACAAGCACAGAACTCTCCTTTGGAAAACGCATGAACATATACTTGCTGATTTTTGCTGAGGAAGTAGAATTAGAGAATCAGAAGAAAACCCTTGTGGCAATGGAGAGAATCAACTCAACAACTCGTCTCACACAGTCTGGGCTGGGAATCGAACCCAGGACCACAGTGCAAGATGGGGAGTGTTTCACACACTAGCCGTCTGGGCCACCCAACTCAACAACTCTTCTCACATACAGTTCTGGGCTGGGAATCGAACCCAGGACCACAGTGTGAGATGGAAAGTGTTTCAAACACTAGCCGTCTGGGCTACCTGGTACCACTGTTGTAGTGAGACCACTTAAGACCTTCACAAGACCACACAACACCAGCACAAGACCAACACAAGACCTCAGTCTGAATTCAAGCCACAAGATATTCAAATGAACTACAACAAAAGCATTCCTTTGTCACTCTTCACCCTGTTACATGCACTTGTGTCTGGTCTTGTCATGGTCTACCGTCTTGTGATGGTCTTGTGATGGTCTCGACTACAACACTGCCTGGTACACAGTTAATTTGTGCTTTGCACATTCTGAACTTCCTTGCAGCAAAGCCATCAACATAAATCCTGATGCAGTAACACTGATTCTCAACCAGGCGTACTCTTGTCTAGTACCCAATGACCTAATAGCTACACTGCTATACTGACCTCCACTCCAATGCTGGGTGTATTCTCTCATACTTGTGCTTGATCTGACCAATGGTCAGGTCCCGGTGGAGCCAGTGGCACTCCTCCGAGTGGGTGTGTTGGAGGCGAATAGCAAAGCTGCTCTGGAAGGCTCTCTCGCCCCTGGCCAGCTTGGCCACAACCGCATGGATCACACTCTAGTAACAAAATAAAGTACAAGTTAACCAAAAGACAGACCTCACTGACTGCCATTTTGTGTAGGCGGCCTAAATTGGTAGAAAGTCCACCCATGCTTTGCCTCAAAACACACATTTTGTTTCATAGGTAACTGTCAAAATGCAAGGCATTTATACTTAATACTTAGTATATAGTTTAATATTTGAACCCAATTTTATAACTTTTTGTAAATGATTTTTTCTGGTTGTGTTCTTACAGCTAGCCATACAGTAAGTTTGTCAACCACGGTTGCACTTGTGATACAGACAAAAAGATCTATGCTGATCCTGCATAATTCATAGCTGCAGTAGCACCTCACCTGTACACAACAGTTGCAGTCCTTCACTGTGATAAGGGGATAGTTTCTTTTGTTACATGTAGGTATATTAGGACCGAGTTGTGGGATATCTGTCTGTCCCCAAAATGTTTTCAATTCCCACAAAAAAAGGGTGAAATAATGTGTATACACATACATGTATGTCCCCACAACTACGGAACAAATACCAGAATGTATGCCTTTTACACGCCTCTTACAGGGTACTGCAATTTACCTGAATGGGCACGAGTGTGGTACATGTACCATTTCACTATCTCTGTTTCTCTTCAAATAGGGCTACAGTGCAGTAGTGGTGCAGTGAAAATTTCAAACGATCATTACTTCGTGCTTTTAAGCACTACCATGCACTTTATATACAGGTACATGTACTTTTTTGTCAGAATCCAGTGTTATCTAGAAACCAATGCCATGTGGGGTGCACAAGATTTAGTAGATGAAGTGCTTTGTCAATTTACATAGGCTGGGCGGCGCACACAAAAGCTACATGTAGGTGGGGATTTTCGTGATATCCAGTAACTGAATTGCCTTTTAAATGTTGCATTATAAGAACTACATGTGTATGCACTGGTAATGTCCCATTGTCAATAAGATCAGGGATATCCCAACTCCCTTGGGTATGTGGAAAAAAATTCAAATTGGAGGATTGTATTTTTGGACAAGAAGAAGAATTCCTGTCAACTGACTAGTTGTTAATTAGTCATGTATGGGTATTACTCTCATTCACTTGTATAATCAGCCACATAATATTGGTACATGTACATGGTGTAGATTGGCAAAGCCACGATTCTTTGGGGACGGATTCAAACTTTGAAACCTTGATCATTATAGATGGGACAATTTACAAACTGTTGAGGTTTTGCCACTTAATATCAAGAAGTAACTCAGGAAATACTCCCCAAAATTCACGTCAAACTTGTAACCAAGTTGATGCTTTAAAATATGGTGTCAGTATATTTTCGTGTAACAACCACTCAACATAACTTCCAGCCAATGACAGTTGTTCAGTTGGAATGACAAAGAAGTCTCCTTTTGTTTTCTTTGGCTTAAACAAATATCCTTCTTGAGAAGGACACAGGAATCTAGCCTTGAAGTTGATCTGATTTAGCTCAACATGTGCACTTCCTATACATGTATACGTATCTTTGATACAAGTATGCAACTTTACCTAGCTATCCAGAGTTTTTTACAAAGAGGTTGGTGGTGGAAATTGGTTGCACGAAACCCACTGACCTGTCTCTTTATCAGCGAGGAAGAAGTGCTGAATGCCAAACCAATGCCATGATTTCTGAATCTATAGGTGATGCCTGTGTTTTACCACATCTGACTCATTTCTGCCGGTATCTGGGCACCCAAGGGCCCAACTGCTAATTGGTTCCAAGTTGGAGAACCACAGTTGAAAGTCTTTCAATTGCGCACTTGTAACTGTAATTTATGGCAGTAATTTACTGGAAACAATAACTCAACATATGTGCTGTGATGCCGTCCACTATCTACATGTAGATTACCTGTAATTCTAACCCTGTAAGGACCCAAAGATCGGTAATAATGGCATATGGTGGTGTTTATCTGTGACTAAGGTAGCCTTCCCCGCAGAAGGTCCCCAAAGTGCAAAAAACCAGCAGTGCAGAACCTGACAACCTGCGAACTTGTTGATGATGCCATGGGGACACTGAGCAGGACCCAATGTCATGCGCTGCTCTGTATACCATTTTACACTTACAGAGGTTCCAGCATCTTTGACCGAGACCGGTCAGTAGTAAGTACAGCAAATGGCATGCTTAGTTTGGAGGAAATATTTGCTTGCCGTTAACTTACTGACTTGCCAGTAACATGGAAATCTCTATGTGCGCACATGCATACTGAGCATACGTGTACACATGTAGCAACAATAGCAATGTTCACCATGAAATACATGTATGCTTTGCTTAGCAGCATTATGAAATTGGGTCCACGACACAAGCAATTTACCACCTGAGACCAGAGAAAAGCAAAGTCCTTTGGGACAGCCTGGCTGCAAATTCTCTTTGCTTCTCAGTTTCCATTTGGGGAAACGGTTTTGTAAAACACATGTGCCACAACGTTCCACGTACGCATACTAAAATCTTCCCAGCTGGATTTCGGATAAATTTAAAACTTGCAGGTGACAATAAGCGTGCCCACATGTAAGCCAGCCAATGCTACATGTACTGTGACGAAATCATCTTTACATTCTTGATCTCTAACCTCAGACCCACATCTGAGGTCTAAATATATCAAACCTGGATTGAACTCCTGAACTACAATATTTGAGCCCCAGTTTGTTGACAATTTTAAATCAGGTCTGAACTCAATTTAGTAAAGGCAATTTTTTATGAACCATATTTCGGCCGATATACATGTACGTATATATAAAAGCATACTCAATATAATTCATTGAACAGCCTTGGACATATTTCAATTTCTGTTGCTTTTTTTATGAGCTTATGTACCGTTTTTAAACAAACAATATCCTTTGTCATAGCAATGTTCGATGGATCTGGATTGGCAGTATACAAACTACATGTAACTACATCAGAATCTCATCAACTGAAACCAACTGAGTCAAATGTGTATAAACAACAAATGCTTGAGGAAAGCATTATAATTACTAATGTAAAGCAACATTCATTATACCGGTAGATCTGCAGTGTTTGGATTCCAAACCAATCTGGGCTCACACATTTATGTCCACAAGCAGGTCACCTTATAACCACCACCACCCTGGGTCACTCACACAGCCAATGTACCTTGATATCAGTTGTCTCCATGCATTTGACGGAGTTGAAGCTCCCGTTGGGCTGAAAGATCTTCAGCGTCAGCTTCTCGGCTCCCCTGTTGAAGGACGCCATAGTGAGGGCGCCCTCTTGTCATCTATCAGTAGGTGCGAAACTTGGTCGTGTCAGCCACTAGACAGGAGGTTGTGGCAGGAGAGAACCTGAAGCGGGAACAGCAAAATAAATCACTACAAATATTTCACAGCGATTAATTATCACGACCAGGAAAATATCTAGAGAACAGACCGAATACAGTAACACTGAGCAAGAATGCACACGTATGGTACATACATGTATGCACTAATACATGTATGTACATGTACGGTAGCCTGCTATCCTGTGAGAACCATGCAGAAACTGCGCTCTTGTAAAAAAGATCCAAATCTTCCCACTGAATATGATTTTTTACGCACCAAAAGGGATCAAAACTTAATCAGCAGTCAAATATGAAAAATTTTAAAAATATGCAAGTACAGTAGGTTTACTAGCCAAAATATCGTGCGGCATACACACTTGTGACTTGATAAGCTGATCTCAGCTGTTTTGCTCTTTCTTATCTAGTACCTGTACTCAGAGTTAATACAAAAGAGCGCACACCACAACAATGCCAGACCACATTGAGGCCTCTCACACGTAAAGTCAGCATCCTTTACTGAGCACACGCCGGTCCAATGTTAGGGCAGTACAGATGTTCGATCGTTCATTGAATATTCCAATATTTATTTTCAAAACTGATTATTTGGAGGTGACAGGCAACAGAATTCAAAAACGGCAAAATTCAATCATTCGGTTACGAAGTTGCATTCTCAAAGCATATTTCAAGATGTTATAAGTAGTCTTATGGGCAGCTTCCGTAAATGCGTAATGCCGAACAGTAAGGATCATAAATTTATTTTTTTTCTTCAAAATTTTGATTTTTTACTTTGTGTAAAATTCTGTGCATTTGGCTTCTGCTCTTGAAGGAATAATAATCAATTGTTTGAGCTGACTCAGCCTTATTCAACTTTATGCCCAACATCACAATCCAACAGCATACACAGATCCTAAGCATCGTACGGTACATGTATGCGTACAGTATCAAGACTGCGATTCGATGTACATGTACATGCAGGTCTTGTCCCCTCTTTGGTCACAGTGGCATCCCCACCCTCCCCTTCCCCCCATCTAACAAGCCCTTCACCCAACCATCTGATGCCATCATATCAGTGGGCAGCAGTCTGGAAGAAGGCCGCTGGTTGCCCTCACACTGCATGGCCATTTAAGGCAGACAACAGATGCTGTGTAGCTATTACCAAATGATGATTGGAACTCTTGTGCTTGACCAAAGAAGCAGAAGGTCATCGTAAACCTGGGATGGTTAAACACAGCAGCAGACATGCCCAGCAATATTCTCTGTTTCAAGGGTACACGTAGAGCTCTGCAGTCAATTTGTTTCAGTACAACCCTTCAAAATGAACCTTTGTGTCTTTATTGTCAACTTTTGTTTCACTATTTTAAGGGTATTTTGCTGCCATTTTTCCTTTTATGCTATTGAGTATTTCCATATTCATGAGCAAAACTGTGATGTCATCCCAAGAAGAAAGCCTAAATGTTACATTGGTTTGTACGTACACAAAAAAACATGTAGATTTTGCTGGACTAAATTTTCTCTTCTTTCCTGATCGCTTATTGTTTGTGTGTGTAAAAATAAGTGAGCACCAATGCTTTTCAATAAGTAAATTATGGGTGCACATTTGAATAGAAAAACCTATATGAACATGTATGCAAAGAACTACAGGTATGTCGTCCCTGGATGACATCACTGCAAGAGTGCCCTCATCTGTCCAGGAAAGCCTGAGCATGGATAATTTTAAGTTTAAAAAATGCAATTTTCATTGCATTTAACCAAATGGGGTGTAACAGAGTGTTCAAACATTGAGGAAGAGTGCAAGGTGGCAGAAAGATGGTGCCTAGAAAAATTCATTGCAGCTACCCTTTAACAGCCCTGAAAAAATTGGCTTTTGGTTTCATGTCAGGGCTTTAGCCAGCATTTCAAACTGAGTCTTCACATTAGCCATGGAGTGAAAAACAGGGCATCCAAATTGCCACATAAATGTTTTATGCTTTTACAAATTACATGCATTTGTGTAAAAACACAATGTGTCCAAAATGGCCCTGTGAGGTGCCAACAGTCCAAAAGGTGCCCAGGCACCCCTCTGGATAAAACTATGGTTATCATTGGGGAGGAGCATATACACAGCATTTTGAGTTGCTTTAGTATACTGTGCCCTTCTCGACACCGGGCCTATTATCCTAACATGAATGAGACTTCTAAAATGTCACCTAAAATTTGTCCGATACCCTAGGAGATGATATCACATCACCCTCGTCTGGCTCCCTGTGTCTCCCTTTCAGGGGAAAAGGGATGATTCATCCCATCAGCCCGAGGTTAGAAAAACAGCTGAACGAACGACTTATCGGGCTGTTGCCGTAACCATGTCATAAAATGCCAGATTTCATAACTGCAGGGAGAAGCGATGGACTGAATTTGGCTAGCCTCCCAGGACCCACAGGTTGGTCTCTGGGTCAAGAAAAAGAAAAGATGCTTGAATTACATCCCTGCAGGGAACCGGTTTCAGTTACTGGACTGGAGTTCATGTGAACCAGTCATTTAAAGAAGTACAGGTACATATTCAGTGTAACCACTTCCCATTTCACTTTTCCCATAGTACCAATATCTCTAATCGCATTTATTGGTTCGTGCCATGTACGTGTTTGTTACAGTACAGTATGCTCGTGTCAAGTTTTACCTGAGGGTAATTTCACTGAATTATAAAATATACTGGTACATGCAACATTCTCCAACCTACAGAAGTGGCCTGGTGGTCTACCAAAATTTCTCTTTTCCCCCCACCATGTTTTAAAAGAGACCATTGAGCTTTAAGATTTGGCTGCCTAGTTTAGACCTTTCGTAGCAAAATATACATTAATGTTTTGGGAATATTTCGACTTACATATTATTGTCTCTGAACAAAAAGAAGTAAAAAAATGTAGAAAATTGTCCCCCCCCCCTATTTTTATGGGGAAACTTTAAACATGTCAACAAATGCACTATCCTTCATTCCACAATTTGGGGGAAGGGAGGGATATATCCGTCCTAAAGATTGAATTGGTTCAGTTCAAATCACTTTGATTCGGACAATTTTGGAATGGTTCAGTGTAGTTCAGTAGTTTGTTTTCTTTCTTTTCAAGTCCCGAAAGTGCCCCCAAAGATTTTTTAAAGTACTACGTGCAACAACACTTTTGCACACTTTGTGAACATACAATGCATGACAAGCAGCAGAACAATTGTTCTGGCAAGCAGATGCACAAGGTGATTCAGGAAGGAAGACGCAAGACACCTGGTCAATGTTGAAGGTTACAAGGGCATATCACACGTCCAGGCTCCAAGGTACATGTCATTTGCTTTGTTAACAATGCCATCTTCAATTTTGTTCTTTCCATGCAGATCATGTACATGTCTGTTTATAGACGCCGCATCATTAATTTTTCAAGTGCATGCATATGTATGCCGATCAATGCATGAATATATTAGGGACCATCACTTACATGTACATTGTGCTTGACAAAATAACCAAACAAACTGGTGATTTAACAAGCACCCTTTTCCTTAGGTGCATATATACACCCCATGATGCATTCCATTTCCACTACCAGGGCCAGTACATGTACATGTACATTGTACCCTCACGACATGTTAAAAACAGAAGCCCAGGGAGATTTACAGCAAGAATACGTGTACAATGTAAATGCTCATAGATTTTTCATATGGCCTACAGCCTTGTACATGTACTGCATGAATATACCGTACATGTACGGTACACCAACGTGTCGTGTACCATATACATGTAATTCCATGCATTTTCCCCTGACCTGAGTAGTTGTTACCTTTATCAGCTTTTAAACTTCCTGGCAGATTATCTAATGGACATAAAGCATGTCACAGCTATTCTGGATTATACAGGAATGCTATCAGCTCAACTCTTGTATAAAATATACATGTGCGAATTTACTACAGGTATGCAATATGCTAACTGCAATGGAAACATATCAAACCCCACACACGTACCGTACATGTAGGCTTTAAGAACGTGAGCTTTGGGCAACATTGGATGAGTTATGACTCGAAGAACAAATAGAAGGATATTCTTGAGGGGAGGGAAATATTTGTGCATGTATTATGGTAAGTCAGGTTACTACAATTGATGCAAGAAAGACAAAAACACCATTATTTTTATATTACATAAAATCAAAGTTTTTCATTTGTTTGTGTTCATTTTTTGGGGGGGGGTCGTTTCATAATGCAGCTGATAGTCTTAAGTCAGATATTTTATCCTGATGCACCTGGCACATAGAGACCCCTACGATACGAGAAGTGACTAGATACTAACCCGTGAAACCTGGTCTGCTATTTTTCTCAAGACTCTTAGAGGGTTCATGCTTGGACTCTGTTTCTGCATCAATTGAAAAAGGAAATCCCAAACACAATGATAAAATTGGAAAATGAATAGTACAAATGGGTCGGATTTGAACCAGGGACTATGGATCTGGAATTCAAATCACTACCAACTAAGCTATTGAAGCGACGTAATGGATTCCCGTTTTTGAAATGTCTTAAATGGTGTACTGCATTGTCCCCTCTTCATGAATCATTCGTCACCCCAGCTACTGAAAAAAAGTAGCGCACCAGGTTTCACGGGCTAGTATGAAGAAGCAGAAATGACGTCACATATTCCTGTTACAAGTCAAGCACATGTGCATTGTACCAAGAGCCTCCTACCTCAACCAACTGCTTGCAATTCAGAGCCAAGTGGAGTGGGATTTGTTAGATGAATGAAGCCTGGTGACCTGTACCCCCACCCCCAGGCCAGGGGGTAATTAGCTTAATGGAATCAGTGACAATTGAATAGTTGAGATTACAGTCAAGTAGACATGGCCTTGTTGAATTGCCCTCATTACCGATCCCACAGGGACACCACTGACACAGGTAAAGGATGTATGCATGCGTCCTGTGTTTCTATTGATCAGCGGTGTGGCAGTGTGTGCGACAAAGAAAATGCACCTCTTTAACATTACGTACATGTACATGGGTAATTCTGGAAATTAGGGGGCCCAAAGTGTGGCAATTTTGTGTCCCTGTTACATCCGACCACATCACCACAACTGATCTCAAACTATTACTATTTGTTTGGCAGGTAATTTGCATTAATTTAGCACTCTTGGAAATTAGAAAATGTGTCCTGAACTTACAAAATCATATGTCATATGTGTCAGGGGCACGAAAATAAATGGACCCCTAAAAACGGACATAAGCGCATAGAGACATTCTGTGATATGCGCTACCGGTATATAAGAACTGACCACACTGAACTTGGAAGGGTCAGTAGGCTCTTCCAAACAAATTTAGACAATTTATACTTCACTGATCTCACAGGCCTCCTGCTGTGAATATTCACGGACATTAGCGCACATGTACATGCAGTAGCCTACCAGGGTATGTGTCTACAAACTCATTTTTTGTCCCTGAAGTACATGTGCATACATGTGTATGGGGGAAGTCCATTGTGACCACCTGCACTGTAGATTTACACTGCACATGACCACATGAGCTACATTACCTCCTCATAATCTAAGGTTTTCAAACACACGATGGGCAACATTTGCATCAGATGGTTGACTCATAACGAGACTTGGCCCAGCTCTCACCCGCAGATCATTTCAAGAACAGCCTCCATTGTGAACACACCAAAACCGTGACCTCCAGGGCCAGACAGGAAATCCCTTGTCTACTGGAAAATTTCTATTGTTGCGCCAGCCCCAGTCGGAACAATTAGGACTATTCTTTAATGTTTTCTAAAGTCACGATTGGAAGGTGTTTTTGAAGTTTTATAATCATGAAAAAACTATTGCATGCACAAATCAATACCTGTAAATATCAATGTATAAATGAAGACGGTAACCTATTTCATTTCACCTTTTCTGGGTAAAGTTTCTCATTATTTACACAACATCCATAACACTGTACACTTTACTTCCTGACACCTGTTGGGCAAGTTGTTGCTACATGTACATGTATGTACATGTACATGTATGTCCATTGTCTATGCAAACATCAGTTGAAGAGTTTTCTAGTGAATGTACATGTACGTACTGTTCTGGTACCAGGTAATGTACATGTACATGTCCTTGTTCATATGTAATAAACAAAAAGGAAAAAACAAGCATCTGGCAAAGGTACATGTACAGTAGATGCCAACTTTGTACAAAAAATAGAAATGTTCTCCCAGAAAAGCAGACCATTATTATACATATGGTACCAGACACTCATGCCTGTATTTTTGTTCAGTGCCTGTTTACGGGCGCCTACGGTAAATTCTAGTGTGCATGTTGTAAAGTGATTCAAGTTTAATCACCCATACTTCTGTAAAGATTGTGCACATGTGCCACACGTACACGTATATGACAGTTCACAATTAACTTGTAAGCCATGTACATGTTCATGTCACCAACCAGATACACTTATCTACATGCATTACTATAAACACATGCTTCAGTAGGGTAGTCTGTGGTTAAAATGTTATTTGACCACTTCCACATGATCACACATCAATGGCTGTAAAGGAGCATATGGAAAAACCACAATGATCGCTTCAATCTACCAATTACATGTATGTCCAAACATTTCTGACAAGCACTGTGGTATTAAATCTTAGAGCAAATCATGGAGCAGTCCTAACTTTATTTAAAGTGGATCTAAACTTCACAAATCACTTACACGTACATGCACTATTATAGTGTCTCCATCATGTCTCACCCACGGCCAGGCAGCCACCATCTGAAATCAGGTGCACCGACTTTTATAATTGTCTTAGATTCTGTATAAAAAGACTGCAGCTCATAACTACCTGGAGTTTTGTTTTTGGTCAGTGCTTTATCACTGGGGTGTCACTGTTCCTTATTGGATAGCTGCAGTAGTTCTAAGCCCCACACGATACAAATTAGTTGGTCGTCAAAATATGCTACTAAGTCCGGCATGCCTCAGCATGCTTGGAGGTGGTGAACGTAAAAGAAACACCTCTATTACCCTTGAGACTCTGAGACCAAATACCACAAAGGAGCCTTGCTGAGCAACCAGGTATTATTCAAGATTGCTCTTTGAGTGCCCTGGGAGTTTACAATTGTGCATGATGTCATCATCCCTCCAACGCTGCTGTTGTGAGCGTGAGCAATACTTCTGACCGTTCTTGCCACAAAATCTAGTGAGGACCCAAGCTGAATGCAGAGTGATACACTGTGCCGTATGTATTTACATTTTGCCAAATAAGGCAGAGAGCGCTCAGTACTCCAACATAATGGCTCACCACAACAACGACATCCCATAGAAAGAATCAATGGTCAATCAATCCACAGCAGCATACCTGAGGAGACCACTAGTTGAGTAGAATATGGTATCCCAGTGCAACATCTTTGAAAATTGCTCAGGTGTCTAAAAACCAATTCATCACCCTCGTGTGCGATGTGTTTGGGTCGGTTTTATCACGAGAATTAAAGGGTGGTAAGTAAAAGCTCTAACTTTTTGATGGAAATAGTCCATCACATAGTCTTAAAACCATACAGGTACACGTAAGTCATTAGATTTAGAGATCTAGGATAGGCCTACCAGTACCAGTATGCATCACTTACATTTTTACAATGGCTTTGGGGGAAGATTTGATTGAGAAAGTGGAATTTTTGAAATACCCCAATACAACATAACT
Organism: Acanthaster planci; assembly: GCF_054643075.1. Taxonomy (NCBI): domain Eukaryota; kingdom Metazoa; phylum Echinodermata; class Asteroidea; order Valvatida; family Acanthasteridae; genus Acanthaster; species Acanthaster planci. The sequence continues at coordinate 5,691,532 of NC_141794.1, forward strand.
GGGCTGCATTCAGTGGCATAGCCAGGGGAGGGCACATGTCCCCCCTCCCACAAATTCCCAGCACCCCCAGGTGCCCCCCCCCCAGAAAAATCAAATGAATGGATATTGAACAAGGTTAACAGTTTAACCCCCCCCAAAAAAAACCCCACAACACTGAAAGCTGGTACCCCCCACAAGATGCTGGTGTCCCCTTTCAGCCCCCACAAGTAGAATCCTAGCTATGCCACTGGCTGCATTCAAAATCCCATAAAAAGTTGTAAGGCTGCACAGTTGTAATCACACGGCGTAGTGACTTGCAGTTCTGTAACATGTAAGGAGGCTTATACCAAGGTGCACTGCATGCTCTGCAACATGTATATAACGTATGGTAGTTTTTACTCACACTTGTCTTTTTTGTGCATGCATCCTAACCAGTCTGAACCCAACAAGTTTATGCATGATTTTAATGGTCCCTGGGGGGTTAGGGTTAATTCTAAGATCTGCCTGCACCTGTTTGTCTAAGCCTCAATTAATGTGCGAGTATACTCCTGTGGAGGTACATGTATGTATATGCAGAAGAGTTCCATACACACATGTAGGTACCGGTGTGTGAAATGAAATTTGAAAGTTTGAGTAATGAAAATAAAGTACTTGTCATTGAAAAGAGCTTTGCAAATGCAATCAGATAATGCAAGATCAGCTCAGTTGGATGTATACAGTATTAAAAAAAGTTACAAAATTTGGGGGAATTAAATATTCCCGTCCAAGTGTCCGACATGTTGTATCAGAAAACTGTGACCCAAATTGAAGTCTTTTTTTACAGGACTTATCATTTCACAACTTATTAAATATCTGGAATAATTAAGTTGAAAATTTCTTGGGGATTTAGCATCGAATGAACTTGAAAATTTTGTTCAATAACTGAACAATAATTGTTCAACAATTGAGTATAATTGTTTAATCTTAAGTGTATTAATTTAATGTGATTATTTTTGGTTTTTGTTGTAACTATGCCCCATGGAGCATTTATATGGACTTGGCACTTTATAAATGTATTGATTTTATTCATTGTTATTACAGATGAATATAACGAGAGAAAAATAAAGAATGCTACCAGTATTTTTATTTAAACTCCAACTCACCCCTCAAAAATAATTTGCAGGACCAAACAAATTACAAAAAAGTGAGAATTTGTGCCAATGAGCAAGGAATCCATCCAATTGAAGGGTCCAAAAAGGGAAGCTTAAAATATCCATCGTCATTCACTTTGTACTTGGCTAATTCTTTGTATCCTAACAAGTATAGATTGGGCATGGTAACACTTCAAATGTTACTTAAAAAGTAATTTTGGTTATGATTTGTACCCAATGATTCCTATTTTAAAAGTATATCATGCGACAAAATTCCACTTTCTATCACGCAATCGTGGCCATCATTTTTCGGCAGAGTGTACACAATTTTTTGTATTTGATAAATTTCCACCAAAATTTCAACAAATGTAGATTAATACATGTGCGTGTAGTTTACGAACTACATGTATAGGGTTTTAGTCTTAGACTATCCTTCCTTGAGTAAACTATCGATGAAATCCACGAGCAAAATTTTCAGATTACAATTTTCAAAACTTCAAAACATCCCACACAAACAAATGTGACATTGGTTTGCACAGAAATAACATCGCCAGTTATCAGTAAGTCTAGTTTCACACATCCTTACCCTACTGAGCAATAGACTGATTCAAAGACGCAACATGCTGAAAAGGACCAAACACATCTACATCTATGCTGATACTCAGCAATGTCCACTTCTGGATATAAACGCTGAGGTGAAGCGAGGTGCATGCGAAGCAAGGGGGACGTTATTTTTGTGTGACAGAATAAAGTAAAACATTAAGTGCAAGTAAAAAAGAGCTCCCATCTTGGGGCTAGTTGGCAGAAATGAGTGCCCTGAAGACGTCCACCGATGGAGCTGTTATGACGTCTGCAGGAAGGGCGTTCCAGAGCCGAAGCGCTGTTGGCATGAATGAGAACTTAAAGATGTCCTTGGAGTGAGCTGTGAGAGGCTGGTATCATGCCGGGTGGTAGTTACTGATTCTGGTATTTCTCATGGGTGTCAGAAAATTACGTTGCTTAATTGTAATGAGGTTATGAGAAATCTTGTATAGGACGCCCTCTATGAGCCACTATTTCACGTACCTACCATATATGGACACCAGTAATCATTCCCGACAGTGACCTATTTAGTGTTAATAGGGGCCCATTCTTAGCCATCAGAAAACAAAAAAATGTCATGAAAAATTAGGGGGGAAAACACCAAGTCGTTTAGGCTACCTAGGAAACACTAACTCAGTAAACTACCGGTAACTTAGTCTTAGAATTTTTCAGACCAGTGGCATAGGTGCACAGGGTAAAGCGGCATCCGTAAATGGAACTCTCTCCATTTCTGCACAATACAGGAAGATGATGAACTTTGCCTGATACAAGCCTAACCATGATAACCTGGCTAACATCACGGTAAAATAACCGGCTAACCAAGCAGTACCGTGTCCTTCCTCCATGCCTCGCCGAGAATTGTCAAAATTGGTCGTCATACTCCGAGTCAAACATTCTGAGTTACCTAACTGGCCAAGGAGCAACGAAATGGACCGATCAAAAGTACATATAAACTTGTTCCACTTACCACCTTAAGACAAAACCATGATGCGTTGACCATTTGAAATACAATTTATCTGTCACTTGACTTCTAACCAGATACAGAACACAGCCTACAGACCTCTCAGCTCACCGCCTACAATGTGTGAGAAACTACATGAGCATTTTACACATTGCTGACATTTCCGTGGTTTCCGATCCCCACATTGTCCACTACGCAGTAGAAGCAGGACACCACCCAAGGTACACAACATTGAGAAGAACCATTTCCCGGAAATTTATGGTAAAGCTGAATAGCGCCATCTATAGTATTTCCCTCGCCCTCAATTCTTTTTACACTGACCAGATACATACGTAAATGTACATTATATGAATTTTAATTTGTTTTTACATCACTGTACTTGCTGTCCCCTTGACTAATAGGCAGTGGCCCTATTTTTTTTGGGGGGGGGAGGGGTTTGGGCTCTTCACTGGGTTAGGTCAGGGCTTACTTTTCTTATTCGTAGCCCTTACATGGAATTACATGGCACAAAAACGGAGCAAAGGAGGGGTTCTATACGTAGAGTGCGGGTGCGACATGCTTACACTAGAAAGGATAACAGATACCCCGGCCCCGTCTTTTGCTAACTGTTACATCCAAAAACAATGGTGATGCGACAACCAAAGAGGGAAAAAAATCAATTAAATGAAACAAAAGGGACTGTGCACCCTGTAAATAGGCCCAAAAGCTGTATGCAAGCTCATTAATAAAAGTTATACACTCAAAGTATTTTATATTAGAGAGTTGTTAGAGCCATGAAACTAGGGAATCGAAGAGTTATCGCACTAAACCTCTGGCTTGTACTTGGGGCTTCTAATTCTGAGGGCAATGGAGTTCGACAGTGGAACCATTTAGCCGCAAATGAATGAATGGCTACTTTTCCAGCAGGGAAATTTTTCGTATTTTAGGGATGGTCTGGTTTGAGTGAGAATTTCCAGAGGTAGTAACCAGTCAAATTTTGCCAGTCCAAGTCAAGTCACAAGTCAATTTTTGCAGAGATAAGTCAAGTCACGAGTCATTTGATCACAAGTCAAGTCACAAGTCAATTTGGTCCAAGCACAAGCAAGCCACAAGTCTTTTGTCCAAGTACAAGTTAAGTCGAGCATTATTTTATCTAGCTGTAATAAGTAAACGGGGCTGGGCAGTAACTTAACAGGCGCGGTTTTACAGAGCCATTGTGGGGGCTGGACCCTTGTCATGTGACGTCCCCTTTTAACTTTCGTTATTGCTGTTTCATTTTTGGATGGGGGGGCTAGGCAAATTTTGGAGGGGGGGGGTTAGATCCCTCCCCTAGCCTCCCCCGGTAGAACCGCGACTTTGAACTTAAGACTTACGAGTTTTATTAGACAACATAAATAAACTTAATTCGCTTGGTGAGTTACATGTACACGTATGTACACACCTACACTTTTTTGTTCGATAATAATTTGCATGTGTACTCCTAGTACTACACTTTTACTGTACATGCATGAACAGCAAATGCTTGCCATTAACATGACTACATAACTGCCAGCTCTGTCGATGAGATATGAGGACTGTATTTTGGGCTCTACACCCAGACGAAGGAGTCTGACGAAGGGCCGCGTCTGAATTTTCGCTTGGCTACAGCCTGAAACTATGCACGAGACTATGGTACGGTGTACATGTACTGGCCCGCCACGTCACGGCCACAGATAGCCATGGTTCGTGTGATTTCAAGCCACAGCCAAGTGAGTCAGACTTAGTATGGACGGACAAGACCGAAGAAAAAGTCACAAGCCAAATGAAGTCTTACGCTGATCATTTTCAGAACAAAGAGTAGTTTTCTGACTTGCGTTGGTAACAGTTCACAATGTGCAAGTCCGAGTCAATTCACAAGTAATTTTTTGGAATTCCAAGTCAAGTCATAAGACAAAACTGACATTTTACAAGTCAAGTCACGAGTCACAAAAATAGCGTCTCGAGTTCGACTCAAGCCCAAGTCAAGTGACTCGAGTCGGTAACTGAAAAAAAAAACATCGGTAAACCCTAAGAAAATTTAAATGAAACTGAAAGAGGACATGTCGAACATCAGTTTTCTGTGGGACCTGAACACCTGTGAGAGTTGTAAGTATTTTTAAAAGAACTTCGATTTTTGAAATATTGGGATTTATTGATGTAGTTTGTGGGAATAAATTTACAGGGGGTGCACCCGTACTGGCTTTACTTAAGTCGAAATTGAGCTTTTTTGCGTCGTGGTCATTTGATTTCTCGTGGATAGAAAGCATATGCCCTGGCATCAGCATAAATTCGTTATACATGTAACTAATTTAAAGTGCTGCATTTATTTTCCAACATTTGGCAAAGTTTACCATGACCCTTGCACTTTTCTCCGTAAATATCATAAAGAATACAAGCATCCCATTCAATTTTTGATAGCGAAAATCTATTCGTCCCATTAGCGTGCAATTGGATCCGCCACACGTAGTACATGTACTATACATGTAATATGCTCATGGTGCTTTACAATATCTGCATACTCCCCGAAAGGTTTTTTTTTTTTTATGTGTATCTTCGAACGACTTTCAAATCGGGTTCCAATTACGATACTTTTTCTATCCAGTGGCTTAAATTTGTGCTTGAAATGGGTATTTTGGGTGACCGATTTTTATAAAGTGGAATATAAAAGTGTATAGTGTACGCGGAATCTTGATGAATTCACAGTGTAACGTCAACAGTCTCTATGGGTCTTCCTCATGCCGATAAATGCCACTGAAGCTTTCTGCTTGGATTTTTGTGGCTTTCGGCCATTTATTTTCCCAAACACACTCAAAACAACAATGTGATTCATAAAACACTACTGCGCCGGCGCCGCAGCGATGGGTCTAACGGGCTGCAGTGGGGCCCACCACACGGCTCTACCGCTAGCGCTCCCTTCTGGTCACCTAGCACTGACGCTAAACCGACCCCTTTGAGGACTCTTGTTCGTTCTCGAACAAGGCAGCGAGCACCAGGGACCGGGTTTCCGCAGACGTCCGACCCACTGGCACCAGAGGTCCCACTCGCGGCTGGGTTGATGCCGTCTTTATTCCCGTCCGTGGTTCAGTCTCCATCTCTGGTGCAACTTCAGCCAATACACAGGCCAAGAGAAAACATATCATTCTTTGGGTTCTTTGTGCACGGACCAGCTCTGCTTTATTGACTCCCGTACGGAGCACCCGTGCCGGCTCCGCATTATTGACTTGTTTGAGGAGATGGGGGCTCCCATTGACTGCCATACGGAGCACCCCCAGCCGGTTCCGCACCATTGGTTTGTGTGAGAAGCTGCTGTGCTCTATTAACTCCAACAGAGCACCTCTGTTGTCTCCACACCATTGACTTGTGTGAGGAGCGAAGTGGCTCCATTCTCTCACATGTGGAGCACCTCTTCCGGCTCCATTGACTCCCACGTGGAGCCCATCCAAAGGCTCCGCGCCAGTCACTTGCATGAGGTGCAACTCTACGGGCTCCGCCTTTGTGACTCTTGCAGGGTGAACCAGCTCTGAATGGAGGCTAGGCTTCGACACACGTACGGTGAGTGGGAGGACTTAAGTGCTTAAGTGGAGAGGTTCCTTCTCTCTGCCGTACGGCATAAGTTGTTGGGTGTCTTCAGATGGGTTCCTGCCCCTGCTTCAGGGGCCGCCACCGCCTGTGGGCACCAAGTGTGGGAGACTGGGTCCGTATTTGAACCAAGCGGTTGTTTCTTGTAAGTCATGCAACTTGTAGTTGAAGAGTGAAAAATGTGGGGAATCCCATGATGAAGCCCCGCCCCCGCCGCAAGAGCAGACACAGCTTGACAACGTTCCAAATGGAACAGTGTGTCCGCTATGCTGCCGTTGTCAGCATGGGGCGGTTCCCCGTGGACACTGGCACTGGACACTTGGCAGACAGACACTTGGCAGACCTGGTTCGGGAAAGGACGAGAGTCCCAAGATGAAGCCCTGCTCCCGGTGCAACGACACGAACAACTTGACTAAGTCCGGAATGGAAGGGAATATCTGCCATAATGCCGTCTTCAACATGGGGTGGTTACCTGTGGGCCCTGACACTAGTACGACAGAAACATGGTCAAGTGTCCCAAAACTAAGCCCAACTCCTGCTGCACTGAAAGGCGGAACTCGACAATGTTCTGACTCGAGCATAATTAAGTCTGCTTCGCCGCTGTCAACAGCACAGGGAAATTCTCTGGGGACACACCTCGTACCACGTCGGCGAAGACAATGCATGGTATGTCTCTCAACCGTCTGGCCTGGCTCACCGTCACCATTACCTTTCCACTCACAGGTTCCAGAGTAAAACCCTCTTGGCTGACCTGTAAGAAAAAGGAGTCCAGTTCGTCGAAAGTGAGGAACAGTGGTTTTTCACTAAACAGGGCCTTGCAAAAATACTCGACTTCACCGAAAGTTCTTCCCTGTCCACCAGGCTGACCCATACAATCTCCAAGGACCTGTTCCAGCCCGCATCCCCACCAAGTGGCGAGTCAGATGCCAGACCAATGTCACTTGGGTTGTGCATGTCGAAAAAACACAGAGAATAATTCACCTGTCTTCTTCGTCAGCATCCCACCGCTGCCACCAATGTAACGTGAACCGCCTCTATGGGTCTCCTCCCACCGACAAAAGACACCGTGAAGCTTTCTGCTTGGGTTTTTGTGCTTTATTATCACTCTGTTTTGTCAGGCATAAACTCCAAAACATACCCAAAACAACAATGTGACTCAGAAAACGCGAAAACGCTACTGCAGCGGCACCACGGCAACGGGTCTCCCGGGCTGGCCAGTAAGGGCCCGCCATACGGCTTTACCGTGGAACTGTGCTAGCGCCCCACTGGTTATCCGACGCCGACGCTGCAATAGTACATGTACATGTACCGATAAGATAATGTTCCAAAATTGCTTTTTACTCACTTCAAAGAGAAAAATGATGTGTAGACCCAAAAAATAGGAATAATATTGTTATATAATTGAACTTTTTTTGAACTTTAATCTAAACATTAAACCATAACACATGAACCTATGAATTGATCTGTGCTCTTTCTTTCGCCCTGAATCAGGCGTGAACATCGTCATTATCATACGTCACTTCAGTCCCTCCTCGTCGGTTGGTAGTGGAATGCATTTCCCTTGCGACATTCTCTGAATAAACTGAGCCGCTAGTTTGGCTTAATTGAAATGGCAGAGACAGTAGTTCATTAAGTTGGGGCTAGAAGTTTCAACACAACCGTGCCAGGGCACGTAACTTAGAGGCGCAGTCGGTCTGTATGGTTACAGGTCATCATCAATATATACATGTACATCTTTGAGACATTTCACAGCTATTAAAGAGAATCACTTTTTGGTTAATTACAGTGTGCGTGAGCATCCCCCACCTTTAGGAATGGTTGCCAGGCCCCCAAGGGGTGTTTGCAGTGGCTGCACATCCAAAACCCTTATTTGGTCATAAAATGCAAATATTGTTGCAAAGTTATTGTCACGTATCGGACGTATTATTCATCACAGTACCCTCATATTACAAGCTGTTAAGAGTAATGTGCCGAGAAATTTTTCAGAGAAGGGGTGCTACTTGAAATTTGTCCTCCAACGACCATGGAAAATCAGAAAATGAGACGGGAGAACTGGATGATATCCAAGAATGCTTTTTACCCAAGAAGAACACTTTTCCCCCGGACCATCTCATGGCCGGGGGGGGGGGGAGTCCAACCTTTTGAGATCTCGCCTGTTCCATGCCTGATCTACTTGCACCACACCCTACACAAAATAAACACATGAAATAATACTGACTGCATTTTTGGCCGAAGATTTATTTTCATTTTTCACAAATCAAGGCATTATTTCTGTTCATCTTTTATTCTCATTTGAATGCAAGTTTATTGTTGTTCCAGTCTACACATTCCAAGCCAAATACTGATTAAGCTGACCCTAAAAGTGCAGGGATAAAATAATATAAATACCAAGACCATTAGAAATTCTTCTTCTTTGAATGGCAAGATAGCTACACAACTGAATTAATTTACATCTGTAACAATTTAAATAGAACTCTTACCAAACATTATTAGAATCAAAGCAAACTCAATTCAGATAGAGAAACAACACTGTACATACATGTATATTGTGTACATTCCCCATACACCTGCATGCTGTTATCTTGGTGATCAATACGGGTAATTCACAATAGGGCACCTCGGACCGCCTTCAAGAGTTTGCAACGCGTTGGCCAATCACAACGCTCGAAATTTGTTGACCCTTCTAAACGCGCATCGGGTCGACAACTTTCGCGCATTGTGATTGGCCAACGTGTTGCAAACTCTTGGGGGCGCACTATTGTGAAACGGCTGTATTGGGTGCACTTTGACTATCAGCACATTACCTTTCCCATGTGCACCTACAACATGCTTCTTCCAACTAAATACTCTCATTATTAAAGTGTTTGCATGTACATGTATGCATCCTTTGGCGTATCAGGACACTGAAACAGACTAAATCCCAAATCCATATGTTCCAATGAGACATTACCACCGCAATGTATAACGTGGCAAGAGTTTACACTAAGTGGATGACTGCATCAGTTTACATGTTAGAGTCCATCTTCTGTCTCACTTGAATGCCATTCATGTACATGTATGTGGGACGAATGCCTGCAGCTGGACATGTAAATGACTATGCAGATCTGTGAAATGCTATGCCTGAGCCACTTTATTCGCTCTGAGCAGAACAAAAGAGAGCGTATTTTTGGGGGGTACTCACTGCATAGGTGCGCAAGTATATGCACGTTTGACGCGGAGCACCCCGAGTATGCATTATTCATTTATTTTGGCATGTACATGTATGGTCTTTGTGTAAACGCAGGAACGCGTGCAAGAACCCACTTGTAACCACCTGTCTTTCGAATTGCCAATTGGGGGTGCACTTCAGCTCGGGATGGATAAGGTCACTGGGGCTAATCAAATTGGGGCTTGTATTGTCAGGAATGGAAAACAAAGGGTAAGGAACTAAACCTGTCCTTGTTACATGGTAAACAAGAGGTTGAATTAACAATGCTGTTAATCACTGGGGTTTGACTGTGAGTAACCTACATGTACAAGTACTAGTGAGCATACTCCGTGCCAGACACAGGTGAATACGCATGCATACGTGTAAGAGTATGTCACCCAACAGGGGCTGTTGCTAGGGGTAAAATAGCTCCTCTTGTTCCAGCATGGAGCACCCAAGACACTCCTTCAGTGTGAACTCCAAACTCATCTCTTATGACAAACTCACACTCCCGTTTCCCACTTGTACATCTGCTGGATCCATTGGGGGCACATAGTCATTCTGGTGTCAAAATCGTGGCAACTCACTTTGTGTCCAGCCCAGTCACATCTATGTACAGCCGATTCTCCTTGCAACACTTCAAACAACACAACAAGGGCCAAGTTTGATTTACTTGTCAATTTTGTCTGATACATGGGATGTATTTTGGGCACAAGTTACCGGGGAAAATCGACCAATGATTGAAAACTACAGTCACTGACTGAACTTAGCACAGGTTGCTAGGACCTGTTAAATTACTTTGCTAACAACCAGAACCATGTTATAAAAAGAGTCAAAGAAAAGAAAACCTCGAGAATTTTGGGACTTCACGTTGTGCTTTTTCCCAGCAGTACTTGTTATAAAAGTGTTCTTTACTGCTAGGTCAACTGTATTGTCTGCTTGCCAGCTGACTGCTCTGTCAAAGGGCTTGTGCAAAGTATCGTTTCAAATGTACATGTACAGGGGGATATGCATGTAAACAGTTTCATAATTGTTCAATGAGTTAACCTTTCAGACCCATAAACTATACATGAACTTTGCACGTTTCACTCTAGATCTTACATACAATGCACTGCACTGACATGTGGACGGCAAATCTGCATGTAAGTACTAAGAATGCATACTTGTATCTATATATACTTGTAAATGGGTCCACAGTAATTTGTAGCCATTCATTATTTAATCCTAACCCCCCCTCAAGGGTTGCTGGCCCTAACCTTCCCCATTCACACAAAGTTAAACACCCATATGGGACTTTGTGCACAGAGGCTGTTGGACTTTGTTTTTCTGAGGTATGCCAAACCCAATGCCAAAGCCAGCTGTTATGGGCCTACCAGACCTATCCCCACAGAATTAAACACTTTACTACTGTTCAATTCTGTGCGATTGGGGAAGGTTCGGGTTAAACCTTTCAGACCCAGTAACTATACATGAGCTCTGCATGTTTCACTCCAGATCTTACAGTGAACTGTGCAAATCTACATACATATACCTGGACTTACATGTACCAAACACAGGATCTGAAGGGTTTATCATTTACATGTACCTGGTACATCAAGTGTATGAAACCAGAATTACACATGGCATAAACAATCAGCATAACAATAGGGCTATGCCCCGAACGGCAACAGTTATCTATAGTCTGGCTGTGGCTATCCACTGCCGTGCACTTAGAGCAATTGCCTGACCCATAGACACCAAATGCTGGACTCAGATGGGCTCGGCTTTCACAAAGCCACACCTACACATAACAACATGAATGCTGACTTTAAGTCAGACCAGCATGACGTAACACCACCCTTAACTTGGTTTAGAAAACATTAACAGCATTAACGCTAACCCCCTAGGGTGGATGTAAAATCATATTGAAATTGGAGGATTTGAGACTGTTAGGGCTATTAAACACAGTAGTCCACCAAACCAAGCTGTGGAAAGACAGAGCGTGATCTGCTTTGTTTTCACAGATTTATAAACTTAAATTGAATGGAATGAATCCACTGCTACCTTTTGTGTAAGCTTTTGTTTTTAAATTTTACAAGCAGTAACAAGATTTGAACAGAAATCTGCATTACATGTTCAACATTTTCTGCGATAACTTGTGTACAGATATGCAATAATGCAACGCATGCGGCAATACGGGCAATTCATTCAAGACACTCTGAATTGTTTTCTCTGTACAGAAGTGATGCAAAAGACAGATGGAATTTTGCTGGTATGCAAAACGTGTGGCCCAAACACTCCGAAATTATGTAGTTTGCTCACAAGTAAAGATAAACACGGAGTGTACAAATTCTATGACCTACTCTGAAAGTCAAAAAGGCAATGGTAGTTAAGTAAGATGGAAAAGGATTTGAAAAAAAAATCTCGTTTTGAGTAACAGGTGCACATGAACACGTACGTATTCCATGAGATCCCAATAAATTAATTTGACTTTATTTTTCCCACCTTTAACAATTTAACCTTAAACAATAGTAGTCGGTCTAAAGTACTGGGATTGCCAAAATCCATGACAGTAAAATCATGCAAGATAGAGGACACTGTCCTGTATACATTGATTAAAATTCACCAATATTCCTCCTGTCTCTACTGCTATTTATAGTACACCCGTGTCTTGATTTCCCTACAGAAGTCTTCAGTCAGACCACAGAGTGATGTCTTTTTGAAACTTTCCAGGCACCAATCTTCAAAAAAAAAAAGTTATACACATTTTCAAGCACTTGCAAATCCATGTAACAGATTTTAGAAAAAACATCTGAAAATTCTGATTCAGGACGACACTTTGCTAAATGCTGATGAACTTATTGCCGAGTGGTTGAGCAAAATTTGGCTGAAGCAGTGCACGAGACCTTTTGTAGGACTATTTAAACATAAAGCAATACATTACTCTCACATACGTTAGCAAACTTTTTACTGACTCATGTAACATGGAACACTTGTGTAAAAAGCAGTAAAAGACATTTCACGTACACCTACAAAATTCTGTCTCTTGCACGGAATTATTATTTCTCCGTCAATAAAAAGGCTGCCATGTTTCAACATTAAATTCAATATCCACACTACGGTGGTATACCATTAATGACCAGTGTTGAGGTACAACAGAGGTGGGTGACAACATTTTTATCACTTGTGGTGAAGTCCAGAAAAAAAAGGCAAAGTAAATTTTGGATTGATTTCTAACTGAATTTGCATTGCTTTTTTTGCTTTTCAGGCACCTCTAAAACTGCAAAATATACAATCTCATTGCATCTGACGAAGTAGTTGTTTCTATGAAATGCAGCAGGTATTTTTTTCAGTTTGTCTGTCAGGTGCTATCCTATTTTTGCCGATGTACATGTACATACACAGTTAAGGTGTTACATGTATATAAAAGATATCTGCTATTATTTACATTCGACAAAATCAACCTTCCCTGCCTCATCAGTGGCACGTTCTCTTTTCCTTAAGCTCGAATGGGACACTCCATCTTGGTACGTCAAAAACTGTAAGGTTTATACAAACCTTGCAGATAGCCATGTACTGACTCCCATACACACTGTGGCTGTTTTGATTGTGCCAATTTGCCCTTCCATCACAGCTATTTGTGCAACCATATTTCATATATGCCTTCCTGGTGAAGTTAGATGTCAGATCGGGAGGTTTGTTCACCTGAGCTTTGATTGGTCATTGGAATGGAAGAAAATTGGACCAATCAAAGTGTGCTTTCATCTGTGGGTGACAGGAAAACAAAGGGAAAAGATTGGAGCTGTGTTGCGATTGGTCAAGCTGTCAACCCGCTGACAGTTACTGAGAGTACACGCTAACTGATACTGCTGATTTTCTGTAGCGTGGATGGGCAAAATGCTCAAGAATTTTACCATTTTAATGAGGATATAAGGTGAATAAACCTCCCCATCAGACATCTAACTTCACCAGGAGGGCGTATATGAAATTTGGTTGCACAAATAGCTATAATGGAAAGGTAAGTTGTCACAATCAAAACAGCCAAAATGTATTTATGGGAGTTAGTACATGGCTCTCTGTGAGGTTTGAATAAACCTTAGGGGAAGAATTCCATATACGAAGTCCACTGTAATATCGCGTAATTACTACAAAAGTATCCTTACTTTGATCGCTGAATGAAGACGATTCCAATAGGCATTGAAGAGCTGAACATCATAGGACAGAAATGTGGAGTTTTGGGCACACTTTTGGAGCTACACATGGACCAGGTTTACATCGACAGGCGGCCATCTTTGCTTCTGAAGAACATGGCGAATGCGCACGACGTGTGCGCATGAACCGAATCATATCCGGAAGGGGTTGGGCTGCCACAAGCATTGAGGTAATTTTATGCATGAATCCGCAACACGAGGAGTGCAGAGGGCCGTCATCTGTCTGGATGGATCTACACAGTTCACGAGGTGCCGCGCAATGTGCCCTACTGTACATGTACATAAACAATTTTTACTTGGGGGAAAATAGTGCGTGTTTTGCGACAATTTTTAAGTTGGAGGATTTGGTTAGAAGGAAAAATGGGCCCAATTTCTTTTACAGACAGTTTGTAAGTTGGACAATTTGTTTAGAAGGAAAAAAGGGCCAAATTTCAGTCTTTTAGAGAGTGCTTGTCAGTTGGAGGAGTTTTTTTCTATATTTATAGAGAGGGAAGGGGAAAAGGGAGCTGAAACCTGTCTTTAGATTATTGTGTGGCTATCTGCGCTCTAAAATGTGAGGGTAGGCTTGTACAGGAGAAGAACATCCTTAAGGATTTGATTGAAGTGGTCTACTCCGGCATGTCGGCAGCGCCACATGTATTCGGCCAGGTAGAACCCAAACTGGTCGCTTCCACTGTATGGTGTGGATAGTCACCTCTGTCACCAATTGCGCGTAAGACTCCAATTCTCGCTCATAGTGCATGTATTGCTAATGGATGAAGCAACACTCCACCTAGCCTGAGTTCTTATACAGCATTGGACTGAAATTCCTTCTTTCGTACGGCCGACTGCATTTCTACTTGTTCTTTCTCTCTTGGTTTACATAATACGACGTACGGAGATAACTCACGTCATACAGTCAATTGTGCTCAGACATGTACCTTACCTAGTTGATTTCCTTTGGCACAACCTACTTATATTAACAAGGGATAGCCACATTTATTAATATTTAAATATTCTAATTTATACAAATATTCGTGAATAATTACATATTCAGTTTCATAAATATTTAATTTTTTTTAAATATTCATCTTGACCTCATCTTGACCTCTCCTTAATTCAACCGTAACTTTATATGGAACATATCGACTTTCTCCGGCAACAAGCGCTCGTGTGGCGTGGTCAGTTAGACTGCTGTATTTCTATACCTAACAGTTCTCTTCATTGCAGGTTCGCTTCCCCTTTACGACACAATTTGGATTAAATGTCTTAAATGTGTATACTAACTGTAATAATCCTTGTACTAATGACAGGAAAACTGTGGAGAAATAAAAGGACGGGATAGTGAAGGAAAGAGGAAACGGTAGAGGATATAGTAGGGAAAAAAAGAACGGCAAAAGGACTCACTTTTTTGCCGTTTTATTGCGTGGGGCCCCTTCTTTTTAAACCTGTCCCCCTAAGTTACTGAACCCCCTTTCACATCTCTATCCCCCAAAAATAAATGTCGCCCCTTTTTAAATCTGTCCTGGAGCAAAAATTTCTCCTAAAAAGTGAACTTCGTATATGGAATTCTTTCCAACCTTAGAGTTCTGGAAGTACCATCTTGGGATGTCTGTCATACAATACCACTCAAAAGCTGTCAATATTTGTCTGTTATTTCCTCTCGGGGGGCATCGGTCATGTTTCCTTTGCCTTGAAATCGACTGACCTGCATGCACTTATCAAATGAACATAACATCAAAAGTGCTGTATGGCTTGGCATAGAAGTTTCCAAATGCATAATCCAGTTCAAAAGACACTCAAACATTCATAACTGTTGTAATGGACATTTGGTCCAGCGTTTTCTGACTCTCATCCGACAAAACAAGGATATGTCTTAAACTGTAAACAGAGATTGATTTTTGAGCAAAATGCATTAATTGAAACTGGATCCTGTAATTTGAATGGCTGGGGAAAAAAGGAAACCTACACTAAGATAATTCAAGCTAGTTGTGGAAATGCATGTACTTCAATGGCAATATATGCAAATCATCTGAAAGGTACATGGCCAACCTGTGATAGTCCATCACACTCATTCAAACTGATACCAGAGGTCACAGTAACAAAATGTGTACACCGGAAGTGAGTCATTTCCTGAATCAGCCATTTGATGAGATCTTTACTGGTTGGCGTCAGATGGTAGAGCACAAAGACTTGATCCATGTACTTGTACCGCTATTCTGCAATGAACTACGGTAGGTAAAACGTAGCTGACATCAAGTAAGTTCCACAACCCACAAGACAATTCAAGACGTGATGATTGCAGTGGTTGGGTAGGTCAACTACCTTTGCCACTGACACATGGCAAAGATACATGTAGACAGTGGGCATTCATTTAATCTGGTCAAGGTAGTTTTTGGATTGATATTTCTTGGTTTTGATGTGAAGGACACAATACGAGTTAAATACCAGGACGATTGTTGCACATTTCCTCCACAGGAGTGGGAACTGAACCTTGCATTAAAATTGTCCATCCGCAACCATTATTCATTGACAAGCTGGTAGTATCTTGCTGTAGTGATTAAGGCCACGTGTTCAAGTTTGAGAGCACATTCTCCAAAACACTCCAAGGAATCATGCCAATTCAATATCCATCACTCGCACGAGTCCCCACAGCAGTAGAAAAAGCAGTTCCCCGAGCAGCTGTAGCAGATGAGCACCAGCGCCACGAAGAACATGGCGCTGCATATGGTGCAGGGTTTCCTTTCGAGGAAGAAGCCGGCTAGGTACAGCACCATGAACATGCTGTAGTTGTGCAGCAGTCCCATGTTCAGTGCTGAGCGCGGTATGGGCATCAGCAGCACGGGTAAAAGCCACTGGAGGCAATACATGGTGGAGCTCAGTTTGGACTTTTTCACTGAGTTCTTTGCTGGCCCATGGCCTTACAAGAAACCTGGCGCTGAATTCTGATCTTGGTTTTCACGAGCAAGGCGCTTTTTAAAACTTTAGAAAGTTGACAACACATCTTTGCATGTGCACACACATTGTACACGCAGTCAAAATATTGCAGTCTGGATCTTTGTGCTTGAATAATAACAAATATTATGATGGGAGTCTGGGTACCAAACGTCACATCAATATGAGAAAACCTGGAATTTCTGTAGCCAGATGAAAATGCCGCATGCCTCGACTTATGACATGTTTGATGGAAATATTCCACATGGGAATTCTCTTTTGTAGTCCTTTCATTTTTAAAATTACTTCAGTCTGTAAATCTAAAATGCGGTATTTATGCAAATGAGTTATTTTGTGAAACTGAATTGCGCCCTCAAGAGACCACTAAAGTAATCGGCATGGTGCATTTCTCATTTTGGTGTTGGGACTTGGCTCAGTTCATGTAAAATAAGTTGCCTCATGAAAAGTTGGCAAAATGGTGTTCTATTTTAAGAGTGAGGGTATGGTCACCATTTCGTTTTTTCTAGGTTTATTTGGTAGTGTTTGCTTTCAGCAAATGAAAAACTGCAGACCGAAGAATGCTAGTACTTCCGTACTACTGCTGTACTGGCATTGCTACCTGACTACAAGTACTACTAGTCTAGTACTAGGCCCTAGGCCTAGCTAGTACTGTACGCGGAGTACTCGCTGGTCATGCTACATGTAGCGTTTTTACAGTCATGCTCAGATGCTCATGTGCAGCTTAAGCTAGACTTTAATAGTAGGCCTACAGTGTAAGATAGTGTCTGTCTGATTGCTGTGCCCGTTTGTTTCACACAGACCTGGATTTCGATCAGTGATCCTGCTGGTTCACTCCATCCATGATATAGGCAAGTTGTGATGTCAGTGAACCAGTGACATATCAGAGATTTGGATCATATGAAACAAACAGGCCCTAGGCCTACATCATGTTGGGCCAATGTGGGATAGGTCGATCTTTGTATGCTGGGTGAATAATTCTGGCAGCAGCTAATCACCTTTTCTCTCTAATTCATGGTTGTGAAAGATTGTTTCGAAAAGGGAAGTAAAGCTAGAGATTTCATTCTGAATTGACCAATTGCATAGAGCGTTGAGGTGATAATGCAGATTGGCCAATTGTGCCCAACTTAGTGACTGTTTACATTTCCATGACTGCATGAATGCCAACTTGTCAAACGAGGTAGTTGGCCTAGTACCAGTCGTACTGTTATAAGTTTCTAGTAAAAGAGCACTTTTCCTCAGTGTTACAGTATCATTCTTTGCTTGCAGCTTGGCTATTTTTAGCCAGGGGCTTGTTGTCCTTTGTCTCTGAGCTCAGAGAGGTAGAACGCCAAACTCCATAGTTCTAAGGGTAGGGATTAGTACCTATTCCTCCCACAGCAGTACTATAGGGTACAATACACTGTGAAACCTGTTAAGGATATTTCTCCATCGTGTCCTTGGAGTGTCAATGGTGGTATTTAAAAGGTGGTATTTATTCCATACATGTAGCTCACAAATGTTGAGATAAGTTTTCTGTAGATTTTTCTCCAGAAAAGAAGTCCTGTAGTGAAAGGGACAATGGTAGACAATGTGTAAGTGTCATTTGCTTGGAATGTCATTCCTATTATATTTATCTTTTTGTATGCAGGTTATGTCATCTATGTAGGCATTGACAAGCATGAAAGTAAGTAATAAGAGTACCGATGATTTACTTTTTTTTTATAGTCCCTCTGTGTTTCAGCAACTACAGAATTTGGATTGGAAGTAATAAGTTCTGAAGAATGAAGAACATTTTGTGAACTTTCCTGAAAGTTGTAAAATTTCTTTAGTGGCCAGTTACTGACTAGTTTAACAGAGACGCCAAACTGACTGTCCGCTAGAGGCATCTGGAAAAATTAGATGGCCAAACCCAGTGTTGGTTCAGTAGGGTATCTGCCCTGAGCAGGAGCACCCCCTCAGCGGTTGAAAAAAGCCATGTTGGTCAGGAGTGTACATTTTGTCGGTAGCGATGCTACTGCAGTGCTAGCATTTCATAGTTGTTCGTGAACCAGTGATGCATAGTAACTACCAAAGGAGCCTCTGTTGCTTGGAAAATTGAGCCCTCTCTTGGTCCAGCTCAGAACCCATACCCACCATCAAAGTTCAGTTTTGCTCAGTTTTGTCTGGCTGTTACATTGCTGATGTACTTTTATGAGCATTACGATCAAAAAGGTGGCTGACGTATATTCTCAAATGTGAACAGAAATTAAATAGTAGCCTCGCATGTCTGTTTGTTGCTTTCCTGTTGAAGAATTTTTATGTGTATTAACCTTTTTTCGTCTCGTTGTTTTGTAGATGAAGAGTTGCTCAAGTATGGTTTTCCAGAAGATATATGGTAATCCATCTTCCTGTCAGTCAACTCAGACTCAAGTTTGATTCTAGTCAATTTTTTCAGGCCTCCTTGTATGTACTTTTATGAACGCCTGCTACACTTTCACTTTTGTTTGTTAGCCTGTCAACTTCACACTACTTCATTTCTGTTGTTTAACCTTCATTGGGTCTTGTTTTGTTGTGTGTACTCATTTCAAGGTTTCACGTGGACAAGCACTCGTCGGCTCACGTGTACTTGAGGCTGCCAAAGGGAGAGAATATCCACACCATTCCGGCCACAGTTCTGGAAGACTGTGCCCAGTTGGTCAAAGCCAACAGCATCACTGGTATGTGTGTGAATGTGTTGAGTCTGGGTTACTGTGGTGATGGAAGGGATGGTAATGATCAGATTTGTCGTTGAGTCCTGAACTGACAAGGCTGCAACCACATGCGGCCATCTTCATCACCGTGTCTGGAGTAACAGAAACCTGTCCGTCCAACTGAAGATAAGCATCTGCGTGGCTTGCATACTCGGTATCCAACTCTACTGCAGTGAATCGTTGACCACATACCATCATCTAGACCATCAGGGAACTGTGAACTGCTTTGATCAGTGAACTACTTTCACTTCAGTTGTCTGCACTTGATCCTTGGCATCTCCTGGTGTGACGTGTTCACCTTGTTAAGACAGTGCCATCTTCGGTGGGTCAGTCAAGTCTTTAGCTGACTGAAAGCCAAATTCCCAAGGACATCCTTTACAGCTAACATGCCGATGCTCCTCGCCCCATGGTCGACTCAGACTGTGTTATAAGGATGTCCTGAAGCGTGACCTTAACACCTCTGAGATACCTGTCACTAGGTATAAGTGGGCGCCAACTGCAGGCGACCGTTCTCACTAGCGGTCTGCTGTTCACAATGGTTGCTCTTCTTCAGTCCAAGTGTATTTTGATGACTGTGAGACATGTCCTCTCTGTTGTTGCTTGCAACAGGACAGGCCATGCTGATGATGAGTTGAGTCCACCACAAATCCCTGCAAGTCCCAGTAAGGCCCTCACAAGTCCAGCACAAGTCATTCGGTCTTCAGCCAAGTTGCAAGCTATTCAAATGAGCAGTTACAAAAGCATTCCTTTTTCATTGTTCACTGTCAACTATGATTGGTCTTGTGAAAGGACTTGTGACTAGATGGGCGAAGGGACATGTGATGGACTTGACTACAACACCAATAATAATGATGTAGAGGATAATAGTGATTGCGCAACTTATAGAAAGTTGTAGTGATGCGTACGATAGTAGTGATGATAATAACAACCACAGTAGTGATGGTGACTGTAATCAGGATGATTGTGGTGATAATGAAGATGATGATTTTGATATCGAAACAATGCTTAAATGTTTGAAGTATTTACATGTAGTTTGGCACTGTTTATTGCTTAGTGTTGTGGTCGATTCTTATCACAACTCCACTCACCAGTCCAGTCGTGAGTCCTTTAACGAGACCAGTCACAAGTCCTTTCAAAAGACCAGTTGCACGTAATGGGATAAGCAATGTCAAAAGAATGCTTAAGGAATGCCTTTATCAAGGTTCATTTGAGTAGCTCGTGACGTGGCTTGATACTGGATGGACTTGTGATGGACCCAAGTACTCTACTGCTCTCACTGGTCTGCAGGTAATAAAACCAATAACATCAACGTGGTCTACACACCATGGACCAACCTCAGGAAGTCAGCAGACATGGATGTGGGTCAGGTCGGATTTCACAAACAGAAAGACGTGAGTGCCACTACAGCCCTAGACACATGAACTGTGCAATCTTGAAACCAAACAGGTCATGGGTAAATTTGTGGGCATCTCTGAATTGTCAGCATGGTTTGTCATTGGTTTATGTTGGTTTGTTACACAGGCAAGATTTTAGACTCTAAAAGTCAGTTTCAACAAATTCTGTTGACGAATTCTGACCTACTTTCCAGAAACACGCAGTTGTCCAGTGTTTCGGGTGTCTGACTCGTGTGGTATTTTGTTGGTTTGAGCCCCATGGGTACCAGAGTCTCTTGCGTTCCTTGGGCAGGACACTTTACCACATTTGCTTCTCCTACTCAAGAGTACAAAACAGGTACATGTACCTGTGCAGGAACCCATTGTGCTAATCGCAAGCTGCTGCAGGAAACTGATCTCATTTCCTGACGAACAGGGGTAATAATAATAATGTCAGAGCTTTGAAATATGGACATTAAGCCATCGTATAAATGTGGTGGTTATTTAAAGTGGCTCTGACAATAAAATAAACACAGCAACCAATGCGAACTTGAATTTGTGGCATTATTTATCATAGTGTTGTGACCAAGTAATTTTTTGACGAGTTATTTTTCCACAAGTCAAGTCGCAAGTCATATTTTCCCAAGTGAAGTTACAGGTCAATTTTCAGAGGTCAGGTCCCAAGCCCCATGTCATTTTTTTTCAAGCCAGCTTACTTTCTATGGTTCTTAAAATACTTTTCTGACATCCTTTATTGATGATGTCGCCGACATGTATGATGTTTTAGGCAACAGGTCTGACCGTTTGGCTTGTTTTCTATCATAGCATACCCATGTTACTAGTGCTAAACCATCAGTGTGTCAATGGACACGTTTTTATACACAGGTACACAGAAAATCATGGATATATATTTCTTGTACATTGTTGATGTCAACAAAAATTGACGATGTCAACAAGACTGATTTGTCAAGGTTGAAAGTCAAGTCACAAATCGTTTTTTTCCAAGTCAAGTCTCCAGTCAAAAACAGTGGTAACTCCAGTTTAAGTCCGCAATTGAAATTAAAAGCGCTGCTACCTATTCATTTGTTAATTTAAAAAAAAAATTTTCCCAGGTACTCAGCGTAAAAGTTGAGAAGAGAATCAACGAGATAGTCAACAGGCTGAACAAGACAAAAGAGGAGAGGATGCCCGACCTGCAGGCAGAGAGGGAGGAAAGAGATCGGCTGGAACGAGAAGCAGCCAAGAAGGTGGCCCGGGAGAAGAAAGAGAAGGAGAAAGAGGCAGCTCGGCAGAGACAGAAAGAGACAGAAATCAGGTGAGGTGTCTTTTGGGGGCAGGCTTGACGAGCATGGTTTGCATCCCTGGCTACGGTTGAAGGAAAACCTTGTCTAAACGTCTTGGTGTTGGCCAGAGTTATGTCCTCTTGTCCATCTTGTGCCTCTAAATTTAAAATTGGATGACATCATAGTTTTGCTCATGAATATTGACATTTTTATCAGCCTAACAAGCAGGAAGGCAATAAAACATCTGTTAAATTAGCGGATAAACATTGAACATATGTTCGGAACACAATGGTGCATTTTGTAATGAAAACTTGCATAGCAGTGGATCCTTTAAGGCACTTTTCCATATGTGCATCAAGTTTGCGCCAAGTGCTATGTATCCGTCAAGATCCCCCCCCGGGATGATTTTGACAGCTGAATGCAATACACACATGTTTTTATATGTTAATGGAGTTGATTTTTGTGTCAGTGAAAATGAAACGCATGAATGCATTGTGTACACAACACACCCAAAAATGTACATTTGGAAAGGCGCTTTCAGCCAGGCATTTGGGCCCGGGTTTAGTGGCTTCTATCTGATCAGGAATTCACCAATAAAAGTTTGGGATTCATCAAGTATTGCCAGATACACACAAAATTAATGACTATTCTACTTGTGCATTCTTTCCGTGCAGGAGTTACTCATCGCTGATGGTTGCTAGCAATATGAAATCAAACGCTAATGCAGATTCTGATGAAGATGACTTCATGTAGGGCACTGACGATCAGCAGTAGACCTGGTACATTGTGCATAGACATGCTGCCACTGACGGACTTCAAATACCACCCGAAGAAATCATTGCACATGGAACAGGCAGCCCCAGGAATCAGAATATTTTCTCGTTTCATTGACCATGTGTGGGAGCTGTTTAAGGTACCATGTGGTTCTGGAATGCGGCACCAATGTACACCTCCAAACCATACCGCAGAAAACCTCACACCGCATCCTTGGCAGACATTTCCACGGCATCACTCTCAGCGGCCCATTTGTTCTGCACATTTGCAGCGCCTTTGCTGGCCACTTCTCTCTGGACGTTGTCTTTGTCAAACCTGTTGGCAGTTTTACTGCACAGATTAATTCTGTTGCCACTCACCTGTGTATATATTGCCAGAATTGTCCAAAATTTTGAATCGTCTGTTTGTCTTTTGCTTGTAGGAACATGTTCATTGCAATAGGACTGTTGGTTTATGTTCATTACAACTGGAATAACCCATGTTGTACTAATTTAGTTGACTGTTTAGCTATTTTGCAAACATTGATAACAGCTAAGAGGGTGAATTTTGAGTGAAAAGGCCTGTCCTGCATTGCCCATTGACAACTGCAGTCTTTGCATTCCTGATGCTAGAGAATGAATCATGATTCTGAAAAGGTTGTTGAACTCTGTGACCAACTGAATAATTTGGAAACCGTTAGAAATTGAGATGCCTTTGAGGGATTTGCACTTGACTTCCACATTTGGACATTTGATTATCAAAAAAACAAGGTGACTCAAGTTGGCTCGAAACACCATTTGGTTTGGCTAGTTTAACATCTATTCACGATATTAAATTGGAGTCAAGACCATCTCATGACCAGTCACAAGTAATAGGATGAACAACGACAGAGGAATGCTAGATTGCTACAGTTTATTTGGATGGCTTGTGACGTGAATTCACATTAGGGGTCTGGTGTTGGTCAGGGGATGGTCTTCAGGGGAGACACACCACTGACAAAAAGGGTGCGTAATTTGCTCACATTAAGCTATGAAGCACTTGATTTAGTGGGCCTTCTGTTAGACTTGCAGAGGTAAGCTTTATCCCAAACACAAGGTCAAAGGCAAAAACAGGGAAAAAGTCTGCAGTACCCACCGAAGAAATTGGGTGCACTTTCTGCAGTGGTTTATTACTGCTGAAAACTGCCCAGATACATATTCATGCACATGTACGTAGATATCAGTAAGAGTGTAGAGCTGATATACCAGTAGATTAAACAGGAAGAGTGGTTTTGCTTACAAAAGAAGAAAGGAAAATCAAAGGAAGGAACTTACTAAATACACAGAACTCGACAGTCTTTGTGTGTTGAAGTTGTCCAGTTTTTGGAGTCACTTTGGCTGGGCACCGATTTGATTGGTAAGGTTCACAGTAGCAGGTCAAAAGTCACCTTTCTGATGCTAACCACCTAACCTTGTCCAAGTCGCCAATCACTGTGCACGACCAGACTACCAATGCCTGCGATTGGCCAATTTCATGCCCTTGCAGTATTAATACAAGTGAAATACTCCAAAGTAATAGGATTTTGTTTGTGTTAAATGATTTATTTTTAATAACCAGTGGCACACAGCTGCCACCATTTCTCAGATATACTGAAGAGATCATGCTTCACTAAAATGAGGTCAATAAACACTGGATGAAGTTTGTGATGTTTGGATTTGTACAGTCTAATTTTACTTGGACTATATTCTTTCCGGGTTACAAAACTCAAAATCTTATTTGTGTTTCTATAACACAGATGAGCTGAAGCTTTTACTCAATGGCTAAGCCTGAAACAATATGTCGATGCTATGGTAACCCTTTTGGATAGTAAAAAATGAGACAAAAACCATATGATACTTGTTTTTAGTGGGGCTCTGTATGGAAACCGAATATAAACCACTCTTGCATTACTGATGAGTAATATCTAGGATAAAAACTGATACAAAGCAGCATACTGAATGTGTGGTTTAGAGCTGTAAGTTGCCAGTCGTAAAATGGCCAATATTTACAAATGTTGGTCATAACTCCGAGCAAGTGGCCAAAGAGAGAAGAAGAAAGTGGTATTAAGAATCACATCGTAATGAGCACTGAGCTAAAAGATTGCGGCTGTTATTTAACATTTGCAGGCGGGAACCCTATCTGTCCACACTTATGGCACCGCACATCAACTGCTCTGAAACTTACATGTACAACACTGTGAACAAAGCACAGCGACATGAAGGGTGAAATTACACAGTACATGATTGTCATGTGTGAAAATTGTTCTGGTTTGTCGACAAGCTTATCTGTCCTGGTAAAGAATGAGCGTTACAGCTACACCTGTACAATTTCTAGCTTAGAAATCTAAAGAACTTGGACAGTACTCACATACACACAACATTTACTCACAAAATAACGTACAGGATGCTAATGGATTTGACAACCAAAGTAAAGCACATGCAGTTACAGTTTTAACAACTAGGTCTAGTTGCCGTTTCTTTTTCTGAGTAAATGCTGACACAGAACAAAAATACTCCAATAAGAAAGAGGAACCAAACATGGGGTTGGGGAATGGACAACCCCCTTTGCAAGAGTTATCAGGCAAACTGAGCCTTTTTGCAGATAAATGTTGCTGTGCAAAAATGGACTACCAACCTAAAAATCGACAACTGATGCACACTGACGAACAGTGTTTGACAAGTGAACAACTTTTTGGGGGGTTCGTCAACATCATCAAATTAACCTGAGTAGTGTGTTTTTGGTGAATAGCCCTTCTATTTCATGATGCTGTGCCATGGCTGGTGAGATAATCCTCCTGTAGACCAGGAAAACGTCCAATGAAAATGCAGTGTTCTAAGAATATGAGACCATTGAACTTGACTAGCATCTGTGGTTTCTGGCATACAAGTGAAATGAGCTTGTTACAAGGAATACACTATCTAATACATGTAGCACCTACAAATCTTGACTACTTCAAACGAGAGACTCTGCTGTTGAGGTCTTCAATGCGAGGAGAGGGCAGACAAGGCAAGTCAGCCTACATGTTACTTGATTGCCAGCAGCTCAACGTCGAAGATCAGTGTCGCGTTGGGAGGAATAGTGCATGGAGGTTAAGGAAATGGTTGGCGGCAGTGATTGTGAGAAGTGTTTCTTGTTAAATCCAGCAGCCGATTTCATGAAAGTTGGCGTTACTTCACACCATGCTTAAACCTGGTGCCACTAACATACATGTAGCTGCAAAATGCATTTAGAGTCATATCACAAGAGGCTGCTATGTTTCACAACATTTTGATTATATCAAACATCTTCAACACTGATAACTGCAACTTTCAGGATGGCTGTTACTTTACAGAGTTAAAGTTGTCACATTATCTCCTGCCATATTGAAAATCCTGTCATCTTTTCTTCATCAGAACAGGGCTATGAAAGCTATAAAATATGCCACAAAAGTGATAAAACTTACCTTAATGAATATAAAACTACATGTATCTACAATAAACGGTTCTTAAGAATAATGGAACATTCATACCACTATGCACAATGCTAATCTCGTAATCATGACGGGAAACTAGCAAGCAATGTCCGCATATTGCGTGGTAACGTGGGTGGGTGATAAACCTTGTGCTGCGACAACAAATTTTGTGAAAACATGGTCACCTTAAGTGGGAGCAATGCAACATCAAATTAAATTCCTGAACATAGAAGCTACTTAAACAGACAAGAGATCAACTTCTGTGAATTAACTTTTAGAAATCTTCTTGCTTTTTTTTTTTTGGATGTGTGTCTGTACAGTTGTACACATTGCCTGAGGAGTGAAATGGTGCTATTTTGGCAGGGATGCATAGACTGATTGCTGCATTTCCATCATGCCATCTTTGGCAATGGGGTGGTGTGATGGGAACCCAGTGCAGCATTGCTTCAATGCACTGAACATTACTGCACGTTTCCACCATCCCGACAGCATCACACAAAGAGAACTTGTGAAAATAATGGAAGTTTCTTTTCAAAAGTTGAGCATGCAAGTAGGCAAACAAATAAATACAAGCATTAAATGTGAAAACAGTTGTTTGGGGGGTGTTTTGTGGAGACAAAAAAGACAAAAAGGATTTTTTAATAGTCAAATCTGATGGCCTAACTTTCCGATAAAAAATTTAGGGTTGCACTGAAAAATTAAGGTCGGTTGGGAAACCAAAAACTATGTTTTTCAGTGGCAGCCTAAAGCCATTTGGCTAATAGCAGGAATTTTCAGCTATGTTGCAAGGCAATGAACTTTGATTTGGGTTGCCAGTTTGATTCCAAACCTGGTGACCTGACAAGAGGCAAAAAACAAATCAACCACGCACACATGTACTTCCGTGGCATAACCTGTCTGATCTTAATCATGTAAACGCTCGGAAGCAAGACTAAAGGATATACTCCAGGATGACCAGCTGCACCGTAGGCGTACTCAGGTGGGCAAGTCAGCAGGGCCCTCTCGCCAACACTCATCTGTGGTCAAATGTGAAGAACAAAGAAGTCATGAGATTGAGGTGGCAGACGCTTGGGCCTCCATGCCCCTGGCTCTTCTGACAGAATTTCTGGGCCAGTTAGGCTGATTTACCCAGATGAGGCAATATCTTCTACACATTAATAGCTTGGGAGAATGCCATGAATTACTGGTAGAGACTCCAAACAATGGCAGATCAGGGCTAGGGACAGAGTCAATAGGGGAAATACCTTTCTTCCAAAACGGGAGCAAAACAATTTTCTTTTTCTGGGGGAGGGTGAGGAATACCGAAAGAGGATATTTTCTAGTGTATTTTGTTTCCCATAGTTTGAATAGAGTATAAAAAGCTCGGAAAGGCAATAAAAGGTCACATAAAAATTTGTCCATATTTGACCCCTCCCTCCAAACATTTTGTGCACCGATCCCACCCCCCAAAAAAAACACTTGGTTCTGGATCCTTCCTTGTACTCAAATGGAATAAATTGGAGGGTGCCATTTTCATGTCCAAGGTTTTAGCTCTCATTCGTCATTGTTGCAAAATGGTGAATATTTACAAAGTTTGGCTGCAAAACCGAGTAACTTGTGAGAGAAAAAAAATTGTTGCATAAAAAATAAGATGGCTCACAAAATCCGCCTTCAGTTTAAATTCTGGCTCTTAGTGAAATTTGCATACTGGAATCCTGATAACAAAGGATTATCTTGGCACTCCTTAGAGTGTGTGGCTGACCTTCATTGTAAATTTCTGTATGCCTGTATATATACACATGTACTTGTAATACAGGGCTCTCTTTGTAGAAAATACTCTGGCTCAGTTCACTAACTCCAAGGAGATGGGAGAAAGGGGACGAGGAAAGGCAGGAAGGAAGAAAGATGGGGGGGTGGGGAAGAAGGGACAAACGGGAACCCACATTTCAACCATGCTAATTTTAGATCTGGAATCCTCCAAGATCTATCTTTACATAGGTAGGTGTGACTATGGAATCAGACAGGGTCAATATGACAGGCTATCTAATGTTTGGACTTAAGACAAAAATTAAGAGCAAAATCACTGATGAAACAATTAATTCACTGTTATCAACATAACACTCAACTGGTTAGAGCTCCCTGAGCAAACATCCATTCTGGACAAAGTCGCCCTCTCATTCAAGTGACTGTTTTCAACAGTTAATGTCGATTTCTCTGCCTACATAAAGCAAAACTGACTTGCTAGAACTGCTAATGTACATTATATATGCAACTTTCTACAACATACGTGTATCTGTGCTTTGAGTGTTGATTTACAAGCCAGCTGTGCTGACCAATTGCCTGCTTTTTTTCGGTTTGATGGAATTCTGATACCATAAATGTGATCGGTCACAGTACTGACAAAAATTATGGTATCTGACTTGATTGCTGGTGACTAGCCCTATTTCAATCAAACAAAATAATGCCAAACAAGCACCACAGGCTACTGGTCTACTAAATGTATATTTTACATAATGTACAAAGTGTACATGTTTAACCCTAACCCCCTAGGCTCCTGCACTAAACCTCACAAAATCCAACAGGTGCATGTGCTTGTCTATATGTACTTGTACATGCAGGTCACTGCACCAAACCTGATAAACTCCAACAGAATGAGCCCGTTGGAGTTTGAGTGATATGCAATGGATAGGTCTATGCTGCATAGGATGATTTGTACTGAACAGTACCAAACCTGACAAAATCAAGCATAGTCCAACAACTGGCTCAACAAGCCAAACATTGCACACAATGAACCCTGTGTCCCAACTCACACAGAATCCAACACCTTCTCCCTGGGCCTTTTATCCCAAGTCTCACAAAATTCAACAAGAAGTTCTTCAGGTACGGTACCAAACCTGCCAAAACCTCACAAAAGCTGTTGTTGGAGTACGGCAGATTTGGGGCAGTTAGAGTTAAGGAAGGGGAGGGGGGAAGGGTCCGGTTGGTGCAGTAGTACTTTCGTCGTCTTCCACTTCATTACACGTTAAAATTCTGCCTGGGTTGGCCGGTGGATTGGGTTTTGCAGTCCTTACATGCACCTCATTCCCTTGAATGAATAACATATTTGTTGAACTTTCACGACATGTTCACTGGAAACCGAGATCCCTTTGCGTGAACAGAATAATTGTCTGGGGTTTACCCACCAACTCTAAACACCGTACCTTTCTTCAATGTCTCCCCTCGATGGGCATCTCTTTTTTCCACAAGTACCAAAGGGGCCCCACTTAAAACAAGTTGAAAGCCGTTCATGCGCTAACACAGTTGGATGCCAAACAAAACTTCTGTACAATATTTACAAGGTGCAAAACACTAAAACCTGGACTCCCTTTTACAAGTACCTGTGCCACTCCTTCGTCCCATCCCTTGATGACTTGTCCCATTCCGATTTTGAATTCAAATGGCTTACTGCGGTCCCTGGACGAGTCAAACTTTTTACCATTCTGTAAGGTTCCTGACAAAAAGCAAGACAAAAAATGAAGAACCAACCAAACATATTTAAAGTATGATTTACAAAAACAATACATGAAATTAAATCTTATAAATACAATAAAATAAAAACCTATATATGAAATTATGTAATGTCAGGCATCTCTTTTTTTATCAAAGTATCAAACAGTTTGAGTCACACATATTCATTTGCCCCAAGTCTGCAGCGAGCAGTTTACATCAAACAACTTCGCTTCTGTCCAGAAACCATACGCTGGAATATCTGCTACAAAACAAACTTAACCATTGAACCTTCAAGACATGTTCATTGGAAACGGAGATCCCTTTCTGTTAAGAGCGTTTAAAACTCGTTGCAAATGGTTGTTCCGTTTCCGAAAAAAATGAAACACTGCAACATTCAAAGGACATTCAGACAGTTTCATTCTAAGAACGCAAAAGCAAGGGGCAATACCTCTGATTCCCAATACAGCGCCTCCAAGAGTTTACAATGCGTATACCAATCACAAGTTGCGAAACCTGTTGACCCTTTTCTGACAAGCATTTGGTCAAAAAAAAATTCGCGTACTGTGATTGGTCAATGCATTACAAACTCTTGGAGGCGCACTATTGTGAATTGTATATATTGCCCCTGGCTTTTGGTTTCTTAGAACGAAACTTTGAATGTTGCAGTGTTTGATTTTTTTCTTGGAGGCGCACTGTAGTGAAACGCCCGTACTTGCTTGGGAACCAGGGAACTTTTCCTCAGCAAACACTTTGGTTTCAGGTTTTTAATCACACTTGATGGTCCTTGCTCTATGTTTAAATGGCAATTAAACCCAGCTCACAGAAAGATTGGGTTAAAAAGCGCATGCATCCTGCTGATCTGATATGCAATACTGGGACTCGGAATACTCACCTGTATAATGTACGATCACTGTCTGTCCCGTCTTGGGATATGTTTCCCCTGTGATGTCAAACATAAGAAAGAAATAATAACATAGCAGACCACCATTGATGTACATGTACAAGATTTTCATCTGTCAAGCAAGTTACAGCCAAGCACGCTGCAGACAACCGCAGCTCCTAACTGACAACACCTAAACACAGTGGAATGCCGTTATAACGAACATCGCTATACCAAACCTTTTAGGTATCATACCGAACATCGCCCTTGGCTCCTGAATTTGCTGTACACTTTTACTGAACATAACAAATGAGCTTGAAATAAAAGAAACAAAATTAGACCCCCGACATTTGCTTCTATACTAACGACCAATCACAGCACAGCTTTCATTTGCAGGTGACAGGAAAAAATACAAGGAGAAGATAGGAGCCGTATTGCGATTGGTCAAGCTGTCATGCTGTTGTCAGTGATTGAGAGACACTGCTGTTCCAATGACACTGTAGGTGAAATCTAGTTTGACACGCATGCATTAATTTCGATGGCAATGTCATTGAAAATGCATATTTATAAGGTGTGTCTTCCCAATTTGACTTAATAGGGAACATTTGGCAGATTTTAAGTTAGTAATGAATATTTAAACTAAGGACCAGCTGGCACCTACATGTTGCTCATCAAGTGTTCTTCACAGTCCAAGCAGCGCAAAATTCCCTGAGACAGACTGCATCATTTAAAAAAACAATTACTTTGCAGTCTCAGAGGGGAAGTTTTAGAGTGGAAAGTATTTGTAGCAGTGTGTGATAAGTTTACTTAGATCACATTGGAAAATGGACATTTTAATATTCACTTTCGATCAGGATCTTGGGATTCCTGTCCTTCCCCAGTCCCATTTTGCGCAGTACACAAGTGAGCCGCATCACAGGCCGTGTCGATGTCCGAAACAGGCTCCACTCATGGCTAGGTCTATTTTCTCGGTGACTCCATGTATTTCCCATGGAGAAAAGCCAAAGACCTAACTCTAGACAACAGATTTGGATGCAGCTGGTCCCCTTGTCTACATTTTTAAAATTTCTTCCAATATTTCTACCCTCCCGAGGTTCCTCTACAGTCTCCACATAGAAATAAACCCACCAATGACACACCCTCAAATAAACATGTGTATTCTCAAAATCACCCAAAGTTTATTCCCAAAATCAATCTATAAGAGAGAACGTCTCTGAAGGGATAGAACTATCACTTCTTAGCCAAAAATTGAAATATCAACAAACTTCTCTATTTGAATGTTTTAATAGTTGAGGCCAAGTAAGATTTTGTTCACTATGACCACTCATTTTGGGGGCTTTCCTCAAGTACATAAAAGTTTTACTGGAACATATCCCCATACTATTTTAAATTAAAGATTTAAAGCTTGTCCATGTCATCAAGTTTGTGATGTCATCTAAGGCAAAGCTTTAACATCGCAGCTGGTTTGTGCACAAAAATCAAAGAAGTTTTTCTTTTCTTGAAAGGAAAACTCCACTTATGAGTGTTTAGACTTTCCAATACTTATTTTCAGGTGACCACCATTCCCTTTGGCAAAATTTGGGCTCTTGATTTTGTTATGTTTAATGCTTTTGTGAGACTCTTCTCCAGTTACGAGTTTACAAAACACCACCTTCATGTGCAGTGTAAGACTATCATGCACTACAGAGTACAAAACCTTACACAAATTTGCCAACCCCACAACGTACAGGTTTTGCGCTATGCACTCACAATCACATGCATTGGACTCCCAACAAAGAGATTTCATTTTCTGGCCCCCTGGTAGAATCATCTTCCTACGTGCCTGTCTTAAGTATTGTAATCTGTCAGAGTTACCCAGTGCAGTGCGTGTTGCGCGTCCTGAGGGTGTCAGCTTACAAGTCACTCAGCAAGGATGGTCATGCAATAGAGGGCCTACGTGGAGCGCGGTCTTTGTTTTGTGTGATATGCTTGCGTAGACACTGAAGTACTTCATTGTTATCTAAATCTAAATAACAAAACATGTCCTCTGTAAGGGCACTCCATGCACACCCTTAAACCCAAATGCGGAACAACACAAACGGTGTGATTGCCATCAGGGTAGGAAGTGAAAATGGAAGAGTGTGACAGTTTGACCTCCATGGTTTGATCTAAAGCTCTACCCAGTTAGGAGGTTGTACAGGGTGGCATGATCGAGCTGACAAATTACCCCCAGAACTGTGGGGTCTGATGTCCATAGTACTGAGAAATATTTGTGATGGCAGAATAACTGGCATAATAGAATAGCCAAAACTGTGTTTAGGTGACTTGTTCATGGCTATCCTCAAGGTTTGTGAAAACCTTTTGGGCACGAGTTTACCCGGGTGCGACGAATTAGGCCTAGCCCCAGACTGGGGGCCAGTCTACTAGTACTAGGCCTTGCTACCGCCATGACCGCAGTACCGAGAACAGTGTAATTCGTCGTTTTGGAAGTGTTGACCTATTTGGCTTTTAAACCATCTGACGTTAACGACAACGATCTGAACTTGTCACAAAATCTTACCCTTTCCTTCAGTAATGACTTCTCTCGTAACGCCCATTTTAAAACCGTGATTATAAATTCCAGGGGACCTTTAGAGTCGCCTCACACAACACTACCGCCTGTAGCTGAACGATGTAGGCCCTACCCCACCGTGTAGCTGTTGCGCGCAAACTCGGTTGTGCGCAAGTTGTGACTTGCACTTGCTACCTGCATGTAATTGCGCACACAAATTTAGACTTGCGCAGCTCTGACAGAAAAGGCGCCTTTCCGTTAGTCTTGCCCCAAGACTGGTTTTACTGTTTAGGCTGGTGCGCCGCCGGCCCGGCGACGCAGGGGCTGACAATGGCGAGCACAGCCGAGGGCGCTATATTCACAAGAGGCAACCTAGAATCTGGCGGGCTTAAGCCTGGGTTCCATATCGCCGTAAGAAACGCAGACAGCAATGCAATCAAGACGCAAACTGCAACGCTGACAAATGGAAACATGTCAAACGGAAGTGTCGCCGATAACACAAACCAGCCCCAGACGGATCGGCAAAGTTGAGCCTGGTTCAATGATTCAACTTTGCCGACTGTCTGCGTTGAGTCGAAACACGCACGCTGGCATGACGACGTACAGCAATGTTTCTCGCTCTTAGTATGCCTTCCACTCATTTTATCAATATCTCCTTATTGCTAGCACATGCAGCCCCAGTCGTCAATAAAATAGCTGATCATTAACAAATTACATCAAACTAGAGTGTCAGTTTGGCTTAAAGAGGAAACAGTCCCACCTAAAAAAGGCATTTTTTGCGAATTTTTTCCGAGTTTCGGGCACTATTTTGTTTAATTTTTTGGGTGGAATGACGTCGCACTGAGTCTCTTCCGTGTCCGCGACTGTCTGCGTCTTGACGTCTTGCGGACCGTCTGCGTTGCAAAGATTATGGAAACCAGGCTTTAATGGAAAATTCCGAGCGTGCCTCACACACTCAAATAGACCTCTTCACTAATAATTCATACTTTGGATGCAAATGGCCTTGGTGGCAAGAAGTGTGAGCTAGCTGGCCAAGAAATTTTTCCGTAGGTGGGTGAGTCAAAACATGAATTATTCATGAGGACTCTGCTCAACTGATTGCCAATGACTGGCGACCCAGCACACGGTTGCACTACACCAAAATTAATACGTGCCCATAGAAAACAGTACAAAATCGGACCGGAACAGCGCCGCCTGTTGACTCTAGAGAAGAGGTTGGCCTCCGTTTTTTCACTGGAAATTCAAGATCATGGTGAGAAAGTCACTTTCCGTTTCAATTTCATGGGGTTAGCCACGAAAAAAATTTATTCGCCTTTCCCCAAAGATAACCCCCAAATGGCAGTAAGACTTTGCGCTAATTTCTGAATGTAACCGCCCACCTCTATCCAAAATAGGCCCGCAATTTGATTTTTTTTTGGTGAGTCCCAAATTCGGGATTCATAGAAATATTTATCTGATCCCTACTGACTATAGCATGTCTTATCAGCATCAGTATAGCCCAGCAGTACGCCTCATGAATGTACTAGACTCACTATCTACGGGGAAAAAAAATTCGCTTCCCAGCCGGGTAGGTAGTGTAGCGAACGCACTTGAGCCCCGTTGCCCGTCGCCGGAGCCTCATGGGCTCTTGAACTCCTAGGATAGCAGCTCCGGTTATACTTGGCGCGTACACACAGTGGCGCGCCCGAGGAAATAGTTGGAGAAGTTTGCCAAACAATGTATTACTTTGTATACAGTGCGTATACCATTGAACAAAAGAGTGTACTTGCGTTAAGACCAGTGTGTTTTAGTCCTGTTTTGGAGTGTCGTTGGAGCAAGTATGTCTAGCTGGACGAGTTTCTGTTTTTAACGGAATAAAAGCTGAAAGTTAAGCTGTTAAGAGTTAAGTTGTCCCGTTTGTTTCGCGTTTGGCGACAAGTGAGAGAACCCGCCAGAGATCACGCTACAAATGGTGGCAGCAGCCGCATTTTGATTTTTCCAAGGACAACGATAAAGATGGCAACCTACAATTCGTTTGCAGACATTCAAACGGCCCTAGACGAGATCGGAAGATCGTTGTTAGAATTAGAAAAGGGGGTGACGAGCCTACAAGAACATAGTACACCTTGGGAAAGTGGCCCTAGACAAATCTTAACCAATCTGAGAGAAGAACTCGAGAGGGAACTTGGAGAATTTTCGAGCACCACGAAGACTGTGGGTAAGTCCCATGACACTCGGTACCTTCATGATCCCGTAGCGACTTCGGGGGCAGACCGCAGACCATGCTCGACGCCGGCCGTAGCCGTGGGGCTGCTGACGGTGGTTCCCCTGTTGCCAGCGGGAACAGGTGCGCCTCGAGTAGTGGGACGGCCATCACCGTAGCTCCAATGCGGATGAAAACCCGAGAGTTCGATGGTTCGAGTTGCCTTGAAAAATACTTGGTGCACTTTGAGGGGGTAGCTAAAATCAACAAGTGTACAGAGCAAGAAATGGCTGATTATTACGTTGCTCTAAAAGGGTCGGCTCTGGAGTTTGTTTGCTCTCTTGGTGAGGAGCTACAATCAAACTACAAGGAACTGATAGAGATGCTGACACGACGCTTTGGGTCAGAACGACAGCGGGTGAGACACCGAGCCGAGCTTTCAACCAGGAAGAGACGAATTGACGAAACCGTTGCAGAGCTTGGACAAGCAGTCAGGAAGCTTGTCAAGTGAGCTTACTACACAGACAGTGGACCAGCGTTCCAGGAAGAATTTGCCATCGAGCAATTCACAACGCTCTGGATGACTACGACTTAAAGCAGGCTTTGTTCCAGGGCAAGCCAAAAACTCTGGACGACACCGTAAAAGTTGTAACAGAAGCTGAGGCTTGGCTGAAAGCCAAAAAAGGTGGGTCGGTCACGAGCCGTCAAGACGGAGGACAGACAACATGAAGCTGAAACCCGTACTAAAACGGCCGAACTCACCCAACTGCTGCAGAATGTGATGGCAAAACTCGAAAAGTAGAGGAGGGCCGACACTAAAGACTGGAAACCGGGATCCTGGGTTTGTGGGAGCCTTGAACACTTTCGAGCAGACTGTCCCCAGGCCGTGAAGAAACCACCGCCGTTAAACTAGGAGGGGCTAGGCTTGGGAGCCAAAGCCCAGCCGAAGGTACCCGGGCTCCATAACAACGTAGTGTCGCTGGAGGCTCCACATAAGTGGATTGCCCCACCGGAGAAAGTATAATTGCTGGTGAGTGCAACCTTATTGGCGTCGGCAGCTTCCGTAAAGTAGGCAGTCCCGCCGGTGCCGGCAGCCCCGCGGTTGCAGGCAGCCCCGCCGGTGCGGATTGCTACGAGTGCATTCTTACACGTGTCGACGACCTCAACAAAACAGGTCGCCCCGCTGGTGCAGGTTGCGGCGCTGGTCGAGTCTACACAGTCGGCGCCGGATCCTGCGTCACATAACTCCCCTCTGGAGTCTGGTTTGCCTAGAGATACACTATAAAATTCACAATTGGAAAGCAATCGACGCGCCGTATGGCTCCGGTGCTGGGTTAAGATCCTCGGAGTCCAGGTTGTTCGTGAGTGGGAAATTGGAAGATGTGATGACCAGTTTCCTTCTTGACACCGGGGTAATGGAAAGCTTTATTTCTTCCTGTCTTTACGAAAGAATAGCACTACGTCTGAAACCATCCCTCCCTCCTTCCGACCGCACGTTTCGTCAGGCCGACGGAAGTGAGCTGCGCGTGGCAGAAAAAGCCAAGATGCTTGGGGGATATAAGGTAGTCCACACGATATGGGTTGCTGATGTCAGTGATCAAGTGATCCTTGGGCTAGATTTCTTGCGGGAACGCAAGTGCTTGAGGCTCTGGGAAGAAGCATGTGTACAAAATATGGAGGTACCTTGTGCCAATTGAAGCCTTTGCAGGTGAGCCTATAACATGTCGTGTTCGGATGACAGAAACTGTACTTGTGCCACCCTTGATCGAAGTTGTTATGGGGTGTAAGGTGGTACACCATGGCCCCGGGGTAATGCCGACCTGGGGAGTACTGCAGAAAAGGAACAACACCGTGGAGAACCATGGATTGCTGGTAGCAATTGCGCTGGTTGGAGTACGCGATGCTGTGATCCCGGTGAGGTTAATGAACCTGATGTCAGAGCCAAAGTTGTTGCGTGAAGGCACTGACACCGCGACACTTGATCCTGTGGACAGTGTAATGACTATGGGGAATCAAAGCCAGGTGGAGTTCAGATAACCACTTGCTACGGGGGACAGCAACGTCACCCAGGCCTCCTTGGAAGTCCCAGAACACCTGGAGGACATGTTTGAACAGACTGGCCAGAGGCTGAATTACCAGCATTATTATGGGAAGACAGTGACGTATTTTCCTCTGGAGAGGGAGACATAGGGAGGACCGGTATCGCTAAGCACCGCATTGTAACAGAGGCTGCGCAGCCAATTCGAGACAGAGGCCAAGACCAGTTCCCATGAGCCAGCGAGAATGCTTGTAAAGGGCGTAATCGAGTGGGCAGAGAGCACTTGGTGTTCACCAATTGTGCTTCTGAGGAAAAAAGATAGATCGGTCCGAATGTATATCGACTACAGAAATTGAACGACGTAACTATAAGGGACGCTCACCCACTGCCTCGTA
Organism: Acanthaster planci; assembly: GCF_054643075.1. Classification (NCBI taxonomy): domain Eukaryota; kingdom Metazoa; phylum Echinodermata; class Asteroidea; order Valvatida; family Acanthasteridae; genus Acanthaster; species Acanthaster planci. The sequence continues at coordinate 5,729,150 of NC_141794.1, forward strand.
TTGAGGACAGTTTGGATTCTCTTTCAGGATCTGAGTTCTTTAAGACGCTTGACCTACCCTCCGGCTATTGGCAGATGGAGGTAGCCAAGGGCCAAGGAAGACAGGCCAACGACTGCTTTCTCTACTGGGCGTGGGGGGCTTCTATCAATTTGTGACTATGTAACGCGCCGTCAACATTCGAGCGCCTTATGGAGCGGGTGCTGGAGGGGTGACAGGTGGCAGTTCTGTGCCTCGACGATGTGATAGTCTTTGGTAGATCCTTCGAGCAACACATGCAGAGACTGTGTCTAGTCCTTGAACGGCTTCATGCAGCCAATCTCAAACTAAAGCCGAATTAGTGTAAGCTGCTCCAGGAGAACGTGGAGTTCCTTGGCGACGTTGTCTCTGTGGGAGGAGAAGATTTAAGCCGTCCAGGACTGGCCATAACCAGTGACAACCACCGATGTGCGAAGTCTCCTCGGCCTTGTGTCGTATTATAGATGAATCATCGAGGGATTTGCTGGGACTGCTCCCCAACTCCATCGGCTGACCGAGAAGGGGAGGGAGTTCAGGTGGACGGGCAAATGCCAAGAAGCATTTGAGACTCTCAACCACTGCGTAACTTCTGGTCCAACATTAGCTTACCCGATTGGGGACGCCGGATTAATTTTGGACACAGATGCGAGCGGATTCGCCATTGGGCCTGTACTATCTCAAGTACAGGATGGAAAAGAGCGCGTTGGCCTATGGGAGCAGATCACTCACCAAAAGCGAGCGCAACTATTGTGTTACCCGTTGGGAATTGCTGGCAGTAACATACTTCGCGCAGAATTACATGTACAACCACTACCTGTTTGGAACCAATTTGTATAAGGACAGATAACTGACCTTTGAAGTGGCTGCATGGCATCAGGGAGCCCCAAGGACAATTAGCTTCGCGGTTGCAGAAGTTGAACACCTATGACTTTGTTATTGAACATAAGGCAGGTGGCCTTCACGGCAATGCCGACTTTCTGTCCCGAAAGTGCTTCCCTCAATGTGAGCACGAAGTGGGAATGGACATCTCCAAGGGTACAGAGTTGGACCTCTAGAGCTTGCGACATACAGAGAACATAGTCCGGGTGGTAAGGCAACATCATCAATGCAGCATCGCAACTCCACCGATTGGAACCCCGCCAGTGCAGGTAGCCCCACTGGAGCGGGCGGCCCCGCTGGTGCAGTCAGCGTCGTCGGTGCAGGCAACCCCGCCGGTGCGGGCCACTAGAGCTTTACCTGTGCACGTATTGCAAGTCCTGGCTACCACCAAGGAGGGTAGAAACGACTACGTGTAAGCTAATCGAACGCACCCTATGATGTCGAGACGAAAACCGCCTTGGGGACATAGAGTCTGTATCTTTCGGTTTTTTTTAAAATTATTTCGCCACTTGTAATGAAATTCGTCTGCAAGTAACTTTAAACTATAATAAAGCAAGTAAGTAGTCGGGCCGTCTTATCAGACGACGCCGGCATGAGGTGTCTCAACAGCAAGGGCGTGCCTGCATGCACGCCGTTCCTCCTGTCTGCCGACCCAAGCCTCTTGAAACCCGTTCCGGATTGCCCCCTGTTGAACTAAGGCCCGCCATGTCTGACGATCTTGGGCTAGACGTTCCCAGTCTGCTGGGAGGCCGGCAACACTAATATTTTCAAGATGTATTTTTTGCGTTGGGGAGATGTTAATTATATATAACGGGTTTGCCCTTATTAATATACGTTGGGTAAGGGCAAACCCGTTATATATAATTAACACTAATATTGCGTTTCAACTAGAAATACACACTTTAAATTCAGAATTCCAACTGACGATAAGATTTGTCTCGGCATATATGAATATGGAGAATATGCTAATATGGTATTTTGATTGCCCAATCAGAGCAAAGTACAAGACCTTCCCAAACAAGACCTTCCCATGGACCATAGGAACAAGGTTGTTGGTGATGCCTGATCTCTGTTATACCATAGAGCTCCCTGACCTAAGATTTTTGCATTCCACCAAATAGTTGTATTTCTGCGCAAGAGCACATTAATATTTTGTAATTTCACGCGATTTTTACAATAAGACAGGCCATAATCAGGAGGCATCATTATAAATCCCGAATTTAGGACTGATAGTTTCCAGTTCGGGGTACTTCTTTCACAAAAAGCCCCAAATTGCTGGCCTATTTTGGATAGAGGCGGGCGACAACATTCAAAAAAGAAAAAAAAGTGATCTTCTGGCCATAAACTTGAATTTCCAGTAAAAAAACGGAGGCCAACCTCTTCACGAGAGTCAACAGGCGCAGGCGGCGCTATTTCTGTCCGATTTTGCACTGTTTTCTATGGGTGCGTGTTTGGTGTAGTGCAAGCATCAAGAATCGTCAGGGGTGCACCCTGGTAATTAGGCCCTAAATATGTCCGCCGAGCTCATTAATAAAAGTTATACACTCAAAATATTCTATATTAGAGAGTCCTGAGAGCCATGAAATTGAGGAATTGGAGAAATATGAGACTGGACCTCTGGGCCGGACTCTGGGCGTCAAATTCTGAGTAATTTGGATGCAGTTGGGTCCGAAAATGGCACTATTTGGCCGTTTTGCAGAGGGATGGTTTTTCAAAATGGCAACTTTTCTGGGCAGGGACATTTTCTTCATTTTAGGGGTGGTGTGCTTCTGGTGAAAATTTCTCAAAAATTCATTGGTCAACCCCCCCGAAAATTGAAAGGAAAATGAAAGGGGACATGTCGATCATCGTATTTCTGTGCAGCCTGGACACCTGTGAGAGTTGTGAGTATTTTTAAAATTATTGCAAAGTGTGGGGATTTATCATTGCAGTCTATGGGAATTTATTTGTAGTGGTGCACCCTCAGGGAATCTTTGGGCAGGGAGCCAGACTATCCACCTATCCTCCAAAACTTGTCAGTGACGTCTTGAGCTAAGACCTTGTCTGAAACGATCTTTGTTGCTCACGGCTAGGCTGCAACCGTATGCTGTATGTACCGTCTAAATGGCAAAAACACAAAGCTGTAGCCACAAAATATTTGACGTGAACACGGCTCAGCTGTCACACCGTATTCTTTTTTTGGCTTACGATCCACGTGCATGACGTGCCTCGCCTCGACGACGTTGGCTGAAATCGGCTAGGCTGAGCACATGATATGTAGGCCTAGCTTTACTGGTGAAAGGTCACGTTTTAAATGAAACATGCCTTCTCGTGGCAGAGGTGAATTTGGGAGTCACATTCAGAGTCAGGAATTCAGCGGTAGGGGAACTCGACAGTGGAATTCACCTGGCGAAACAGTATCTGTTGAGCCCACTGATGTTGGGAGATTAATTGGTGGGTTGATGCATAGAGGTAGAAATAGTTGTAGGCCTACAAAAAAATCTACTCACGACAAATAACCCAGGGCACGGTTTCGAAACAGAAACGCATGCAGGGTGTAGAAAAGAATACTTTGAGTTCGAGAACTCAAAGTCGCCCTCACTCGTACAGACATGTCTGTCATTCTCTGTGTGACTTCGAATCGGGTTTCGAGTCAACTTGGACCCAAACCAACTTCGCTCCATGCCAACTTGGACCCGAAGCCAACCTGGACCCATATGAACTCGGACCCAATAGTAACTCGGACCCATGACCAACTCGGACTCACAACCAACTCGGACCCATAACTCACTCGGACCCACGGCAACTCGAACCCACCCTGAGTCAACTCGTACTAACCCTGAGTCAACTCGTACTAACTCAACAAGCACTGACAAGGCCAAGCCAATTTTTAATGGCATTTGTGTGAATATGGTCCAGCGTTTCAAGTTGAGTATCACATAGCTCGTGGACTGTGAGCATTAATCTTAAAGAAGGGACAACACAGTTGGTATAAACACGCGGTTTGAACTCATCCCTTATCATGGAATCATTATTTTGATAACACTACTCAATTTGTTTTTCACACTTTCAAAAATGTCCTTTGTTTTGCCTACAAAAGTAATAAATGATGCTGGCCCCAGAACTGCGTGTTCATTGTCAGCTGTGCTCTCATGTCATGCACGTACATGTACTGTAGGCCTACAAGTACGTACGTGAGTGCTACGGACCATGCAAAGATTGAGCAAATAGGCCTAAGCCTTTTTGCATAAGACAAAGAGTTCCATATATACCTTGCCCTGAATCACGATGTATAGCAACAGTGTCTTTAGTCTGGAGAATTCAAATTTTTGGTTTCTGTGCAATTAGATAAGTTAGTGTACCAGATATTCAAATTTAACTCGCAAAAGGCTTGTTTCACTGACATGACTGACGATGACATGACAGACATGAGAAATCCACTTATTGCACTGAATCATAGCATGAGCAGTGGGGGAGGGAACCCCTTCTATTTTGATTACAGGTCCATGTGCATGTAGCTAGCCTATGCCTAAATAGTATTTGTCGCAAAGTGACATCTGTCCACCCCTAGAAGTGCGGGTTTGTTGCACACTCTGCTCCACTGTACCATACATCAAGAGCCCCGTGATGGGTCCATATGACCTTCCCCACCTTGAAGCCAACTGCCATTTCAACCAGTCATGCCCGTCAGGCTGGTTGTCATGGTTGCAGCCGGGAATTACATACGTGGCTGCAGGACCCTTAGGTTGACTGGCCCCTAAGCCTACGTCTTGGCCAACTATGTGACCGGCTCTAGAAGAATGGGTAATAAGTCGCCGGATTCAGGATATCAGTTTTTGATATGGCTGTATGCTGTACATCAAAAGCTACAATTTGATATATGAATGACCCCAGTAGTGTGCTGCGTTCTGGAGATATATAGACATTTGTATATCCACATTTTCAGATTCAATAAAAGCACTTTTCGAGAAAAAGCTCAAAGTGTCGTGCTTGGAAACACAATGCTATATACATAGGATTTCTTACTGAATTATCAATTTTTCATCTTTATTATCAGTATCCATATTTGTAGTCACAAATTCTGAAAATATAAATATTATAGAAGTCATTAAAGGAAAAACACAAAAATCACAAGAATTGGTGGTTTCTACATTACTTTCACATCATGTTGCAGGTCGACAAGGTAGCAAAATCCGTGAGCTTCAAGATGAAAGCGGCGCAAGAATCAAGGTCAGGCTTAGTTATTGTCAGTTTAATGTTGATTTCCATTGAACGGTCTGTGTGCTAAACGTTAACTCATATGACAAGTTTGGTAACAATGCCTGAAAGACCAGACTGTCCAAAATGCTGGCTTGACTTCAGTTGCACACATATTTTTTGAGAGAGACCTTCTTGAATGTGGGTGCCTCATGCCCACACTTTGTTCTTTACATGTAACTTTCCAGTAGCATTCATTCCCATGAAAAAGTAACAATAGTTAAACTCTATAAAATGTACATGTACCTTGAAAAGTCCTTCAGAGCCTCCCTTTGAAGGATCAATGAAGGTATGAAGGTTACGGAAATCCTAACCGAAATCACAAATGCAATTTAAGTAGGCAAACCTTTGTGCAATATAACAAGCTAGTTCTAACTATATCTTATAAGCCTAAAGTACATTTGGGATGGTCCCAACTGTAGAGGTGCAGTTGACCTTGCCATCTACAGTCAGCAAATTCCTCCACTCCCTCTGGGTTTTTGCGGGCAACACCTGACAGAATTCATCCAAAATAGACCAAACTAGTGCTTCATCCATGACACAAACAAAAACTAGATTATTGTGCTGTTTTGGTTAAAACTGTTCCACTGATTTCAAGTTAGTTTGAACGTATTCCTTCCGTGGGAGGTAAATTCCTGTGATGTTTGAGTTCACCAGCGAGTCATGTTCAACCGCAGTGTCATTTTCCTTGGCAGGTTCCAAGAGACCAAGAGAATGATGACGGCACCATTCCTGTTGAGCTTCGTGGGACCGAGGAGGCCATTGAGAAAGCCAGACAGATGATCGAAGAGTTACTGAGACCGCCATTATATAGAGCAAAACCATCTCTTCCAAGTACTTATAACTGTAAGTGAATGCGCTCCGCAGTGTAGTTAGATCATTACAAGTACCTGCATATCAACCTGTGTCTGTGTTGTACATTCAACAGTTGTTGCCTGCAGTTTAGGGTTCCATGGGGTTTTGTACACCTGAGGGGGCAAAAGGCACAGTGGCCGTACATGTAGATTACTCTGAATGGTTTATGCATGTTTTATTCCAAGATAAATTTAAATACTTTGACAAACTGAACCATTTGAAAAGTAAATGAAATATTAAATTACAAGGAAAACGATTGATTGTGATGTCGTTTGTTGACCTATAATTTTTGGGGGGAGGGGGAGAAATATAGAACTTATAACAACTGGTTTACTGCAGAATCATGAGATTCATAAAGCACTGGGGTTTGAATGTGGAATTTCAGATAAGGATAAAACTGCAGAGACTGTTGGAAGAAATGCATGAATCACAGCTTAAGTAGTAATAAAAAGGTTTGGGAGTACTTCTGGCACGTCACAGACATTGCACAGGCCTTCAGATTTTGGGATAAATTTTTGTGTGGGCTGGATTAATCAAGCTCACTTATGTTCACTATTTATACATAAATTTTTGAAGCATTTATGTCTCAGGAGACCAAATTGCTAAAATTTACAAGCACCTTAGTTCGGTCTCATCACTTTCTCTTTGCTGCCGATGTAAGGAACTCCCTTCTGTAACTTTGCTTTTTGATGTTGGATTTGATGTTGCGAGAAGACAACAGGAGAGTGAATTTTCGCTATACTTTTTAAAGTCCATCCGAACCACTGGAGCCGTGGGAGGCTTGAAGTGCAGCATAAACTGTGGTTGTTGTCAGTGATTCTGCATTTGATAATTTGTCCTTATTTGTTACATTTGTAGCATCATCACTGTCATCAGCGGCAGGGACGACAACAGTAACAGACGGAGAAGTAAAAAGGTATGCTGCAAACTTCTCGAGAACGCAGCGTTCTGTCTTTAATCTTTGAGCCCAGGTTCTGTTATATTGTCACTTTTATTAAAGCTTTTTTTATGATGGGCGCATGGCCTAGTGGTTAGGGCTTGTGACTTTCAATCATCGTTTCAGGGGTTTGAATCTAGCAGCTGGTTACATGTTGTGACCTTGGGGCAAGTCATTTTCATCTGGCTTACCTCTCTTCACCGAGGAGTATAAATAAACTGGTGCATTTGAAGGTAAATTCAGACTGTACGGTGATACCAGTTGCCAAAAGTGGTACGGTTGCTTGATGAACAGGTTAATAACTGTCCAGTGCTTTGAGATAATGCATGAGATAGTACTGTCCACTCCATGTGGAAGGGGGAGATGGTGTGCTTTGATATAACATTGATGGTCCTTTGGTGGGAACTTGAGTGGGAATGCAGCATGCGCATGTCTGTGTATTTGGCTCTGGACATGTTGAAAACGAGTTCTCGGTGTGTGTGCTGGGCACCCAACTAAAGTGCTTCCCACATACTTCTCTCCTCTTTGCAGTTCGGGGCCAATTTCATAGAGCTGCTTAAGCACAGAATGTGCTTTAGCGCAAAAAAACCTTGCTTAACCCTCCTATGCTGAAGTCACTCTTTGGGTCACTTGGTAAACACCTCCAAGAAGCACAGCTGTGTCTTGTTGTGCACTGCACCAACATGCAAGAGAGTGACCTTGGGCACTTGTGCATATTTGTGCTGTAAAACTAAAGGAGGGTTAATAAACGTCATTGCTGCTCGTCTGTAAATGGTCCCTTAAGTTTTGTTTCATTATTGCTATTGTCACCGTGTCTTTCCATTGTGTCTGTAGACCCACAATCAACTGGAAAAAGGCTCTTGCAGACGCTGCCTCATCGGAATTGGAGAAATGGAAGGGTATTGCATTATCATGTATTTTGGTCAAGGATGTCAGACAAGCAAATTTCTCTCAGATCAGCTGAATCCCTTGCTTTTGTATAGAGCTGTAATCCAGTCTGAAGCCAAGCTACAAGCTTTTCAAATGAACTGCCATTAAAGTACTCTCCTTCCCTTCTTTCAAAAAGAAAGAGAAATGGAATAGAAACTTTCATTTTTTTTTCACTTGGCTATGAGAAGTAGATTATGATGGATTTTGGATGGTGATGGAAGATAGAAGGATTAGTGGACCTGCCGATAATTTTGTTTTAAATTTTTTTTTTTGCCATGGGGTAAAATCCGAATAGGCGCAATGCAGTGTTTAAACAAATCCTATACCTATTTTCAGTTTGTTTTATCATTGTGTTGACTTCATTTCCAACAGATTACCCTGCTGTAATCAAGGATTTTTACATCATCTCGCCATCGATACAAAATATGACAGAATTTGAAGCAGAGGAAATCAGGTAAAAGACAGGGCAGACTTCACAACTGTGGAGACATCATCTGGCTTTGTGTATTTGCGGGGGGGTTGACGAGTTAAACCACCAATTATTTCCCGATTCCTTAGTGGCAGACATACATGTACATACCCTGTTTTCACCTCGACACTTTCTGCTGCATTTTGTACTCACAGTCTGGCAGATCTGTGAAAGTTTTGTTAGACATGACTTAGGTGACTTCATATGGCTGGCCGCTGTAGATGTCGTTCTTTTCAGGCCTTTGAATGTTGCCAAAGACAACATTACAGTATCTGAACACTCATTTGGCATCTGCCACCTGGGCCTTCCGAATCATGCCTTTAGTTATTAAATGACCCATGTTGCAGATGCGTTCAGTCATCACTGTGTAAGGGTGTCATTCATGGCAAAAAATCTCTGATACAATGGGTCAAAATTACTGTTTTCAAAATAGGACATTTGAAGAAGATTCAGTGTTTTTCTGGTTTTTGCAATTGGATTAAAAAGTTGAAAAGTTCAGCCAGTAAAGATTCTGATAAGCTGAATTGGTATCTTAGAAGGATGTCATTGTTGCTGAGTGCTTGTTGATGACATTTGGTTGCAGATGTATTGGACATGATCTTTGTGTTGTAAATATCGTTTTATGTGTTACCATTTAATTTAATTTCATTGTTTTAAATTCTGTCTTTTGTTCTGATTAGAGAGAGTCTTGGTGTTACCGTCCAAGATGATTGTAAGGACAGTCCCAGACCTATTCTTAACCCGGTCAGAACGTTCGAAGAAGCATTCCAGCATTATCGTAAGTATTCTTTTCAGATTTGACAATGATGCAGTGTCTTTATAACTAAAGGACAAGAATTATTTCTATACAGTTGATTAATTCCTTAACCGTAACTACCCCAAATCTGCCGTACTCCAACAACAGCTTTTGTGAGCTTTTGGCAGGTTTGGTACCGTACCTGAGGAACTTCTTGTTGAATTTTGTGAGACTTGGGACAAAAGGCCCAGGGAGAAGGTGTTGGATTCTGTGTGAGTTGGGACACACGGGGTTCATTGTGTGCAATGTTTGGCTTGCTGAGCCAGTTGTTGGACTATGCTTGATTTTGTCAGGTTTGGTACTGTTCAGTGTAAGTCATCCTATACTGCATAGACCCATCCATACCATATCACTCAAACTCCAACAGGCTCATTCTGTTGGAGTTTATCAGGTTTAGTACAGTGACCTGCATGTACAAGTACATAGACAAGTACATGCACCTGTTTTGTGAGGTTCAGTATGCTTTCTAGTGCAGGAGCCTTTGGGGCTAGGATTAAGCCAAAAATTGATTGATAAAGCTGAAAATGTGCCAAAGGCATTGGGCAGTCTATCTTGGAAGATGTTCAGTTCCATGGTAAATTAGGGGGAACTTTTTGTTGTTCTCAAAGGTCATTGTAATTCACGCATTTGCATACATGTCAAGAAATACTGTCTGTAAGCTACATCTACAATGAGTTTCAAACCTTTAGTACCAACTCCAACCCCACAGATACTTACTTGCTACCAAGGGAAAGCAATTGGTGCAAAGTGGTCATAATCCACCAACTCCAACCCCACAGGTACTTACTTGCTACCAAGAAAACCAGGAATTGGTGCAAAGTGGTCATAATCCCCCAACTCCAACCCCACAGGTACTTACTTGCTACCAAGGGAAAGCAATTGGTGCAAAGTGGTCATAATCCACCAACTCTAGCCCCACATGTACTTATTTGCTATGAAGGGAAAGCAATTGGTGCTAAGTGTCCAGCTTATGGACACTGCGTCATAATCCATTCACTGTCATGCATTTTCCAGCATTCATGTCGTTCAGTTCAAATTTGATAACATTCCTCTTTTTCCGCATCCATTTCTCCCTTCTCTTTTCCCTTTAGCCGAGATTTTACGAGAGATTCGCAAACAGAAATTTGAGAAGCCTTCCACAATACAGGTACATACAAGGTTTTTGGTTTGAAAAAAATCTGATAATGAAGTTTGTCAAATATAAAAGTCCAGAAAAGTCCCCCCCCCTTGAAAAAAACCCTGACCCCATTTATACTGACATCCCCGTCAGTTTAAATGTATTTGTCATGGGAAATGTGATAGAATTGTTCTGTACTTCACAGTTATTACTGCTGTGCATCAAGCCATTATATTGGTTTTGTGGTTCTCTGTCCTCATGGGCACTCATTTGTACTCCTGACATGGCAATTGTCGTAAAGTATCTTGCATAAGAACACAGATATCTTGTGGATTGATCCTGTACTCATGTGTATGAGTCAAACACTGTAACTGTTGACCTGTGATGTTCTGTGAATTTCAGGAATCCCCCAATAAATACAAATTCAAGAAAACAGCTTTTGGGTTTTTTTTAACTTGCATTGGTTGGGGCGGGAGAATGTGCCAGTTGTTTCTTACCTCATCCCTGGTACCCTTGAAGACGACCCAGCAGTTAGCACATTGTCTAATTGATTTGTTTACAGTCGCAAGGCTGGCCCATTGCTTTGAAAGGTCATGACCTTATCGGCATAGCCCAGACGGGAAGTGGCAAGACGTTAGCCTTCCTCCTACCGGCTCTTATCCACATTGACCTCCAACCAACGTGAGTTTTTAGGAAAACAGTGGTGAAGCAACCGGTAGTGTGCATGGAAAGGGTCAGGGTAACTGCAAAGTTAGAAGAAATATTTATCATGTTGTCTTTGAGTAATGTGATTTTAAGTATTTATAGTGCAGACATGAGTTTGTGAAGTTGTGTGAATGTACAAGCATGTGTCTTGGAATAATGCATTGACGAGATTGCAGCAACAACATCCTAGTTGAAGCCCTAATGGCTAGTGTAAGAGTCATGACACCATCTACATCCCAAAGGAAATCCCGCCCCTCGCTTTGGATCTCCTGTACTTTCATGTAGAGTCTCAGATTGGATAGTCTTCAGTTTTGGTCTTTCCTTTCCCCAGACCGAGGGAGCAGCGCAGTGGTCCCAACGTCCTGGTTCTGTCCCCAACCAGAGAATTGGCCTTACAGATTCATGAGGAAGTCAGCAAGTATTCTTACAAGGGTATCAAGAGGTTGGTAGGACTGTGTAGAGCCTGTCTAATTACATCAGTGTAGCTGAAATGAGTTAATTGTTTACCAACTTGTGGACTAAGTAGTATTTTTGTCTTCGATCTTGATCCTGAATGTGAGCCCAACCTAACAGAATCAGTCATGTGTCACAAGAGCCACTTTTAAGTTACAGGTGTTACAATGATCGTGAATTATGTCTACCAATAGGATCCCTTGACTTGTTTACCCGCATAATGCCAATTCCTCCAGGATGTTAAAACAAACAGCTGAGTTGGCTCTCTCTGATGACAAATCAAACTTTAGAGAGTTTCATTCCGTAGGTTTTCATGAATTTCACATTCGTTCATAGCATTTTTTTTTTATTTTGGCCTCTGTGAATCGTTATAGTTGAGTGGAGCGTTTGTACAGTTTAGGCACATTCTATGCTCAGTGCAAACAGTGATTTTGGTTTTTCTGTAGAAGAATTATGTAATGATACGTATTATTGTTTGTAGTGTGTGTGTTTATGGTGGCGGCAACAGAAGGCAACAAATCAATGTTGTTCAGAAAGGAGTCGAGATAATCATAGGTAGGTTTTTCTGCTACCCTCGTGATAAGTATGCTGCATTTGTGCGCGTGTTTCAAAAATAACGGAAAATATGTATCACGGGCCATTGCACAAATGGACTGGAATTTAGGGTAAGACTGAAGTTTTGATGTATTGAGTTTTATATGCTGGCTCATGCCTTGGATTTAATAAAATGTGATGTCTGCGGCAGTGATAATTATGAAGCTGGCCCCGGTATTCAAAAGAAAAGGGGAAACTTGTGACAAATTTATTACTTTGCTTAGAACACTGCTATTTGTCATTAACATGGCCTAGTTAAAGAGTGAAATTGGCGCTCATGGCTATGGCTGTTTACAGTAGCGTGCTATTGCCATAAAATACGAGATTCGGTCTGGGCTGACTTCCATACAGTCTGTCCAATAACTTACCTGTTTTACCCACAGCCACGCCTGGCAGATTGAATGATCTAATCATGAATGGGATTGTGGACGTCAAATCGGTGACATTCCTGGTGAGTAGGATTTGAGTTGGTGCAGTAGCTAAAATAGTAAGATAGGGCTCAGGTCGGGGGTCATGGGGGGTGGGGATATAAAATAACACCAGTTCTTCCCCTCTGGAGAATACATCTGATTAGAAAATTTGGAAGTATATCACGTTCAGACACAAGTAGCTTATTAAGGGGACAAAAATATGACTGAATACCTTTTTCAATTTTAATTGCAAAATAGGTGATTTCTTGTTTTAGTACTAGTCCCAGTGCAGCAAATTATGGGCCTACAAACCTTTTACTTTGGTAGACTTTCACCTATGTTTTAGTCCAATTTGTTTTTTGCTGGCCTGTAAATTTTCTCCGCCAATCGACAAGTAAAATTGGCAGGCAGAAAACCTGGGCCATTCAGATTTATTTTGGTAGGCTCTCACACGAATTTACCTCGAAATTCCTCTGATGGCAGTTTGTTATTGATCTCTTTTCAAGAATAGATATCTGATTTACATCGTCATTTTCAAGAGTACTTTTTGCTAGTCTGCCATGCTCAAATATCACATGGTGGTCTTCTGCAGGTTCTGGATGAGGCAGATCGCATGTTGGACATGGGGTTTGAACCCCAGATCATGAAGATCTTACTGGATGTGCGACCAGACAGACAGACCATCATGACGAGGTGAGTTGACCCAAATACATGTCTCAAACATGCCATGCTCAATATGGTTGGCTGTACTCAAATCAGACTTGATGCTCATTTCAGGCACTAGCCTATATAAAATGAACTCTGCGCCTGTTGGTTAATGCACTGGTTCTCACCGTAATGCCTTTTACACGCATAAATGTGCATGTGACGTATTCACCTGAGTACTCTATGAAGGACAAGCTTCATGTGCAAAGAGGGTTACCCGTGCTTGTAGCTCACTGTGCAGAAAAGGGACCAGTTTTCATTTGAATGCACACAAAACTGTTAGGTTATCGTGTGAGAGGAGCGCACATGCTCAAACAGGACATGTGGTTGCAGTTGTGCTAATTGTCCCCTGTAGTAGTACTTTACATATTTTACTGCAGGGGACAGTAAATTTTTCCTAATTATCCTAACCGTTAGGATCATACAAGGGTTATTGTCGGGGACTTCGGAAGAGTTTAATGGAGGGATCTTTTGTTTGTCTTCTTTCAGTGCTACTTGGCCAGAGGGCGTGAAGAGACTGGCCAGAAAGTACATGAAGAACCCATTCCACGTCAACGTTGGCTCTTTGGACCTCTCGGTAAGTACACAAGACTTGTATTGTGCATCTCTGTTAGACTCATTGTCTCTTCCCGTTGCACCTGTTCAAACCCCTTCATTGTTTGTCACATGAGCGCTGTCCTTACTGCTTCATTATCTTCTTCACTTAACAGTGTATGGAAGTCCAAATGCATAAAAAGCCATTGCTTTGTACATTGTGCATGATCACACAAACCCGCATGAACCTGAACACAGTCCACAGAGTGTTGTGTATATTTTAAAAGCATAAATCAAAACTCCAAAAACCCAAGGGATTGAACTGAAATCCTAATGGGTCCACCAGTGTCAGCAATGCAGTCTCCTAAGGATCGCAAGCCAGCTATGTGACCTTGAAACCCCGGTCAACCCAGAGCTAGTCTCATGGGCCTACAGTCCAACCTCTCCATAACTAAATAATGGGGTCTCCTCCAGTTGTTTTAAAGCCCCATAAAAACCTTACCGCTGGAAAGTTTGGAGAGTCCTGCATGTTGTCCATATAGCCATCATTAATTCAGCGTGGGAAGGAGGGATTATTGCTGGGTGTTGATTTTTACTGTGGGTTTGTATTCAGGCATGCCACAGCGTGACTCAGTTGGTGGAGGTCATCGATGAAGAATACAAGAAGGAGCGGGTAAGGCTGCCTGTTTTTTTTAACCCCTGTTTGAAATTGCTTTTGCCTGGAGTTGAGTGCTTCAACTTTCTCAGTAACTACAGATCAGAGTGATCGGTTATGAGGGGTCCCTCTTATGTGGTGATAGGTTGGCATTGGTCAAAATATCAGTGATCAAAGTCACCTTTACCCTACTAAGAAATGGGAATAATGAATGTTTCAGTGGTCCCTACAATGACAGACGCCTTATTTACTGATCAGAAAGTGCCTCTGCCAGAAACATGGTATGTAGTAGGTATGTAGGCATTCATGTTTGTTCTTTTTTCAGGACTGTTGTAGCAGAAGGATTGAAGAGTATTTTATCTTTCTTGGCATTTAAAGAAAGAGTGTTATGACGCTTAATTCCTCTAATTTCATGAAATATACTGTCAAAACTCAGTTGATACTCACTGCTCATACATGTAGTGTTAATTTTATTGAGAACTTTATCAGCCTTGCAATAGGGAAGTTCGATCAAGGACCACTAATGAACTAGTGGTTAGTTTGTGATGTACCTAGAGCATGTGCAGTGAATGACCCTTAGTGGTCAACTGTTGTCAGGTCATTAGGCCAAAGGGGAAAAAAGGTGGCCGCAGGAAGGGCAAGATGGCAAAAATAAAAGTTCAAATGGTCATTTACTAGTGGCATACTGTTTTTCCGATATTTTTCTCATAACTCGTCCTCTCTGCACTGTGTGATTAAAAATGATGTGTGGCAACCAACGATGCGAATAACTTTGATAGGCTGGTCACGAATAGTTGATAAGACGAGCTCAACCACCATCGACCAGCGTGCGTTCGATCATGGGTAACTATGGTCCTTGATCCAACTTGCCCTAAATTTGTAGACATGGGTGGTTGTATTAAATTACCTATTTGTTACACCTTTGGTACAATCCTTGCTCCATTTGCTACCTGGTTGATTCTGTAGCTGATTGAGTTCATCGAAAGCCTTCAAGAAGATGAGAAGCTACTAGTGTTTGTTGGACGCAAATCCATGTAAGTTTTTACAGTGAAGTGAGTCTTGAAATGATATATCCTGTTTTGTGTAATGGATTGAAGATTTTCTCTTATTCAAAGAAAGTTTACCTGACACTAGGAATTTCAACACCGTGAAAATGCAGTTTCACCGTGAAATTGCTGTGAAGATTTTTTCACAGCAAAGTAAGGTCCTTTTCACGGTAGGAAGTGGGTCACTTCTGCAGATGAGCAGCTCACAGCAATTTCACGGCGTTTTCACTGTGCACACTAGGTCTTGTGTTATCCATAACGGCATGTAGAGTGTATTATGATGCAAGTCCCCGAGATAGCTGTGTGTTGGCAGTACTCATGAATGCCATTTGCGTCAGTGCTTTCTTGCTTTAGCCAGAGCAGTTCACTTGTGCAATGCAATGCAATGTTCTCCCGTGTGCATAGTCAATGTATTTCAGTTTGTAAAAGGGTGTTGGAATCCAGCCTTTTAACTATTTCAACCTTTTTGTATAGATTTTTACTCTGAATTTTGGCTTTTTTTGTACACCTGCTCTTTTCAAAGCTGTGAAAACTTTTTAAGTTTCAGCTTTTGACAGACGTTTTCATAATTTTTTGTTTCTATGCGGCCTTTCACTCCCCAGACTTGTTAGCCAAAAAAAAGGAGTTAATTTTTGGATAAATGAAATTGAGGTTTCTATTTTTACTGTCTGTGCCCTTTGACCGTCAAGAGAACCATAGTGGCCTGCAACCTTTCTGGTCAAGCGCACAATACCAGCCCTCATAAGGTGACTGGTGTACAGCATCCATGGCTTGCTTGAGCCAGGTGAATTTGGCATGACCACAAAGCCGTCTTGCAGGTGGCAGGTCATTGAAGTTGGATTAGAACAAATGCTGTGTTGTGCTAGCATTTCACTGGTGGTATCACAGCAAGCCATTCCAGCTCTCCCCATTTGTTGAGCACTTGGCCATGGGGCAGCTGGTGCCGGACAGTTGGCAGAGCGCCAGCACAGAATTCCAGCAGTTGCCAATCTAAATCCTGCTTCAGTCAGTTCTCCTTGTTCAAGGGAAATAGCGTTGGACTTGCTCTGTTGACATCAACAGGGCAGATGAACTCTCCTCGGAGATGTCACTTCTGAACATCTCCGTGCAGTGTATCCATGGCGACAGAGAACAGTACGACAGAGAGCAGGCATTGTCTGATTTCAAAGATGGTGAGTGAGTGAAGTGTCGCATGCCAGTGGCTGTATGTCCTATGCGTAACATTAGGGTCATTTCGTTAGTTCACTTGAGTTCATGTTTGCATATACTTACCTATCCTTAAGAGCTTCAAACGTAAACCTCAAAACACACAGCTAATCTTATTTCAGGTCAGATCTAAATGCCACACACTTATTCAGAGATTCATGCGTTTTTAACTCAAGTAATGCACAATGAAATAAAATGCAGTGAACAGCAAGCAAAAATCAAGTCCCAGCTTTGTCTTCATTCATTGATGTGTAGTGAGTGAGATATGCTTGCTGTGTGCACACGTAATAGACAGTGAGTTGTGTATGAGGTCACAATACCACATTAACTATTGACCTGTCTGGCAAGCTATTCTGTGTCCTTACGCTAGTGAGACCTCTATTGTTTGAATGCATTTTTGAATGGGTAAGTATTTTTCTGACCACAGTCTTTGTTTGGAATTCCACCGCAAGGAATTTTTCTTTCTACGTCTACGTGAGTCTGTCAAAACTGGGCCACAATGGCAAGGCTGTGTCTGCAGCTGGCCTCCAGAGGTATGGTTAGGTCTATAGGTCTATTGTCAGGATGCCTTTGCATTATTTCCAATGGATTGAAGACCTAGACAACATATTCGAATGCAGCCTAACAGTCGAGTGGTATTGGCTAGCCAGTACCATTCTGAATCCATCAGAATAACTGTTATGGCTGTGGATACCCCCAGCTGTGTCTTGCCCTCATGTGCAGGTGGGGCATCACTGCACCACCAGCAAGAAGATCTTAGCTCTGCGTCACCTTGCCTATGGATCAGTAGCCATAGCCAGAATCCTTGTAGCTATAGTGAGAATCCTTGTGACATCCGGTTCTCTTCGCAGGCTCTGTACGGATCCTGATAGCCACAGACGTGGCATCTCGTGGTCTGGACATCAAAGACATCACGCATGTGTTAAACTACGACTGCCCCAGCCACATTGAGGAGTATGTGCACCGAGTTGGTCGCACTGGCCGCGCTGGGTAGGATTTTTTTGTTATATGCTACTAATGTCGGGTGGGTTTAGCATCAGGAACTTCCAGGGTTAGGAATAACCCTTCTAATGTTAAATTCAATTTGTGTGTAGATATGTATAATGGTCACATAACATGAAAGGATTGAGCATACCTGCTACTTGTGACTTGACCAGTCACAAGTAGCAAGTTTAACAATGATAACATGCTACTGCATTTAAATTGCTTGTGACCGAACCATTACAAGACTGGACACAAAATTAGACAGACTGGATGCAAGACTAGTCACTGGACAGTTCACAAGTAACTTGGAAATATTGACAAAGGAATGCTTTTGTTGCAGTGCACTCGAATAGCTTGTGACTTGAATTCAGACTGGAGGTCTTGTGTGGGTCATGTGATGGTCTTGTGTGGGTCATGTGATGGTCTTGTGTCTGGAATACAATACTACTTGTGACTAGGCTCAAGACTGGAGACTTGTGATGGATATGTACAGACTTGGAGAGACTTGGAATGGTCTTGATGACGACACCTACTTAGGTGTAAGCATTTCAGAGATAGACTTGCGCTGTGCTGGCAAACGTAGAATCCTGAAAGTTGTTGCGTTTCCTTGTAGGCGCACCGGTACCTCATTAACCTTGATGACGCGTCGAGATTGGCGTTGGGCTGGTGATATCATGCGCATTATGGCTGAAGCAAACCAGGTAAAAAGATTGTGTTGAGGATTTACAGCTTATTTTATGAGACCTTCACAGGTGCAAAGAGTGGAAAGCTGAAACCTTGTACAGTTCTGCTAAGTTTTTGTTCCACATATGCTTTGGTATTTTACATTCAAATGTACATTCTTCACAATGTGTCATCCTACTGAGCAATTTTAACATATACATATTTGTCACATCAAGCCAGCATATAGACATTCACAGCAGCATTTTTTGTTAGAGGCAAAAATTAAGACTCGGCCCAAGTAGTTTTGTTGGACAGCTAACATTTTGTCCAAATGTGACTTCACGGAGCATTGTTGATGAAGATTGGGCACAAGCAACACTTCTACCACCGGTTAATTTCTTCTCGTCCTCGTAAAAACAAAAGTTGTCTCACTCAAATGGCCCCAGTTAGACCTTTTTTCCTGATATGATTGTCACTTACATGTTGCCATTGGTTGTGACTCTTACAGCCTTCATTGTGACTGACATCTTGTAAAATTACTTATGTAACAGTGCTTTCTTCTGAATGCAATTACAAAAAGGGCTATTGAGATCTAGCAATGTTACATTGCCCTAGGACCTAGTTCTTAATGGTCGACTAGACAAGCTATTGGTCTTGTGATGTTGGTCGAACTGTTAAAAACCGTAGTTGCTCAAACTTGCCCTTAGATGACATGATCAGACCCTGAAAGTCATGTGAGATGTGTGCATGCAGGTATGCTGGTCTTGTTGGACCTGTGTACAACGTAACAGAAGTGTGCAGTGTCAGTGAGAAAAGAGGTGTTTTCATAAAATGTGCTCACTTCTATTGCCCATCTTGCCTTCAGGAAATCCCAGATGATTTGATGGAGATGGCGGAAAGGTATGAACGTCACAAAGAGAAGAAAGAACAGGAACGCAGCCTGGAGAGAGAAAATGGCGGGGGAGGTGGTTACAGACGGGATGGGAACCAGGGAGGGGGTAGAGGGTACAGGGGAGGGAGTCGAGAGGAGGGTTACTGGGGTGGCTTCAGCAGCGGAGGGCTTGGGGGTGGGTTTGGGTTTGGAGGTGGCCGTGGCCGGGGTCGAGGAGGGAGGGGAGGCCGGCGAGGCGGTGGGAAGTATGATGCCTTCGATGGCTTTTTCATAAGCTAGTGGCAAGGTTTCTGATGAGATGATGTCTGTTCTAAATGGTGCTGTTCAGTTGCACCCATCAACCTGGGACCACTTTGATAGAGTTGCTATCCATTAAATATGTGCTAAGTACAGGAAAAATTTGCTTAGCAAAAGCTGGTTACCAGTCCACAAAGCACATGTTGAGGATCTTTTTTGACTGGTTGCCAGCTGGTTTTGCTCAGCACATCAACCTGATAAGTAGTGTTTGTGCTGAGAAGGTCCGTTAAACTGGGCCCAGACTGGAGATCTTATATCTCATGGAGCTGTTGCTTTGTGCCCACCGAATTGACTGGAGATCTTGCTGTGCAATCAGTCAATATTGCTGTTAAGTTTCTCAGGGTAATTGGGGGAGTTGTTTGTCTAGTGGTGACTCTTTTGGCTATCACAACAGATGGCGTGAATATCTCCGACAGATCCTTGGATTCGTCTAGTGCCATGACTGGGAAAGGTCAACCACTGTCAGTTCAATCATACTGCCAAGTTCATTTAGGTTAGTGTGTTTTGTTGTTTTGCTAAAAGGGTTGCCTGTCTGTGTGTGTTGTATGTTTGAGTGTCTGCCATGGTCATGATGTATTGCAATACAGACTTTTGCTTCACTTTCGTAGCAGTGTTCTGTTTGCAAATCTGACCAATTATGCCTCAGCTTTGAGGCATCTCTTCAGTTTAATTGATGCATAAAGTGTTCTGTGAAGAGTGCATTCTTTTCACATTGTTCCAACGGTGAATATTGGCAGTTTGACTGCAGCTGAAGTTTGTAGGTTCCTTTACTTGTATTAACTATTCAGGAAAAATTAATCAGGGGGGTCATTGTCACTGTGTAACCCTCAAATGAAGGCAGTGCAGTTTGAGGGGGGGAAGACCGTGGCAGCTATGTACATCACCAACATGAATAAAACATTATAACAGTGTGACACATACCAAATTGTATAAGCATGCCACTCTAAAGGCCAGAGATGATTTTCGTGAAGCCTGGACCATTCAAAATTGTTGCACTTGCAATTCTCACATGCATTCATGTTGACGACTAAAGTCAATTGGGATCATAGATGTCTTCCTGTCTGTCGATACTGTCAGTAGATGACCGACATGTTTGGGGCTTGCCTTCAAACTTTTCTCTCCTTTTTTGACCTGTTTCCAAACACTTGTAGGCTTTTAAAATCCCGTGTTTTCCAAATTTGCAGAAAGATTGATCAGCTCTCACTGGTTAACTGGTGGGAAATTTTAGGAAATACTTTTCACCTGTGAAAAAAGTTTGAGATACCTCAGTCCCAGTATCCCCAGAATTGTGAAATTGAGTTTCTCTCCTCACATAGAAATCTTCAAACCTTGTCAGTGTTCACTGAGACATCAACATGTCACACTTCATTAGCTTCTCAGCTGTATAGAGAACTGAAGTCATTTAGAACTAAGAAGTATTGTTGCAAACAAACGGAGGTGGGTGCGTTGGTTCACCCACTGGTTCATGTGGTAATGATCTTAACACATAATTCTCTGTGGGACATATTCACTTTGGAACTCTATATCAGAAATAGCCAAGACGATCATTATCCCCCAACCATGTTACCGACCCAGACAGGCTAGTCCATAATAGATTAGTCTAACCATTGATGATTGGCCAAGATTTTATCTGTTAGTCCAGCTGCCACTTGCCATTGTCCTCGTGCCATCATGCTTAATGCTTTTGAGTACAACCCCAAAACATGGTACTTGCTTGCAAGTTACTTATGTTCAGTTTGCAGTTTGGAAAGAGGACCCAAATGTATGCACCTACATGTCAATAATTAAAACCATCAATGTTCATTTTTTAATGATTTTGTTTGTTTCATACGTATTTGTGTAGTTAGGTATTTTTATTTATTTTGTGAATTTTGAAAGTTTTCTTTTCATATAGACTTGTATTTGTGTGGTTAGTGTTTGTCTTTTTTCAGAGGTGCTGTCAAAGAAAATGTCTGCTGTGTTGATGAAAACAACAATTTGTTTAGGCACTGCATTAATGTGCTGCCATTTACGTTGCCAGTTTTTTTTTACGTTGTGAGACTACTCTACTCTACTTGTATGGCTTGTCATTGTATGGCTTGTCATTGTATGGCTTGTCATTGTATGGCTTGTCATTGTATGGCTTGTCATTGTATGGCTTGTCATAGCTCATATTTTCAAATGTACCTATTCTCACCCTGTATTTTGTTAAAGGAATAAAAAGATTTCTCATTTGTTTACCACTTTCTTTACTTTCAGAGTGTTCATTTTTGTACATTTTTGTGTGGGTGTTTGTTTGCTTGTATGGTAAGATTTCTTTTCCTCAACCAGTCCACACACTTGTGAACCATCAAACATGCCTGGGTTTGGCACTGCATTGAGCGGTGCACTGTCCCAATCCAAGGGAAATTCCCTGCTGGGTCAAGGCGCTTAAAAGTACCCCTACAAATTCTTTCAAAAAGGGGTCTGCATGGGCCAAGAAATGTGGGATTGTGTAAGTATGGTTTGGGATCAACTTCCTAGATTCAAGGGCTCTCATCCGGGGGGTAAAGCAGACAAAAATGTTACTGAAATATTGTCGGAAAATGTCAGGGGATGTCATTTGAAAAATGGTTGCTGAGAAGACTTGGGAACATTCACATTTTTGGGGGTGAGTTTGATTTGGGCAGATAATTAAAAATGTTATTGGTTAACCACTAAAATTTGAACATCAAATGAAATTTAATTTGAAGGACCAAACAACACATTTTTGTTTGAGGGTCCCTCAGGGACTTTAGTTAGCTGCAATGGGGCTCTCAACTTTGTTGACTTTACACTGTTTTCAATGGACCTTAGCGCTGTGCACCGTATAATGGGACAATTTCTTCTGACGTGCATAACAATGGTTGTGCCCATAATAAGTATTTCTTGTAGGTAGTGTCCCCACAACCATGGCACTTGTCCCTGTTGCCTAGTAATCTTTCTTCCTATTCACAAGGGCTGATTGGTTAAATTTCTGTTTGTTCCCTATCTCATCCTCAACCGGATGTATGTTCTTGGTACTTATCTCTTTTCTCAGTCATGGGTTTTTGTATACATATCGGTGAAGTTTGTGGAAGTAAGCTGTGTGCTGCAACTTGGCCAATGTACAACTGCCTGCAAGCCTGCATAGTAGCAACTATGGCCCAGTGCCAGGGCCTCGGTATGTTGCAAAATCTGAAACTATGGCGAGGACTATCATGTAAATGTCATGACTCTCGAAAGTCGCTCGGTGTGGCATTCATTAACATCAGGCTGTTGTTTATCTTTTCAAAACGTGTTTTTTGGCCAAAACATTCGTCCACAAGTAGTAAACAGCATGAAGCCAATAACAAACAATAGTCAAAAGATATCACTCTAAAGATATTTTTCAAAGTTATATTGGAACCAAATTTCAAGGTTGTATATTAATTGATGTATTTATGGGGTCCTAGTAAAAACAGTACACGTGTGTTTCTTCCAACAAGCCAGTTTGGTACTGCAAAAAAAAAACAAGGTCGTTCAGGAACAAAGATGTTGATGGGAAGACCTTGCATAAGATGTGACCTCAGACACGATTCACTTTGGGCATGTACTGTTGGAATACTGAACTGGTAAGTTACATTGCTAGCTATCATACATGCAGTAGTCCTCAACTACGGTGCAGTTTCTAGACTACGAGATCAGTCTCCCAATTTAAATTAAAATGTAATGCTCAAAAGGTTAAAGCTCAAAATCTAAATTAAAAGGTTGGTATATGTGGCAGGATTCACAAAGTGAGTCTCCAAGCCATATTTCAGCATTTTAGAGTTTAGTTCGCATTAGAAAAACAAACTAAGTGTTGCAGTGTGTATTGATACATCACTCAGTCTGGTATCCTGATAGAAATGAACATTATGTGGGTGAAAAAATGTTGCAGGTTCCTACTGATTTACAATGAGTAAGATTCTTTTCAAAGCCTTTAACTCAATGTTGGCTCTGCTAACTTGTGACTCATTTTATTGGCTTGGGTCACATTGGTCCCTGGGACCAACTGTCAGATTGCAGACAGACTTTAACCATAGCAGATTCTTTACTAAGGCCATCATGTCCAAATTACTTAGCTGAGACCTGAACTTACAACTCAATGGAAAGATTGGCTGCAGCCATTACCTAATGCTCATGCGTAATTTTAAACAGCAGCCAAGATGTTGGGACATGGCCGAACATCTACTCATTAACCAGTTAATACCATTTGAAGGAATGATTCCCGTAGTTTTTGCACACTGCATGCAATGTGTCAAAATCCTGATCTTCCTTTAACCCTAACAGTCCTGAATCAATATGATTTTACATACACTCTACAGGTTGTTAAGCAAGGTCCTGCTATGACCTATAACTGGCAAGATACCAAACTAGTGCCCTTACCGGTGGAGCTATCCAATGTTATATGTGTTCAATAGCCCAATATGGCAACTAGAAACTGAGTTTACAGTGTACGATCAATGATTTCCTAGAGATAATCTATTTCACCTGTGCTACTGCACATGCCTTTACACAACAGAAATGTACATTATTGGTAAGGGAGTGGTAGGTATTTTCGTCAGGGTCGAGTTTATGTACAATTCTTAGAATTCTGTTTGGAAAATATGTTATTACTCTTACAAGTTGATATTACGTATATTCACAGTGAACGAGTTACAAGAATGTCCAATGAACACACACACCTCCCTGTCTGAATTGATGAAATGATCGAAAGTCGTTAACAAATTACAAGTACTTATATGTGTGCTGATGGCTATATATTCATGGTAATATACTATAGTAATTCATCAAGCAATATGTTCATACTATAAATAATATATCACATATTTTATATATCCATATTGCCCCCATGAATAGTAATCAGGGCAAGGGTGCAGTTCTGCAGTGAACATTTTAGGGATTATTGTGTTTAGGAAGTAACCAAGTTTTTCTAAACGCTGCATAAGTTAGTACATATTTCATGATTTGCAAGTTTCCTTTTTTGTGAGAGATGCCAGTCAGTGTTTTATTGCATACTTAACCTGTGTCAGCATGCATAACAGCTTTGAACAGAAAATCCAATTATGACCAGTGTCTCTACACCGCGTCTTGTTTGTGCTACTTATATAGGTATCACATCAACACCCACAATGAACGGTGCCATGAGTGTGCTTGTGCCGGGCACTTTCAATATTATGAGCATAATTTTTCTCCTGTGTGCACTGGGAATGGATTCATGCCAAAAAAATGTCCACCAGTTGTCAGTGTGATGCCATTCAGGACTTGGGGAACCAATCAGTTCCGAGAAAATAGAACTTGGACCAAGACTGAAATGTCTTATCAAGCCTCTGGATGTCTGTCCATGGCTTATGCCTACATCATTGAACACAAATGTAAAAAAATTACTTAAAATGTGCCAAATGAACGACTAACCAACCCAGGCCACAAATTGAGTGAGTTTGTTCAAGTCCTTTAAAGGCAGTTTTGCATGAAAAAGCCCAATGCCTATAAAATAATGTAACCACGAAAAGAGATCAACAAACTGTTGGTTTATATTCAGTGTCTGCTCATTGGTTAAGAGATGCCATGTGGCCTAGTGGTGATTAAGTTTTTGACTCCTAACCAGAGGGTCCAGGGTTTGAATCCCGCGACTGGCCACAGATTGCAGCCTCACACAATTCACTTTGCCCCCAACTTGCCTCTCTCCAACCAGGAGTATAAAATAGATGGCAGCCTTAGCAGAAAAATAACATGTGATGGACTAGCACCCATTCACAGAAACAGAAAGATTCTCAGTTGTTTCATGCCAAGGAAACTGGAGATAAACCACTAGCCTGATGAGCCTGACTGCTCTGGCAAGACTTGTTTTATTAATGGTCATTAGTGACCACACTGGCCGTGGGAGCCCCTTGGAAAAAAAGCCTAGGAGTCATTGAACCAATATGAACGGGGAATATCACATCTTGTGACGTGCACACATTCCCAGCAGTGAAGCCTGACACAGGACAATGAAATTTGTTTATACAAGAAACCGACTTTTACCAATTGTAATCCTTGTCAAAAGTAGAGCAAAGTTTGTGACTTGAGCAAGAGACAAGTTACACACAATGCTATTGACATAGGAACTGACAACTCAAATGCTTTTTCAATAAAAAGTTTGGGTATCAATTTCCCCACCCTATGTCACAGCTCTGTTTAAATGCATCACCATGGCAACACACTCAGTTCAGTTCAGACAAGAACTATAAATGAATGTAAGGTAGAAATTTGGCTGGTTGCTTGTCATCAGTTCACTGACAACGAGCTGCACGAATACAATTGAAACATTACTCTCAACTACACATGTACAAATTCAGATTTACTCAGCTAAATACAAAATGGCTTGAATACAAATCCATGTAGAAGAGTAAACAGAGACACAGTGGAAATCAACATTTATCATCCAGATTCTTTGTACTTTACAAAAAGAATTTGACGTACATGTATATTCAGGACAGGGAATTTGTAATGATGATGCACACTGTCATGTACTCATACAGACTAGGCACTTGGGAGGGAAAAATATTTTTTTCTCTCTTTTTTTTAAATATCATGGTTAAATAGGGCAACAGAACCTTCATGCAAATGCTACATAAATTAAAGCTGGGAAGATATTGTGTTTTTAAGAAACCTTTTTCAAACTTTATATCGACCCACAATTGTAATACCAGTTAATTATTTCTCATGTGCATATGACAGAGCCCTAAGAACATGCATTTATGAAATCCTACATTTTGTTTCAGTTCATGTCAGACATCCATATCAACATATCCCATTTTTGTGGAATAACTGGGTATTCTTCCATCTGAGTCAAAACTCTCCAACATAATGTTCTCAAGTGCTTAAGTTGGGTGTGGCAAAACACAATGTTTGGCATCAAGCAGTGATTAAAACACCAATGCATTAAACTTCAACTACAAGGAATGGGGAGAGTAAAGCTATCCATAAAATGTCTCATTACAATGCAAGCGCCTAAAAACACTCCGTTAACAGTGCATTTTCTGAACTTCTTCAGTACAGAAGAATACGTTTCTCCACGGACTTGCGACAGATGGGGCACTCCGACATGCGATCTCCACACAGTTGGCAGGTGCCGTGGCCGCACAAGAAGATCATGTTCTTGATCCGATCCAAGCAAACGGGACAGACAGTCTGCAAAGGTCAACGCCACGGAAGGAATGACAGTGGTTAGAAGTACATTTGGGGTGTATGTGGGTTTCCCACAGAGGACAGACACATACAGGGAACACAGGGTCCTTCCCGTCCCTAATGATCATGGTCTGTTCAAAACTGGTCCTCAAAAGTCAGCAGTCCATTTAGTTTGTTATGAGGGGCTGTTATATCACTAGAGCAAATGGGAACATAATTCCTTGTTCCTTTGGATATTATAGTTCACAGTGGTGCAAGTGACTGTCTGTTTCTTGTGAAGCACTGCACAATTCTCAATGCAAGATGTCAACCTTGCAAGTAAAAAATACAATGCCTGTGTGAGGCCAAACACTTGGCAATGTACACAGTGTTACTTTACCGTAGAGGGCAAGGTGTGGTTCCTTGAGTCTATGTAACACTCTCCCATAGACTATGCATACTCATGAACTGTATCCAAAATGTTACAAACCAACATGAGGTTGAGACCATGAAGGAAATATAGTGGTTATCATATTAGAACTTCAAAATGAAGAGCACAAACAGTCCTAGGCATTTATTGAGGTTTTTTCAATGTGAGCAATGGATATGGGTTGCAAGTGATCATACATCTAATTTACTGAAAGAACAACTTTAGTTTTGAAGAAAAAAACCTCATGGTCTTTCAGGCACCATCCATGTGGTCATCGAAAATTCCAATTTGTATAATTCATCCCAACATTGCTCCATGGACCAGCGTACAATGTTAAACTACTTCCATCCATGGGTTCACATTAAGTTGGGTGCTGTCAATATTACAGTGCCCAAATGTTGATTTTCAATAGGTGTTGTCTGTCTATAGGTATTTGAGGTGTGTTTGAGGTATGTGAAGTAATGTCTGTATACGATATCTTGCTCCTACCTGCTCTTTGATGTCTTGCAGCTGCTGTTGTAACTTGTGCAACTCGCTGTTGGCGTTGTTCATCTTCTGGGGCTTGGCCTGGGTGGCGTTGTTGGATGCCACAGGTGGAGCTGCAAAGGAAGGAAAAGTAGTCACTAAAAAATGCCTCAACATCTGAAGCAACGTAATCACAAACACGGAGACATTAGACATGGAAAGCTCATATTCAGTGCACTATGCTCTCAGTTAGTAACAGCAAACATAAGGTGCATTATTCCAAACTGTTGATAACACTTTAAACTTCTATTGATTTTATACAAATGTTTGAAAGATTGACAACTGATTGTCAGACAGTTATCTCATCCATTTTCAACTTTGAAACAAAACTGACATTTAAATACTCTGCACTGGATTTAGGCAAAATTTATATCTGTGATGTACATATCCTATTACTCTGTGTTGTAATAGGCTGAACCAGTGTTAAATTTACCCTCAGTGGGTCTGTAAGTAGTCTGTACTTTGAACAGTGTATTTTCATTTCTTGAATCACAATCCTACCTTTGCCACCACAGCATACAATGAACGGAATCATCTTGTCAATCTGACATCGGCACTGTACGCACTTCTTCATCAAACTGGCACAACCTGGTTGCATTGGGGAGCAAATAGTGGCTTGGTCAAAAGCAGGGGTCTTTTTGTGAAAGGGAGCGTCAAAAGACAAGGTCCTATGCAATACTGAGCTGGCAATGAATCTAAGAAATGCATCAGACGTAACACATGAAGGTGAGAAGTGATGCATTGCTTTCACATAAAACCTTAATTGAAACAAAACTACTACTGTTTACTTCCTATTCTACCAACAACTTCTTTCTGTCAAAGTTAAAATTATAAGATAAGCAATGCTATGGTTTAAACAAATTTAAAATAATGCATGTGTCAATTTTTAGTGATCTCAACTGAACTCATTTCTACACCAATCCGGTTTGTAAGTGACTTCGTCATGCATGCGGACATGCCACTGATTGCAGGCTCCCATTGAACGAACATTAAAGTTGCGCATGAACTTCCAGTTCCATGGTTCCATGTAACTCTTATGTGCAGTAAGCGTGGTTTAAACTGAAGTGACATCACACTTACGAACTGGATGGGAATCACATATATTACCCAAAGACTTAAGTAAATAATTTGACATTGCATTATATTCTACTATTCAGGGAACTGCCCCAAATGTAATGAGAAATAAATTCTGAGGAACCAATTTCAGGATTCACTTTCTTCTTGGGCAATACCGGGAAGCTTATTTGATTACTACCCACTAATGTGAATTGTGCTTCATCCTTACCATCGCAGGCACACATATGACTGCAGGGTTGGAACAGCACGGAAGCCTTCTTGTCTGAACAGACAACGCACTCCTCAATCTGTGTTTGATTAAACATGGAGACAAAATATGGCATTTCAGATATTGCAATCTTAAAATTGTTTGTTTACAGTGGTGAAAGCCAAAAAATTGCATAAAATTTGTCTGGTCATGGAATTGTGAAATGTATCAG
This sequence comes from Acanthaster planci, assembly GCF_054643075.1. NCBI lineage: Eukaryota > Metazoa > Echinodermata > Asteroidea > Valvatida > Acanthasteridae > Acanthaster > Acanthaster planci. The sequence continues at coordinate 5,758,125 of NC_141794.1, forward strand.
TTGTAGGCACGTTTTTCATCAGTTCTTGAAAACTCACGGCCTACAGGTACTGATATTTTCCAGTTTGGTTTCTGTAAACTTGATTAAATTTTTGGAGGATGAAATTTGCAGAATTTTTTGTCATAAGAGAGATGTGGGAAAGCAACGTTTATCTAACTTGCATTCAACTTCAGTCATATCAGCAAATCTTCTACTCAAAATTGACAATGGTACCCACTGTAGAGTGACATATTTTTTATCTGCAAATTTTTGACAAGAGTATGGTGATGTGAAGTAGTGTTTGACATTTTGAACATGTCGGTACTGCTGTTGATTTGTGGCATACATCACTGACACATGTACCAGTTCATAATGTAATACTAATCCAATAATCTAACCCAGTAAACTTATGATTGAAACAAGTAACTCATGACTTGGAGCTAGGCTTGGACCGATCGGCTTACTTGGTTTTGGACAGTGGCTCTTCTTTCAACTGGTGTAATGATTCTCTCCCTCCTCAGGGCAAGACCACAACTGGTTAGCCATCGGTACTAAACCACAAAAGTGTGGGGCTTGGAGGTGAACCAACCATATAAAGAGGAAGAAATGTTTGGAGCCAGTGAAGGGAATTTACCTTTGTCCTAGACTGGACCTGCTCCTTGCATATCAGGCATTTCTTGACCCTAGGGGAGCAGAGGGAGCAGGTGGCAATGTGGCCGCAGGGACCAAACAGCGTGTCCCTCTTCATGTCTGAGCACACCATACACTCCTCGAGAGATTCCTGCTCCATGCAGGAGATCATGCGCAGGTTGGAGTTGACTTGACTGCAGCAGTGGGATAAATCGGAAGAAAAAAAATTGAAGTCTTTCAGCTGTTGACATTGTTGGCTCTGCCAACAAAAACTACTTAGAGTACTATGGGACCTACGCATGACACCTGATTAGTGCAAATTTCATGTGTGAATGAGCATGCAAGACTGATTAATGCAGGCCAGCTTGGGTATGTGACTGAAAATGGTTCTAATGTACAAAAGCTGTTAATAGTCAAAAATTCATTTGTCTGATCTTTTTTAAGTGTAGTTTGTGCAGATGCAGAATTCAACTTGTAAAATGCTGATCTTTGAACTTAAAATGTCCTAATCTACTTGCATGGTTTCACAAATGTGACTGGATCCCACAAAAGGAGGCTTAAAGCCTTTTTTGTAAAGTAATTTGGTATTAGTTTGCACCAGAAAGAGCAAACTGGGATCTCTGTTTTGTCATCTTCAGAGTGGCATTATTCTGACAATCAATGGCAGTGGAAAATGTTCACAGTTGCTCTTCATTTACACTGTACAAGATTCCTTAAAAAGCCTTCAGCTCAAAAGTGAAATTGCCGACTTGTGGCTCACTGGATCAAAAATAGAGGTGCAACATGTGCCTACCAGTTGCTGTCTGAGTGACACTTGGCCAGGACCCTGCACAAGTTGGGGTCAGGGCATAGGTCCATGGGCGATTGACCTTTCTTGTTCTTGGCGTTGAGATCAGCGCCGTTGGCTGCCAGGAAGCAGGCGATGGAGGCGCTACTTTTCTTGTCTCCTGATTGGTTGCCGAGGCCCATCAATAGCTGTCATCAGAATTTTTATTGGTGGAAAAACTCAACAAAAAATCTAATATCACAAGCACAAGAGTGTAACAGGTTTTCAAACATCTGATGGCTTTTCTCATTTCGCCATAGACAATCCTCTCCTATAAAACCTGGAACAGATCCCTCTCTCCAAATGAGATGTTCTGTTCCATTTACACAAATGGTTAAAATTCAGCAATAGGTTCTGTATCAGCTTTTGCATGGTACACTGTGCGTGTGGAACATTAGATCACAGAAAGAAATGGTTCAGTAGACAATATGTCAGACTCGACGAAAACCAAGAATACTTGACAAAATATGAGAGGGAAAATTTCAATGTCTACATCCCTGCTCTTCCTGTCTCTAAGAAGCCACTTAGTATTCTGGCTCATTAGCGAGGAACTCGGCGGGAATTCATGGACTCTCCATGTATCAAATGAGACAGGTAAAGCCCCACAAGACAATCTCCATCAGTACCATGAAAACCACTAACAACTACTAATACTCGGCATTGATGGAAATTTGATGTCTCAAAAAGCACACTCTATGCTTTTTGTGAAGTTGCGCCTTAGTCATGCACTGTCATGGGTTGATTAACTATTTCAATAGACAGAGTACAATGTAAGCTATATAAATGGACAGCCATTCCATGTGGGGAAATCAAACATTTTCCTAGTTCTTATGGGAGATGGGTTTTTTATTTGGATCTGGGAGTTTCTGCCCTTTACAGGTGTAGTAGTAACACTTCATGTTCAGCGTTTTTCAGGGGCTTATGAAAAAAATTCGCAAGCTTATTACTTGGTTGGGACTTGAACCCACGACCTCCTGCTTAATAGTGTACATATTTTACTACTTTACTACAGGATCAACTGGCCAGTTTAAGTCAATGAGCGGCAGGTACTGCATCAAACTGTTAAGATGTGTTTTTGTGTCGGGAGATATCAATTTTTAGATTGGGAGCAGGAGGTTGTGGGTTCGAGTCCCACCTGAGTACATTTATGAATTATTTCACAAGCCCCGGCACAACACAGAGTACACTGCGTTATCAAGATGTATGTTGGTGAAGGGAAAAAAATTCCAAAGTAAATATTAACATCTCCCAGTGCAGCACCACCTCTTGTAAACCATTATCATTAAACCATTTTATTTAACTTCATTTTGGCAAGAGCTAGAATTTTTGGGGCAGAGGGAGAACCCACCTTGCCAACATCTTGCATGTCCTGCAGCTGGCGTAGTTGTGACAGTGTGTGGTGGCGCAACGCTTCATGTAGTGGTGTATCGCCATCCTTGTCCGGGATGTCCAACTTGGCACCAGCCCTCACCATCAACTAAACACACACGAAGAGGAGAACAAAACGAAACAAAGAAAACCCTGTAATCAATTTATCCTATATTATCCTCCACTTTATTTAATAATTGCTGTTATGTTAATGATGATGTTTGCCTTTCACAGCACTAATATGGCAACCGCAGCCACAATGTCTCGATTCAAAGAAATCTCATCTGTGAGAGACTGCACTAAGCAGAAGCAGTGCTATTTTTAGAAAGTAAATTGCAAGCTAGGAAATGAAATCTTGCTCCTTCAATTTTTATTATTAATGAGAAAAAACAGGAAAGAACATTTTCCAGGCATTGCTTGATTTCAGATTATTGCATACTGAATCTGCAACTGCCAAAGTTATGTCTAAACAGGCAACCACATAAAGTCTTTTCTGTGAGTTTGGTACTTTGAATGACTTGTAAAATATACTCAACTTGCCTTTCCAATAACCCTGCCATATAAATTGTAAAATGTAAGTGCTCATAAATTTTCATAAATGTCATGGGAAAATATATAGAAGAATCATTCTAAAATTTGATTTGACCAGAAAAACAAGCCCTCAAATGCCAGTAAAATTGCATCTTTCTGATAAGGCATTTCGTAGTTTCTTCTTATCAAACCAGATGGCATCACATTATGCTGTTTAAATGTCAATGAGAAATGACATTTTATTCTCGCTACCACTGGCATCGCTGGCATTCTCAAAATAACACTATGGGGATCAATGAGAAATCACGACCAAGAAAAAAAAATATCATATTGTCTCCATCTGTGAAGGATATGCCTCAGATATTTCCTTGCTGAGGAGGACAAAATATTTGTCTGGCTGACAAACCTGGGCCTATTGTATTTTAAAGTCCAACAGAAAAGAGTGCTTTTGTGGGGGAGGCATTATCATGTTTTATTCATGTTCAATTCCTCTGCAGATGTCTTGAACATATGGATTTGATTTTGCTCTCAATTTACCATAACTGAATGATGGAGGAGGGGGGGTCATTTCTGCCAGAAAAGGAAATGTATCAACCACAAACTACAGATAACATATACATCAAATATAGCTCCCATTAGAACATGGTCAGTTGTGTAAGCTTTATTTGAGAGCAGACAAGCTGTGATTGTCTTGTGAAGAACTAAAAATGCCAACTAGAAATAATAACAGCATATTCTAATGCCTTGCCAACTCTTATGAAAATAACAAAACATACATATATATACATAATGGTCATCATGGAAAATGAGCAAGATGGCAATCCCAACCTCAAACCCAACCCCAAACCTAACCCCAACCCCAAACCTAACCCTAACCCCAACCCCAACCCAACCAAATAAAAAACAAAACCAATGCCCCAAAACTTCTTCTGGAAAACAAAAGTGTGGACTGTTTTTGCTGATGTCAGGTTAACAAAATACAAATACTGTTTACAAGCTGAACAACCATTCTCAGCCAGACGTGCAGAGTGAGCCCTCTAGTGGCTAACCAATTCAGGCTGGCATGACAGAAAAAGCAATGATCATAAACTATTTACCAATCTGATCAATGATTTATTGTATGTAACAAGCTTGAAAAAGTCTGCTGCAGTTTAATAAATGTGAGTTACCATGACCAGTATCTCTGGAAATTATCTTCCAATTTAAAAAACCTTCAGTTTCTAATAAAAGTTGTTGATGAATTTCATAAGGTATAACAAAGGCATAACTTTGATACCATTAACATGAATGCAGCCATGTACAAAGTGGCCATCTTTTCTATCAATATTTGTGATTTATATCAGTAGTCTCTTTTTTTCAGACAAACTGTCCTTAGAACTCTCTTTTTTGATACAGTTGCATTTAGAACTAAAATATCTTGGTAAATCCTTGCACTACTATTCCTTCTCAACTTAGTGAGGGATTTATGACTTAAAAGATTTGTGAACAATTGCATTGAAATTTCATCACAGCTTTGCAAATTACTGTGCTAGGCCAAAACATATTGGTGGGGAACCACTCACAAAAATATAAGGATTGCATTACACTAAGGCCAGTAAACAGTTGTCGGTGAGCAAGTCATTTCAGCACAGAAAATATAGCGCTTTTAACTGCACAAAGAAATTTCCATGCACATGCGAGGACTTGACTTGTGCAGATTAACAACTCTTCACTTTATCACTTCCAGGGTAGCTGTGGAAATGCCCCATCCTATCAAACTCACCCTAACAATCTGAGTGTGCTGTCTCTCAACGGCGAGGTGTAGAGCCGTCTGCTGATTGACGTTCTGGATGTCCAAGTTGGCATGACCCTACATGTGCAACACACAATCAAGGAATTACTCTTTCAAATAACTAAAGTTGACAAAAACTGATCCCAAAATACACAGGCTCCCCAGAAGCCCCCCCCCCCAGTTACACGACTGTTCATACCATTTGGGTGCAAGTGTACACCCACTGGGTAGTGGCTCCATATTTTGGCTGCTAGGTTAACTCATACAAATATGATACAACAAAGCGCATATCGGCTGCTGTGACGTGTGACAGGTCTTTGTTTTAACCTCGTCATCCACCAGGTGTTCAAACAATCTCCCGTAACAGCGGTCAACTACAGTACGTCAAATGACACTTCCTGAGTCTTGCAATTACCTGGTTGACAAGCAGCTCAGCTACCTCTACATGGTTGTTCAGAGCAGCCAGGTGCAAGGCTGTGTAGCCATCGTCCTTCTTCTCATCAACAATCCAAGGTCGGGGAAGACAGCTCAACAAAACCTTCATGGCGCTACAATAGCAAGACAAGAAAATAAAAAACAGGCAACAAGTTAGATGGTGAAAACGTTGATCCCAAGCAATAAGGGCAAATACGAAGACTCCTTCTTCTGATGGTGTAGGGGGTTGTTAGAGTTGGATAACACCACCTTGTGACAATCTATGATGATGCACTAACACTTGGGTGCGTTCTTGCATAGAATGGACACAGAGCCATATTTACGTTTCACTTTTGTCAACATAACTTAGTGAGGATTAAGCAGTACAGTACAAAATGCCTCTGACTGAGTTGGGAATTCATGTCCAAATCCCACAGATGCCCTCTTAAAAATGTATTTCAAACAAAAGGAGAACTAAGGGCTATCCAAAGCTACTGGCAAAGCAGCAATGGGGACTAAATACGTGTTGAATGATAGTTACAGTGGCGACACACTCATAACGGGGACAAATTTCTGTGCTCCCAACTTGATCCCGAATTGGCAAAAGAAGCTGTCAACTTGATGAAGGGCCCAGGCATAATCACGGGTGTGTTGATGTGTGTAAACTAGGTCAAAGCTGTCCTTGTGGTCAAGGAATTCAGCTGTATCCTGCCTTCATAATGAGAGCGAGTGCTGCTAAGGATACGGCGTCAGTGTGACTTACTGCGTATAAGAGCTTAACTCCATTTCCAAGTTGCCCAAGTACAGAGTACAAAATAAGTAACAGAAATTCCAGTCGGAGGTCTGCTAGAGATCTCAGAACGCCTATCTCAGAACGCCTCTCCCTGTTGCTGCTATTTTCAACAATAGGGGTTAATCAAATCCAGGAACTGCAGGCGTTTATCTTAAGAAGCCAAATGCTTTCCTTGAAGGTTGGAATATCCTACAGGTAGGGAGAAATAATTAATTTATCCCGGGCCTGGCAATAACTGGATCCATACCCATGACAAACCATACCTTAATCAGTGCAACCCACACAGGAAGTTAAGAACCAAAGTTGAACCTATCTTAAAGTACAGTAAATTGTTTCCATGTATAGGCCACACCCCAAACTTGCAGTGGAGTACTTTCCGAGTACCAAGTTCACTACCAAATATAAAGATTTTTTGGTGCAATTAAAGCTGCACAGTGCTTAAAGATATTACAGTCTTTGCACAATCAGAATCTTTTACAAACTAAACTTGAGGGACCAAAGTCTTGAAGGATACTCCACGGTTCTTCTTCAATACATACTTCTAATACAAACTTTAATGAGCATTGTTTATGTATATGAAATCTACGGTATTTGATTTCCCTTCCAACACTGACTTCATTAAGGAAATTCTGACATTGAGCTAGCAATGATGTTGGTGCTGAAAAAGTTCTCAGTAAATACTCCATCACAATCCTGCCGCTCCCGTGACTATTTAGTGAGGCTAAAAAATGAATACCTCTGTACTACATTATTTCGCATAGTGTAGAGTAGGCAGGTACTGAGACATGAAATGAAGGGGCAGCTACATATTGAGAGATGTCTTAGCAAAGCATATGTGGCAGGCCGCACGCTCCATAATGGACTCTGAGATTGAAAGACGGGCCTGGAAATCAGAGGCTGTTGGTGTTGGAACTGCTGGGAGAGCTGTGTGCTGTGCTCAGGACTAGGAGAACCTTAGTGAGGACACTGATTAACTGGTCTGTGCACCTCAACGTCACAGTTTGAGACTCTAGTGTCTTAATGAGTTTGCTGCTCATTCGCACATTTCAGTATGGCAGTAATACAGCTCTCTGCAGACAATGACAGACAATGGCCTGGAATCAATGTCATTTTCAAATTTTCACCTCTAGAGGGCCGTAACTGCACACACAGCAAAGACCCAATAATTCTATTTCTCCTTTGAACATGACCTAACACTCCTGAATCATCATGGCTGTGTTTGAGGTTTGAGTATGTTACTTATGTTGACATGTTACTCAAGTATAATCCCGAGCAAATGAATGGCAGGAGTACAGCAATGAGTAAGAGAGAATATTCCCAATCACACTGGGAGTATATACCCTTGCACCATGTAGTTATTTCAAGATGGCAGACAGGTAACAGTTGGCGGTTTGCATGATGTGATTTTGAGAGTAATGCCAACACAACATTTTCCAGCACCTGCGAGTATTGAGAACACACAAAATGCTGTGAACTATACCCGACTTAAATAATACCCCCCCCAAAAAAAGCAAAAGTAAATCATACAAAAAACTAACCCCATTAAAAATTGAGGAAAAAATAACTGGACAAAGTCAACCTCCAAACCCCATCTATTCCAAATTCTGGCTAAACTGGTACAGACCAGAATGCCTTATGGGTGCAGTGTCCAAATTCAAGGGAAATTCTCTGCCAGGCCGAGGCGCACAAAAAGTACCCCCAGAGATTGTTTCGAAAAGAGGGGTCTGTTTGGGCAAAGAAATGGTGGGATTGTGTCAGTATGGCCCAGGATCATCTCTGTAGATTTAGGGGCACCCATCTGGGGGCAAAGCAGACAAAAATGGGATTGAAAATTAGTCAGAAGAGCCTGAGGAAAGTGAGGGATGTCACTTGAAAAATGGCTGCTGAGAAGACTTGGGAACATTCATTTTTTGGGGGGGTTGAGTTTGTTTTTTGCAGATATTAAAAAAATTCATTGGTTAACCTACTAAAATTTGAAAATCAAATGAAATCTGAAGGACCAAACAACACATTGTTTTTTGTTTGAGAGGCCTCAGGGACTTCAGCTGCCTGCCATGGGGCTCCAAACTTTGTTGATTTCAAACTGTTTTCAATGGAGCTTAAATTGGTTCAATGCACCCTTTAAACACAACGTTCCCTTCTCACCATCATGCAATACCGTGGCTGGCAACTGGCCAAGGTCAATTTGCGCGAATAATCATGAAGAATGATATCAACATTGACATCCCAGTTTCTCATTTGGAGGGGATGATGCAGGAGATGCTACAGATGCTCCTCGGATGATGAGAAGAGAAGGGGGGGGGAACAACCAAACCCCATGAGGTACAGCTCTAGCTGGCTCACCCTCATATGCTATTTGATTTTCAGCACGGTCAAATCTCTCAGTCGTTTGTGCTCATTTTTTTAAACAATAATGAGATGTGTAAGTTCCAAAGCATAATTTGAGAACATTGAAAGCCACACTAATTTTCTGAACACAGTTTTTCATGACACAAGATGAAAACCCTTCGTAGTTCCACAATAAATTGGGGCCAAAAGGAAAAGCTAAAAAATTTGCTTCAATATCAAGAAGCAATTTTTGACACATATCTGATGTTTCATTTAATTTAGGCACTCTTTGTCCAGAAATATAGAGCGATATCCAATATCCTAATTGAAAGATTATGAACATGCATCAATTACATTTATGGGTTTGCAATTTAACATCTTGAACTGTAAACCAATGAAATACATGAGAAATAACTTCAGCTACATAATTTGTCTCTGTTTGGACAAGTGTGTGCTGACTTTCTTTGTAAACCGTGTTACATATCAATGTACACATTCAGAATGGCTTTGAAACTACTATTGCATTCAAAGCGTGCATTGGAATATCTACCAATAAACAATCTATAATTTGAAACGGTGATTATCAATCTTATTTTCCTTATGTACATAAATATTTAAATCTTGTGAAAAACAGGTAAAAGAGAATTATAAAAACAGAGCTTCATAACGCACTTGCAACATTTATTTTCCATGTAATTACTTTGTCTTTCAATTTCATATAGATCAAGGCAGGTTTATCCCCTTCAGGAAAAAAAAAGATGAAAATCTCTTGCTATTATGTCCTCAGATGGCACTGGTAATTGAAAGATTAATATGAAAAAATTTACACTAAAAAGTCCAAATGAAACAAATGCACACACAAAACAAGATGGGGCTGCATTTATCAGCTCCAAGAGTTTTTCTGATGATAGTTGCTGTATACTGGAGGCTTTTCAAAGAAAATTAAAAATGCTAAAATAAAATGTACGTAGAAGCTGCATACAATGATTTTGAAAACTGTGGAGTGGATGGTAAGTGTTAATGAAAAACAAAATGGATGGCGTAAATGCAATTTGTACATTCATAAAAGAAAAAAAAAACAGACCTTTGAATTGAAAAGTCCAGCAGAAGACACTTAAGGCCTTGACCTTCCATTTGCTAAGATGTACAATAGCGACCAGTATATCTCAAATGCAAACATGATTAGATTACTGAGTGGATGGCTAGTGACAGCTTACAAAAGGGCCTGGTTCACAGCACTGATGGTGCACATACACGCACAATGTCTCGCATAATACAAGACTGGGCCTCATTGTAGTTGGATAATGCACCATTGAGTTTGCAAAGATGCCATTTACATTGAGAATGTCACGAGATGTTGGCAATGTTGGCAGTGAAATGTTCTTTGAGGCTTACAAACTTACGTTCAAATCTTGTGACTCTTGGCTACGTTCAGCAAGACTCGGTGGTAAATTTATTAATTTATATTTTACATTACAGTCACAGACAAGACAATGCAAGTTTCTATGAGATTATACAGAGGATCAAATTCCACTTTAGAAGGCCAGGGTTCATGTGTCATGCACATTATGACATTGCCACCATAAAATGTGAAAAAAAACGCTCTCACAAAATATCAAGTTTTCAACATAGGGTGCTGTAAAATCTCCAAAATTGTTAAATTATCAAGAAGTTAAAGATGACCACAATGGCAAAAATTATAGGAAAAGCTAAAATTTAATGATGCATAAAGTACAGATGTCTCTAAGATCATGCCAAATTTTAGTGAAATCTGTCTTCTGTCAGCTGCGGAACACATATTTCTCTTTCTATAAATGGTGAACATATTCAATCTACACATCACGATACAGTCATTTGGTGATGTATCTGCTTAATGAACATGTGTAGTAAGTCTTTGCTGAGTAAAACAACTGCATGAAAAATGTGCAGTACATAAAAGCCAAGGGCATTTTCCTGATTGGCTGACTGCCAAAGTTTCTTATGAGGAAGCTTCCATTTAAAGGAATGGGGAGAAGCTGCAACGAGCAGTCATGAAGCCCCTCATAAAATCTCCATACACCCCGTGAAAAGATCTAGTATAGCACCCCCTGCTGTCATTCAACAATGAAGTAGTAACACACATGAAACTGAACTCTTGCTGACGCTTAAACTTGACATAGCCTACCATATAAATTCTTGAGGGAAAAAAAGAAATGCTTGAAGACCTAAATGGGAACTGGAAGCCCATCGACTAAATAAAGCCAACTTGAACACACAAACATCAGAATACCAGGACCACACATTGACATTTGGGTCAGTCCCACATGTAACCATGTATGGTATAGGGGGCGCAGTGTGTTGGCGCATCTTGGGAAGTGTTGAGAGGTTCACTGCTCACAGTCTCCTCCAACACTGAGCCTAAATTGGCATTTTCCTCAACCCAAGAATTTTTACTTGAAAGGAAGCCATTTGGAAATGCCATTATCAAAGAATATAGGTGGGGAGATAACCATTTTGTGAGGAGATGCTAGGATAGCCGGGAAATACTGAGAAGACAAAACATATGAGACAAAACTGCCCACTTTGTCATTCGTTGCAATCTAGAAATAGCGATCAAAATAGATATCACCGAACTAGAAGTTCTTGGTAAGCAGACATCTCTTGTTCCACTTGAAATAAAAAAAAAAAAAAAGTGAATGTTGAACAGCAAAACAGCACCTTCAAAACAATAAACCTGTCCCCTTGTCAAAGGGTTGACAATTCCATCAATTTCAACTGCAATTAAAGGCAAAACAAGAGCCATACTTTAAAAACTCACACATGATTGGACAGATAGGAATGCATACAATAAAGGATGGTAGGAGGACATGGGCGATTGCAAGGATCTACAAAGAGAAAACATAAACGAGGGGAACACTGATCACAATTTCCTCAACTAGCAACCCGACACTTGTCAATTTCTTTTTTGTAATCCTGCAGTCTCCAATTCAGGTTTGCAAAAACTCTTTGGATGAACATGGACGTAGGCTACAATTCCAAGAATGTCAAGCTCATATAAGGCTTGCATGGAGGCCTAGCCTTTGCGTAGACAAGTGCATAAAGAGGCAGATGCTGTGCACAAAAGGAAGCCTTTGGAGTATGTGGATGGCTTTGTGCCTATATTTAGTCTCAATCACTTTGAAGAAGATGACAGCTCCTGAACACTACTTATGACCCAAGGATATATTCAATTATTTGCAAGGTAATAGTACATGTGTCCCTCGGCATGTGAATGAAATGAAAACTATCTTTGTCAATAGTAAGTCTATAAGTGTCACTGAAGTAATGTGAGTTTTGAGTAAGTTTTTCCTTAAGCGATTGATAAGCAACCTTATTTTCTTTCTGTTTTCAATCAAAAGATGCTTTTAGGTATATTTTGGTAGTTTTGGTATGAACACAATTTTCAAGTGTACTTGGTAGACTAACTGGGCTTTTACTTTTTTAGGAATAAATAAATCCAAACATTTATTATATGCCAAGAATTATTCAGATGATTCGGATATAATATGAAAATGACTACTACAGCTGTCTGCTGGTAAAAAAGAAAAGAATGCCACATTTGGGGCCATGGATATACGACTACAAACCTGGTGAAAAGAACAATTGTCAAAGTTGACCGCAGAGGAGTGATTTCAGGGTCATGGTTCAACACTACATGTATTTCTATAGACATGATATTTGATTCCTCTGCCTCTACAGCCCCTCCACGTTCTGCACATCACAACTCAGATCTGTGACTTGAGAAATAATCAGTGCTGTTTATCTGTCATTGAGTGATCTTTGATCATATATGGCAGCACAGGAGTAGGCTTAACACTAACAGGCATGCTGACAATGCCTTGTCAAAAGCATATAGTCTATTAACTTGATTCAGACCAGTTGCTAATGGAAACAACATGCTGAGATTTTCTTCTGGAGAAGATCTGAGTAATTAGACTTCATTGAATGAGTCTAGTACACCTCACATGTTATTAATTTTTTACCCGAGTTAAACCTGTTTTTAATCAAAATTGCTCAAATTCTGAATCAAATACCAAAGCATCATATTTCTATCCTCTGAGACAAAAAGTGACTCCTTTAAAGCAAGGATATGAATGGAATCGAAGATTCAAAAATTCTAAACAACAGAAAAAATCACATGTACATTAACGAGGAGGGTGCAAGATCATCTTGACTTCAAAATAGTAAACCTGGAATATCTGACATCCAGCTCAATCCGCGACAAGAAAGCAACAGTACAAAAATGCTATCACACGATGACAGACAATGACTGTGGGCATGATTTGTGCACAAGCTCGCATCTCACACATACAGCACAGACCCTTAACTATCAGGCTTAAGTAAACTGAGTTATCAAGAGTTTAATGTCCACTCGCTTCCGCTTATCCTACATATGCAATATGGCCAGAAAAAAATTCCTCGGAAATGTCGAATCCCCAAATGGCCCGCATAGTGAATGACTGTCTACTATTTATACAGTGTGGATGACTATATTTAGACAGCCCAAGTAGTACGTGTACTATATTTGTTCCGCAGTCCCTATTAAGGTAGCGGTGTGGGGCTATACATGTGGTGATAGCATCCCGGTATGTCTGGCATTGGCCGGTTACACAAGCTGATACGGCGTACTGCACCATCCTAATACCAGCATGGGCTTTTCTGATTGCCCCCTTTTTTCAGGTTATTCCATTTTCTTTCATCCATATATGGAAACAAATACAGAGATATGTACAGGGCAGTGATTTTGAGGAGTGATTAGTGGTGGAGGGCACGGGAGGTGGATATGATAAGAGGAAGGGGAGGAGGCAGGGATTGTTTGGATGTCGGTGTCAGGAGGATTTAAATTTGCAAAGGAGAGCTTGAAGGGGGGGGGTCCTGCAGGAAGCTTTCACTGAGTTTGGTCAAAATATCAACACTGCCAAACAACTTGCCGAAAATGCAAAGAATTGTAATTTCAAGAAACACTTTCTTATCTCAATCCCTGGAAATTTGGCTGAGAAAGAGACCTTGAAACATTCCTGGGAAATGTAGGAAAATTTGTTGTTGTTGTTGTTGATATTATACCAAACCCTTCTTCTAATATTTTGTTCTTTTCTTTTTGGGTTAGAATTCCTTGTACATTAGGGCATGGAATGTTCCCACAGAAAGTGATAGACTTGAAGGAATCAGCAAAAAATCTAAATAAATATAAAGGGCAAGAAGAGAAAAATTGGGTCATGAAACCCAACCAGGTGAGAAAATTAATTTGTCTAATAATAAACAGAATTTTAAAAAATCACATCTAAAGGCAAAACCTGACAGATGAAGATCAAATGTTCCTAATTCAGTGAGTGAGAAAAGCCAACTTGGAAAGGGCTTGTACCCTCAGAAGGGATTAAATTCGATTGAGTGAGATGTGAGTTAGTTTTACATGCCGCTTACATACATAATTGTGTGCATGATGCATTCCCTTTGCCACTCTGTATCCCTCATGATCAGAATAATCATTCATACATGCACTACACCGAGTTACATGTACACTGAGTTCAAGCTGAACAGGATTCAAATGGCTGTCGCTTCTTGCCACATCGATAGGGCAGAGAGTGTGACATGCCCATGGAAGGTGACAACATTGTATCCACACTTCACCTGCTGTGGCCTGACACTAGACTAGAACTGTGTGCAGGGACGTTTGGCCTTTATCGAGGAGCCCTACAATCCGTTCCCTCATTTCAATATGTACATCTGCCTGCCATCTACCAACATAAAATATCCCCCTTCCCCCCTTAAAAAATAAATAAAATTCTTATCATTGGTGGATTGAGGAACAAATATGGCCATGGTCACTCTGATCCACACCCCCCCCAAAAAAAGATGCTTTTTGCTATGTTCATTTGCTTTGGGTATGAGAAAATGATTTTTGGAGACTATTTTCTTTCCTTTCCTCTTCAACTTTACCTTCTCGCCTGAGAAAATCCTCAAAGTTTTTGCCCTCCTCCAAGTGCGCCCCACTCCCAGAATATTTGATAGACTTCGGAAGAATTCCGTTTCTGAAGAGATTGCAACACAGCGGCAACTTAATTCCCTCCAGTAATAAGCGGAGAAACAGGGTACAACTTGTGAATAGCCATCCCAACTTTCTTGATGGTGACATTTAGAAATACATGTTTCAAGTCTGATAAGATTTGAAACCTTGTACAGTGAAGCAAGTAATATTTTGATACTTGAGAATGCACCATGCAATCTCTTTTGGGAGTGACCAAGAACCGGTGGGCTGACACAATGTTTTAGAGAGTACACACTGTCTGTCAATGGGAGAATGTTCGTCAAGTCTGTCAGAAATTGTCCCAACAGGTCATTCCAGCCACTCAGCATAGACAGTGACATTTAAGACACATTTTCAGTGTGTCAGGCAATCAACAGTGAATATCTGGATGGAATCCGGAGGCGGAACAGATCCGGGGAAGTCGCCGACACTTGCGATCCACCCACATACAACTGCATTATCTTGCTCAGTCGAAAGTAGCTCAGGACGAGTCACAAGTTAACAGACATCTCAAGAATTTTTTGGGTGGGGAAACCTGATGTTGCTATGCACAGCACCTCTGTACTTTGAAGATTTTTTGAGCTGGCAACAAACTGGATATTTGGTAGACTTTATTTAAAAAAACAAACAAACAAACAAACAAACAGAAAGAAGCATTTGGTCAGTGACATCGTGTTCACGCATGAGCATTATGTGAGAGGAGAGACAAATTCGCCTAGAATCATTCATGACCCACAAAGGCGTGGGCATCAAAAATATGAAAAGCTGTACTGAATCAAATGAAACTACTGCGTCTCTGAAGAGCTTCATCAACTATTTCAGGATAATGAGAGCATCATCAAAATTGATCCAGTTTGTAAAGAGGAAAACGACAAACATTAACACAGCTGAGGATGGTGCAGGTCAACCATAAACCATGAGATGGAAACCTTTCTGTGAAGCAAGACACAACAATGCTCCATGGTCTGGCTGTGCACACTATCCTGTGCCCGTGACACTCACAGACAAGAAATACTTGACCCACTGGAGTTTCGCTGTTCTCTCAGGGAATTCAGCATCATTAACAGCTACAATTATACAGACAACCTGTCACTGTACTGCAGGGGATGACAATGTAATAGCTACAACGCGTGAATGGCTCTAAGAAATCTTAGCGCACATCTGCAAAGAGAGAGGGGGGTTATGGGACAGGAGCCTGACGAAACTCCATCACCTGCCCACTGAATGGACCGAACCCGACCACTAGATGTAAAACCTTAAGTACTGACACTGATGCCTCCTTATTAATAACACTGGCCAATCACGACGCTGGGCCCGGGCCCATGCTATAAATAGACCACTCACAGGGCAATCAAGAACTCTGTGCCCTGGGCACAGCTATATATAGCAACTGGATGTCTATTTTTAGGAAGCCGTGTCAATACACGCCTATCTTGAGCGGGGGAGTACGTGTGTGTGTATGTGTTCGTTTGCGGCTGGACGGGCACTGGGCAAAGGGTGGTCTATGACACCACCTGGATCGTTAGGTGGTTGTTGCCTCTGTGGACAAATTAGGGTACACTACCACCACCGGGCACAGTCACCACGTGCTATGACGAGGGGGAAAATACCGATGATGAACCTGGACGGGGGATGGTGTAGTACTGCCATGCCACCTTGCATCAACATGGTGGGAGGTAATCACCTTGCATGCATGGATTTCTTTCAGTCGCCGGCCTGTACTAATCATGTTCAAGACATCTTCCCCCTGTGGGGGGGAAAGGGTGCGGTTTGGTTGATACGTCTTCATCCATTGCACTGGGCATTTAGTGGGACTGATGATTTGATGGATGCTGACAGCCCACCAACAATGCATAATTTTTAATGTTTAGCGAGTGTGTGCAATATGCCATGTCGAGGTAAGTCCCAATGTTTACTCTTTGTGGTAAAGTTGCATCACATTTGCAATAGTAACTCAGTGCAACTCAGTCTATCGAAATTAACATGTTGCCTAAAATATTAGTGCCATGGAATAAAACATACAGTCTACTTTGTGTGCCAAAACCATTTATCTCTGGTTTCTGTCCAGATTAGGTATGTCATTGTAAACACACGTGGGTGTCAAAGTTTACGACATGAATTAAGCCTTGCATAATCTTCAAACATGCCAAAGAGATGGTGTCATACTCTGACATGATGGCTTGTGCTGAAATGTGACATTTGCATTTATTTGGTGCTTTTGGAATTTTTGATTGAAAACTCAAATAGCACTAATTCCAATTGCGTCAAATAAAAAATCACAGAAAACCTAGAGTAAACTTCTGGTCTTGCTAAAATTTATGGAAACACATGTACTGCATGTTTGACTTACCATTACTATTAGTTTTACAAAAAGTGTTTGGGCATCAATCCAACAAACTTACTTCATATAATTTGAAAAAATGTGGAAAAAGACTAATTGGATCTATTTGACACCCGCAGAAAGCCTGGAAAAGATGAATACGGACAGCGTGGAACCTATCATTCCATGATTAGCTTTTTTTTCTTTGAACCATTCAAAATAAATCAATCTAATTATCAATCAGTTTAATCAACCAAATTGAGAATAAACTGGAACCTTTCTGCTGATGATTGAAGCTGCTAAATTTGTGAATACATTGCTCTCAGACCATTTTGTCTGTGATATATCTACACTTACACATCTATATGTACATGCTGTAAGTTACCTTACTACACAACACATACAAAATCAAAATGAAATCAAAATGCCTGATGAAAAGGGAGCTTGATGTAAACTTTCATCAGACAAAATTTTCACCTTGAGCTTTTTTTCCCAACACCTACACCAACCTAAGCTGAATTTGAATATGAAAATACCTCTTCCACAGCCTGAAGGAAGGAACAGTTTTGTAAGGATTGTGTTGATGACAGTGAAGGCAATAGACAGTATATATACACAGTTATCAAAAAACAAATCAAAATCACTCTTATTTGTATTTATTTACATGCCCAATGATCATGAAGGCAGGCATGGGTACCCTGTTTGCCAGTTTATTGGCAAGGTTGACACCTTGTAACCAAATCCTGGTTTTAAACCCACCGTGAAGTGTAATCATTCCTGGTGTGATTAAATTTTTACTTCATTTGGAATTCAATACTTCTGCTCTCAAAAATCAGCCACCAGAAAGTAAGCAGTTGGGACATACAATTCACAATATGATGATACATGTAAGCTACTGCAGTAACTAGACAATGTACAAACACATACAAGTACCTAATGAAATGTGTCTGTTTATTACAGCATGCTCCATTATCAGTTGAGAACTAGCTGAAGCACTGGCTACCTAAATCCACAAAACTGATGTAAACAACCTCCTGATCTATGAAATCCTCCAATCAAACATTTATACCTCTACTTGTATTAAGCTAAGCAAAGCGCACAGTGTGGCATATCAGTACCTGTTTACTATCATGGGAGAAAATACACTCTTGCTATCCCAAATATGGGAACCAATTACAAACATATGAAACCATAGATCACAAGAACACATTAAAAACATGAGCATTGGTGACCTACGCGGCGTGTGACTTAAAACTATGGGCAAATTCACCCCTTGGTATAATGAATTTATGCAAAAGTGAGGAATTCCAGCCATCAAATTCTATGTAGCCATCTTTGACTTAAAAAAATTCCACGATTAATCTGGCCCGTACAGATTCAAAATAATGTGGTTGCAACAATTGAAACAAAGATGGTGCAGTTCCAAAGAGCAAAAAAGTAAATGTATTTTGAAAGCACTATCTAAACAAATCTAGGCCGTGTAAGTGTGTTACGCCCAGTGTGCACTGAATGCGCTGCCATCCACTGTTTTGCCCATCTTTTCAAAATCATGGATGTACGCGCAGGACTGGCAGTCTACGCATTCATATGTCTGTGGGACCAACAGATGCAAGAGGAAGATGACCAATGCTATCTATCTACAGACTTTCAAAGGACAGACCGATGCTGTCTTGTGGTAATGTTCTGCCTCTACCAGCCAGGACAGTTCCAATGGGTAAATGAGCAGAAATTCTGCTTTGATAATTTTGGCCTTCGGGATTACAATTCCTGGATTCAAACTGTCCACTTCAGGCGTTCAATGCACCATGGACATTTCAAGATGATTAGGAATTGCTAATAATGTGAACTGGCTGTTAATGGAGGTTATGTTTGGTGGCATGGCTTCCCATCTGGAGTTTCGCCTAATCAGAAAATCGATCGGTCCGTGTTCCTAAGCAGGGCACTTTACCACAATCAGTGTATCCTATTGCCAAACAAGGGGCACTTTTGTTGAGGAGGAAGTTGGCTCCTCCCCTCCAGGTGATGTATTCTGATAACTGAGTTGAAAAGATAACATCGTCATGGATACCTTGTGGATAACTTGTCATATTCTCCACAAACAAAACTGTTTTCAAAATGAACTGAGGCCTGATGGCAGGTGTAATTATGATGTAGCACCAATGGTGGTGGATGTAGGTGCTTTACAAGTACACATTATTAGAGGCTTGTTTACTGCCCGGACCTGAGGATAGTTCTTTTAAATTTGTTTTCTAAAATGCGTCCTACAAAAGCATATAATCACCCTTGTTAATACCGCAAGCGTCGACCTGAGGATCCCCTCGAGGTGACACTGCATTTCTAAAAAACGGCCATCAATGAATCAGGCCCAGTTTCTCCGATTCACAGATGTGTCCGGCATAAATAAATAGATCGCTCAAAATACTCACTCGCTCCGGCAGAGCTATGTGGAATATGTGTTGTTATGATTGGAAACGGCCGGCAAATCAACCGGCAGTGAAGTATCGGCCACAAAGATGGGCAAATACATATAAGGGATTATTGTGTATACCGGGGACGGCAGATGGTGCGATCCGCAGCAGTAAACACAGGCTACCAAGCCATTTGTCATTTTGCACTGCCCAAAAGATCTTCGTAGGCCCCAGCCTAGTCACTGGTCAGTTCTGTATGTGCCAATGTGCACTTTCAGAGCTGATAAATTTCCAAATTCTGACGCCCTGTGAAATCTGCATCTCCATCCAGCAGGAGGCTCCCATCCCATATTGAGACTAGCAGGCCAAGAGAGCACAGCAGTTGATTAGTTCAAGCAGATCTAATATAAACATCAAGCACTGAGCATTTTAAACCAAAATTACGATGAGAATGTGTCAGATTACACTGCTGACAGAAATAAGTAATGACACATGAAGGTTTACTGGGTAGAATTTGGTCTGCAAAAATTAAAAAAAAAAAAACAATAAACAAAACAAAACGAAAAAAACCCTTTGCACTGTTCCCTCAATTAAATTTGATTTCAAGGAAACAGCCATTAATTTGCACTTTCACCAATTTCAAAACAAAAGTCAGTCATGTATCTAATGCCAGCTTATTCAAATTGTGTACGTTGATTCAGTTGGTTCGGGTCCCCCGTATGGCGGCACCAGTCTGAATTTCATCAAGCAATTTCACACTTCCCCGAGACACGCTCCCGGAATTCTTAGCGAAGCTCAGGGATAAATTTTGAATGCGCAGCAGGCCGGAAAGAAAGGGGGGGGGGGTGGGAGAAGCACTCGTGCGGGGAAGAAATATTAATGCGACGCCATGCATACGTCTAAATAAAGTCACTGTATGGCTCTGCTGGTCAGAGTCCCATGTTGAGTGCAGTAGAGCACCAGGGCAAGTCCACACTCCAGAAACTTGAATAGATTTTAAAGGCAAGGTCATAACGTATTTAAGACATGATAGGCCATACGTGTACATGAGTGAGATATGGCTTCTGACAACACTGTAAAGCCTTGTAAACGGGCCGCATGCTCTCTGGTGATGAAATATGTGTGGCTGTTCCCAACGGGAAAGTGTTTCACATTTGTTCCATTGTTCTTGCTTGAAGAGAAATTGCATCAAAACAATGGGTGATGCTCCCAACGCCATTCCTGAAAATGCACATATGATTTGCTAATGTAAATTGAATTTGTAGGTTAATCTCGACAGAGAAAGCAGGAGATAAAGGTTTACTGGATGCAATGTGAATCTTTGAAGGGGATATTTTGGTTTTCAGCTATTTTATGTTGAAAGCCATTGCTGAAAACAAAGGGTTTAGTTGTATTTTTTAGTACATTCACATATGTGCTGTATTGTGACTCACTTTCACAGAGTTGGCCAAGATTTTATCATGATGTGCAAATGTAGTAATTCTTGATTCTACAGTGTCTCTGGAGATCATAGCAATACAAGCTTTTTGATGTTGCTATCGAGACTCAAAGAGCCACACATTGTTGTAAACTCCCTTTTTTCAGTGTCAACTTTTTGATTCAGTTGGTAAACAAGCACAGGTTTTCCAGGGCAGGCGCCATCCATCACTAGGGCACTGAATTACCTGCCAACACGAGGACAGCGCCGCCTCATCCAAATCCAATCTGCATTACAGCTGAACATATTTTGGACGCGCCAGGCCTATTTTCTCTGCATCCTGGGTCAGAATCTCTTCCTTCCTTAATTTGATTCCTCTTGGGCAAAGCTCAACGATGCGTTACTAAGGACAACTCGGAGAAATATAACTGATGATACTTGCCAGCTGGCTATGGTCTGGTGGCCATCGTCCCGCTAGGCTTTTTGGGGGTTTTATTTTGAGGAAGTAATATTACTTGCAGAAACAGAAGAAGTCCCTGCATCTTATTAAGGATCTGAAATGAGCAATCTGAAGTAAATTACATGATGAAAGCTCAGCTGGATGGATTTTTTGAAATTATCAATGTAATGAAACTAATGACCAGCAAGATTCTTGGAATTTTTCTCATAAAAAGCCAGAAGGCTACAGATATCCCTCCTAAAAAGGGAATGAAAAAGCACATCAGAAAATCAAGATCAAGTGCAATATGAGTAGTAAATACCATCACAAGATTCTAATTAAAAAATCCATTACAAAATTTCTTTGACCCAGGCAGTCTCAATACACTTTATCTAATAATCATACTCTGACACATGATTAGGTAACAAGGTTACTTAATTTTTGAACATTCAAAATCCATTGTATTCCAAGTATCCTCACTATAAAAATTGTTTAACTCTATTTCAGGAACAATGAATGTATAGCCACTGGGGCAAAAAACAGGATTGTTGGTTTTTGTTGGGTTGATGATTGGCATATCTAAAATCTTTTTCTGTTGTTGAACAATTAAGATTTGGTCTTAGGTTTAAGGTGAGCAATATTTATGTGATTGTGAATGGTTTCAGTTAGAACTGGGGAAAAAAGTTTTGGAGGGCTTCTACACTTTCACGGAAATAACTCCTGTGATGTGATTTAAGACAAACTACTGGTAAGGTTGACACCTTTTGTACAAGGGATAAGCAGTGATTTCTTGGCCTTTTATATTGCAAGAACTTTTTGAATATATGGACGTACTTGTATATGCAAGTACATGTATAACCCAGGTTTCCCCACCAACAGGTTCTAACCTTGAATCACACAGCACTGTGACCCTGTTGGTTTGATGGCTTAGATTTTATTCCCCCAGAGGTTACTTCCTATTATGAAGAAAAGTTCTTTGGTGTGGGTGTACAAGACCTTCACAAAAAACTCACTCAGGCAGTGCTGAACAAATCCTACTTGCCCACCAAAGACACGTGTACATGTACATGTACAGATGTACAAAGTGCCTGTGTATCGCGGAGCAGAGAAAAAAAACCTGAACTCCACTGTCTGTGAACAAAAAGGCTGGCAGCAGTGAAACCATCTGGGAAATACCCTTATTGTTTGGGAATGCGGGAACACTGTTAACTTTTCGGTTTTTCAGTCTTGATGTGATCATGGCCTAAAGTTTCCAAGCCTTGCTCGATGATCTTCCAGAGGTTTGAGCAATTCACCAGAGAGAGGGGAGCAAGAAAGCAGTGCTTTTTGCATCCAACTTGTCTCTCTCACGGATTCCTTCCTCCATGTCTGAAGTTTACTAAAGGGGGTCTGAAGTTTCCAAGAGTCGGCAAAGTCACAATAAGTCACCAAATCACAAGACCCTTCCCCCTCCAAAAACTCTTCTAGTCAAGTTCAGTACTTTAAGTGATTCTGTGCAATGAATGGTGCGCAAGCTTTCTAAAGGTCAAGTGCAGCAGGTGTGAAGGTCATGTACATGTACATTTGGCCATATTAAGTTCAGTAATAACAAGAATTCCTTCCAACTTATTGTTTTCTTTTCCCCAGACAGGTACATAATGTGGGGTTATTTCTTCCCAACAAATTAGGACAGGCACCACGATCCCTCCCTAAACACAAATCCTGGGTCATTCCCCAGCAGATAACCCAACCAGTAGATCACAGACCACACAGCAGGCCCTATCTGGAGTTGACAACTTCAAGGCATGCTCTGTCAAGCCAGGTATGGCAGGCAAACACTACAAATTTTGGTGTGAAGACAACTCCCCAGCTCAGAACTAGTTATCACTCACTGGCCCTTTATTGTAAGTTGTCTGGTTAGCCAAGATTATTGATAACATTTGGAGCTTGCATGCCTGTATACAAGCACTCATTTAAATTTATTTGACCTTGGCTAAGAGTCATCAAAACAGAAAGCTGATTGGTGGTTGCTAAGTGACAATGATCCCAAAAATGAGAATGGTAATTTGATTGGACATTTTATGTTTCTGTAACTACAGCATGGAATAACCAACATGTTTTTGTGATTGGATCACAAAAATGTTCCTGCTTGGCAATGAAGGATGTATTATCAATTCTCTTTCAAATTCTGGTCCAGAACTGAAATGACGATTTTTTTCCCCCAAAATGTAAACCTGTAATGTAGACATGGTCCTCTGATAAGTTAGGTCCTTCTCTAATCCTCTGTAATCGTCCTTTGTTTCACTAATAAAACAAATGTGAAACAGGATATGTTTGGAGGCATTTAAAATACATAAAATTGTCCTTTTTTACAATTTTCCCAGGGAAACATGTCCCGGTTCCCCTTACTTTTGAGATCCCCTTCAAGGATCCCAATCTGACATTTCAAACTCCCCTTCTGGTAACCCT
Source organism: Acanthaster planci (assembly GCF_054643075.1). NCBI lineage: Eukaryota > Metazoa > Echinodermata > Asteroidea > Valvatida > Acanthasteridae > Acanthaster > Acanthaster planci. Next base: position 5,781,840 of record NC_141794.1, read on the forward strand.
AGATACGCCCCTGCTCCAGGATAATAAAAATACAATAACAACATTAAGGGAGAGTGAACTGGCATTTACCAGTCCACAACGATTCACCAAAAACTGATTTTTGTTTTAGCAGGTGGTCCATACCTACCTGCTGTGGGAAACCAGAGAAGGTTACCTTCTCTTTGGTATGGGAAGAATGCAGCGTAACATAATGAGTTGCAATTGTGCCTCTGTAGTGGTTGGCCACCAAAAAAAAAAAAGTCAAAAGAAAAGGAAAGTGAAAGAAAAAAAACACTGTACAGTCAGTCAGAGCTTGCTGTTTGGTCAGAGGTGTTATCTGAGGTGTTGCCAACTGCGACTATCATAGCCAGGTGTATCCTCTGGAGTTTCTGACTGAGTTTTCACTCAAAAGGTACTCCAAACCACCGGTGTTGCTCAGTCAATCGAGTGTACAGCATTGTGGCACTAGGAGCCTTGGTTTTGCTACTCATAGAAGGTAAACCTACACACTAGCATTAACAGTGTAGGGTTGACTAACCACTGCTGACAGTGACAAGATTTTCTTCTGCTTCTGGTCAAGCCAAGTCCCAAAGTATTATGGACACAGGGAATGCCAGGTAAAGCTGTAGGCTTCACAGATACGCTGACTATTGTATGGGCTGACTCCTGCAGATATGTCCACCTGTTGGTATATGTAATTCTGATGAACAGTAGCACATCTGTTACCCTGTTCCACGGTTATGTGAATACAACAGTTGGTGAGTATGAAACCATGATGAAACCTGTAATATTGCCATTGGCAGTGAGTGTCTGCCCAGCATGCATGACTAGTAATGTTAGTCAAAGTTCTCCAAGTTCATTGTGACTACGTTTAACCAGGAAAAAGGATTTACTCTAATTATTACTGTGAAAAGGGGTTGGGCTGCCACACAAGCATGTGACAAATCACCAGATGGTGAGAAATTAAATCAGAACACAAGGCTGGTGTGTGCCATCAGTCAGGGTTCAAACCTGTTTGGTGTCAAGAGACTTTCCTTCTAACTTACTATCTAAATGTGGGACACCTGTAAAACCTATGAAGGGGAACACATGTGCTGATGCTGGTGTATACTAATTAGCATCCATCAATGTCGTATCACATGGCAGTATAGCACTGAAATGGGTAAGTCTTTTGAGGAGACTGTGTTGTGTAACTGATAAAGGGAAGAATGGGCTGAACTCATCTCTGGCAGTTTCGTTTACTTTTATTCTTTTTGCACCTACACCCCTCTACAGCTAACCTCTGACCTCATGGGAAACGCCCTTTTCCCCCAACCCCAATGCCTGTACAGTACATATCAATCTCAGCTTCAGTCTACATCTTGCTTTTGGGGATTCACTGATAAGTAGGCAGCAGTTCTGTCCCTTCACACAGATGGGCTTTTCACCTGGTGCCCAGTCTATTGTTGGGCGTTTGCTTCCACTCTATTGTCAGAGGTTAATCACTCATGGAGTGTTTAACCCACAAATGGTCTGGGATTTCCTTTTCTGCAAACTCTCTCTCCAACTCCCCCCCTCTTTTTATTCTTCAGTCATTTGAAGGTTTTGGAGGAGTGGAATGAGTTTAGCCCAATTGTAGGTATAAGAAAAGGCAGAGGGATTTATCATTACAGTTTACAGAGAATACTGCTGCAGTAATTACATTTAAGGGTTCTATTCAGTTGTGAACAAAATGAAATGCAGCAGGAAACAGGTTTTTTGGCTTTTGTTACTAGCAGTTGTATGAGAAGACCTAATGCAAGCTTCTACCTGACATGATTTTTTGGTATTAAGGACAGTAGCATGGTACTGAAGATTTCGGGGAACTATCACCTCTAAGATTGGTGTGAGTAGGCAAACAGGTTTTATTCTTTTCTTCTTAATTTCTGATTTCCTATCTATACTTTCTGGACAGACAAGCTAGCCAGACAGCCTTTTAACAGAAGCAACCACCCTGTGAATTTTCTGGCTTAAACCCAAAACCTATGCAGGGACACCATACCCATTTCTTAGGCTTGGCCCACTTCAGAATGTTCACCAGCTTACCAGCTCCCTGAACTGTCAAGGTGAATGGAAGCAAAGGACTGTTACTGATTTACTGAGTGGGAGTCATTATGATAAGGCAATGTCCAACACAAGGTTGACTGTGTTTGCCACTGCTTTCAATAGAAGTTCAAACTGAGCATTTTTTTTACCAAGAAATCTTGAGCAGCATGAAGTCAATCTATCGCAGCACAGCTGCATAAATGCAGCTTGTAAAACGATTTTTAACCAAGGTGCATGTGTAATGTGGCTGGAATTAAAACTGTGCTGTGAATTCATGTATGTTAACTTAAGAAAGTTTCAACATACATGTAGCTTACAAGCTTTCCAAAACTATACACATTTGGTATAGTGTGTTCAAACAACTTTACCCTTTTGGTCTTATGTTTCACTTGGAGTTCTTTTTTTCTTTTGGGTCTAAATTAAATTTAACTAAAACATCAGAAAACAAAGAACATTGTCCCTCTGGACTGAGTCGTGTAAAGGCAGGCATGCATTTACAAAGCACAAATTAAAGATAAAACACAATTTATTTTAAAAAATTCACAAAGTGAGAATTAAATCTTAATTAAACCAACAACTTCTAGGGAACAAGACTATTTTCCCTAGCGGCCTTGTTCTATTTGACCTGTCATGACCTGGCTTGGGTAAGCAACCTGGGGCAATGGGATTGGCCCAAAGTTGTTTCCTGCTTGCATGGGGTCATGGGAACAGCACAGATTGGAGACCTGTGCAAAGCGTAACTGTGAGTGGCCTCGTTGTCTGGATGTTAGGCTTCAAATCCTACTTCATCCAGTCAACTCCCAGAATCACACTCGTGTACATTTGAGGAATATTGTCACAAGTGTGTGCGTGGGGAGGTTCTGATCGTTCTTTTAAAGGGGGTAACACATCTGCCCCCCAACAAATTCTGCACTTGTCCTGACAGTATGCCAGAAGATGATTAAGTCCGAGTCAAATCATTTGGTCTGCATAAAAAAAAGGAAAGAAAAACAACTTCACAGATTGGAAAAAAAAGCATGTTTCCCTTCATCACATTCCGAATGTGCCTACATTAAAATTCAGAATGCTTCCAAATGTGGCTGCTATGCAGGGCAAGGATTGATGGATTTCAACCAGCCTGCAAAAAAACCCACAGGAGGCAGAAAAAGGGGGGTTGGCACCTTCTCCTGGTGACATGTCTGATGTCTTCCCCCCTTCTTTCATGGAAGTCTGGCTGCTACAGAAACAATAGTCATAGAATCCTTTCATTTTAAGTCAATGACCTTATTCCACATCTTCAAAAGTTTCTTCTTCCCGTCCTGTTCTGTTTTAGCTGTCCCTTTTTCCCATCACAATGGTTCCTGATTTGGCACAAACCTTAAGGACTGTCCTACAATGTACAAATGTACAGAAGCTCTGTATCACTACGCTAATTTACACATCCTCTCCCTGTTGACTGGTACCCAACATCAGTCCCATCCACCTCTGTCACAGTGCAACAGCCAAACGGTTTCAATTTTCCTTGTTTCCCAGACAACAGTCAACGGGACGCCCTCGCCCAGCATTGTGGAGTGGGTACAGAGATATCCTTTGAATTGGGCTCAATTTCACAGTATCCATGGCAACCCACAATTAGGTCAACCACTCTGTGTGAACTGGACTCACTTTTGTTTGGCCCAGGTAGTGGGCGGTCCACACTCACAGGGGTCACTCTGAGGTCACATCAGGTGATATTTTATGTCAGGGGCAAGTCTGGCCTTTGATGGTGTTATCCATCCCCTACTCTGGTTTCAGAGTGGGTGTAAACTGCCAACAGCCATCGCCCCACGATGAGATAACAGTTGGAAATATATTATGAAACCATAATGAAATAACTGTTGCATCCCCACACCATCACAAGATAAAAACAAAAAATAATAAAATATCCCCCCCCCAAAAAAATGTGCATTAAAGAAAAATTTCTGAAAGGATTTCTTAAAATTTGGAAGAGTCGAAGAGTACTACCCTAAATTGCCTACTTCACAAATTCTGAAAAGACATGAAATTCATTATAACACTCCTGCTTGAGGAAAATACTTGACCTTCTGACCTCTCACCTCACAATGTTCAGAAATCTAATCACCTTAGTACCAGCACTGTCACTAGTATCTTTAAGTGACTAATTCATGAGCATAGATGTAGGTATACATGCACTGAGACAGACCTTGCTATTTGATCCACTTTCAATAACTTGTACACACTGAATGACAAACTGTGCACCTTGGGAGTTGGTCTGAACAAGACTTTCTTTCTCCTTAGATTTTTTTCAAGGCCAAGACAGAATAACCATTCATTCATGTGCACCATGTGCATCACCCAACTATGGAAATGTTGAGCACCTGGGATATGCTTCATTTCATGTCATTCTATGGTAAATGTATCAAAATTGAATCTGTTTGTGTCTACTCGCACATTGTAAACGCGCAATGAATCTGGTTAGTATTTGAAAGATAAAAGTGGGTTCATTTAGAAGCACGTTTTCAAAAACTACGCGTAGAAGTGAAATATGTTCAGCTTTAATTTGGCAGAGCAACTGCTAAGTAGGTTACAAAACTTAAGCAGGCAGTTTTTGTGGACGACTCCAAACTATTCCATTAACTTTGTAAGCAGACACATGGGTACGACTCCTTATTTGAATATGCAACTTATGAAGACCGGAATTCCTTCTATATTAATTGCACATTTATGGAGGCAGAGCGCTAAGAGATCTGGCTGGACTGATGAGGGGCCCCATGGCCTAGCTAGCACGCTTTGCTCAGCAAGCACCATATATGGCTAGGGCATGCACCTAGGCTCTGGTCGAACTTCTGTGGCCCAACCTATCCATGTGCAATGCACGGCAATCTCAGAGAATATCCGTGGCATCCTACCACTAAAAACTGACCCAACAAATGTCCATTTATAATTAACAAAAAAAACAACAAATCTCTGAATCACCTGTAACTAAGATCTGGTCAAGACAAATGTCAAATATATGAATTCGTATCTTGCACCAGAGCAATATTTGATGAGCCAAACTACCAACTAACCAGTAATTAAATTCTATAGTAATTAGAAAGTAGATTGTGGTAGGATATAATTCCAACAGTACATTGATATGTTAACTTAAACTAAGTGGGAAAATTCAGCATGAAATGACACATTTTCTTGCGTCACAGAAACCAAATACTACATCCTTCATGGAATTTCATGCAAAACAAAACTGAGCCACGTCCACTGGTTTGTCATGAAATTCTTCCACATTTGGGGGCAAAACTAAAATACTGATATCAAAGGAAAGAGAGTGTTGAGTAGTTGGTGTTCTTTTTTACTCGATGGTATATGGTGTCCATGTAGCTGAGTATCTGTGATTATGAATGGGAACACTGATTGAGCTTTACAACCAGCTGGATAATATCAAGTTGGGCGCAGTACCATATATGTCACCCTTGCGGATAGTTGTGGCTGGTATGCAAACATGTACTTGATAAGCACTCTCATTTTTTTGTTTCAAGTGAAGAGTGCATACTTTCAACATCTGTGACTTTAATTGCAGAATTACTGAAGTTCATCATTCAGAACGAGAAAAGGGTAGGGGTTCATCATGATGAGATAAAAAGCTTTTGAATTAACAAACCACACTTGTATCAATTTAGAGTGGAACTTTAGCAGAAGACCACTTTCCTTGAAAGGAAGAAAAACCAAAGTAATGCTTTCAATGGTCTTGCCTCCGAGATAAGTCTGGGTGTGGTGTCAGGGGTGTAAGGGGGAGGGACAGCATGTCTCCTGCCAGACTTGTTTTCTTCTACCTATTGACCAGCTCAGAATTTGGCGAAGAGATTCAATCGCCTGACACAACCACCAAATCCATGATAAAATGGTCCTCCTTCAAAACACATAACCAAAGATACCTTCCTAAATTGGATCCGTGTGATGTCACTGTGTGGTGACTGACCATTAACTGCAGTAAAAGCAGTTGAAGTCAACAGCTGAGGGTAAGCTTTTGGGTAGGATTGCTGACAAAATAAAGAGTACACAGAATTACAAAGAATGCCAAATGGTTTTAAAGGAACAGGCTGTATGAGACTGAGTGACAAGGCTTGTGCCCCTATTCCATATTAGTCTACCTTCACAACTGTGAATGGGGGTACCGCTTCAATTTACAACGGGGTCAGAGGGGGATGAGGAATTCCAAACTTGTGACATCATCACCATCATCATCCATGCTGCCAATAACCCACACACTATGGCATTCTACACATAACATGGTGTTCTGCCAATCGTAGGGTGACCCCAAAGGCTGGCCTACAAGAGATGTCCCGCCAGGCGGCTTTTTAAGGCCACATTCCAAGTGGAAAAATATCCCTCTTGTCTGAGGTTCTGCTGTTGTGGTTTTCACTCTTGAGTTTTTTCCCTTTCTTGCTATTGCTGTAAAAGGGCAAACGAGGGGAGTTGAGGACTGGCTAGTGCACTGTTGTGCTGGGTGTGGGGGTACAAAATTGGGGGTTTAAGAGCACATGCTGATGTGGATCACTGGTCAGTTTTCATCATGTCTTGCCACAGGTGACACCAGTGGGACCTGGACAGCGTAGATCGGGATAGCTGTTAGGAGATCATTGGGGAAACCATGAGAATCCTACTCCGGGTCCCTGCCAACTGAGCTAGCACACTTTGGCTGGATGGGTATTCCGAACCCTTGTGTATCAGAGCTTTGTTCTCACCCACTGAAGTCTACACACAGACGGCCCTGCCAGACAGCCCTATACTCATCAGAAACCGAAACTTTTTCAATGTGTGTTGCACCCAACCTGCCGATAGAGAGTGTGGGAACTTGAGCCGATCTGACTAGTTCAGTGGGTCTACCCTGCTGCTGTACGTGAGTGGAAGCAGTTTCCTTTTCTGTGGATGCCGTCAAAGGGACTCGGCATTGACAAGGGACCGGGTTGGTTTTTGTTGTTACTGTAAGTACAGTCTACTGTCGGGGCAAGTTCCACGGATTCTCTACAAACTGCATTAGTAGATTAGGGGACTTCCAAAATGTTGCTTTTAAGGAAAGAATCATTTAAATGTAGGGTTTACAGGCGGTTCTTTGAACTGCTACTGGAAGAAGAGTACTTGAGTGATTTTTATTTACAAATGATTATGCCCATCAGCATGTGGTGTAAAGTAGAAGCATTTTCACACCGCATTTCTTTTCCACTACAATGCGAATATGGAAATGAGGGTGATATTGTGTGGTAGTTTCCAGACTGCTTGCATTAGTACTCAACCGTGTATCGAGAACAGATCCTGTGCACGCAAGCATATGGTAGGAAAACGGTCATACATCATCGATGGAAGAACATGGATTTCAAAATGTGGGAAATGTCTAGACATAACGCTTTCTTGAAATTAGAGACTACGTGAACTCCTGTGGTTTGATGACAGGAGACATCTGCGCCTGGCTGACTCTGGAGTGCAACAGGATTTAGTTGAGTTTTCCTTGACATCTTTATTCCGTTCAAAGCTATGCTCTCCATGACACACCAGTAAATGCTGTGCATTATGACATGAAGCGTCTTTATTTGGGATGTGGGGCCAAGATGCAGTAAACGTCTCGTGAAACTTTTGCGAATTTGAAAAGTACTCTGATTTTCAAACCTGGTGTTTATCCATGAATTTTCCAAAGATTATCGGTCTGTTTACAATACATGTATGGACATGGTACACATCTAAGGAACAGGACACCACATTTTTAAAAAGTGAGCATTCTCTGAGTTATGACATGTTCTAAAAGTACTTGGCACTTGGTATACTGTAGACTATTGACATGAAAGGAGTATATATACGTGAACATTTTATTTTCCATAAAAATGAAATTGACAAAACCACACATCTTTCTACTTAGGACTAAGTCTAGAGCACTGTTTAATATCTTGGAGAAATTAATGCATTAAAAAAATGTTGAACTGTAGTTTAGTGGCTGTATAGAAACTAGTGTATACGCTATCATGGCTTATCCTTCGTCATCTGTGAGAGGCTGATTACAATAACAAACTTGCTTTAATGTCAAGCTGGTCTTAAGCACAACACATCAGCTATCCTTCATTCCACACATGCTGATGCACACAGGCAAGGGTCTCAGGCATGCTTGGGCAAAGTTACAGAAAAAAAAAATCTTTCTGGTATGCCAGTGCTATAGCTGTGCTTGGGGCTTGGGGGAAGACCATACTACCCAATAAGTCCATGTTTCTCTGCTCTGGAATGTGCGTTGGGCCTAGGCCAGAGGCCAGAAGCGGGTGGAGCTGGGCCCCTGGTATACTCGTGTGCTTAAAAAGCCAGTCAGAGCTGGAGGTAAATCTGTGTGCTGTCATATTCATTCTCTGGATATATCTCTCCACGAGCTGGGCCCCGATGTATTTGTGAGGGGCTCAAGTGGCCCCAAATCTGAGTTGGCCTACCCAACAGTTGGCGTAATTCCTCCTCGAGGGTTCTTTCTCTGGAATATGTGTTGATAGCAGTAACTGGGATTTTACCTCAAAAAGGTAGTGAATCTTATTTTTGGGTCTTTAATTGTCATGGAAAATGCACCCAATTTTGATGGCAACAGTAGTGCATCATTTGAATTCTTTATTTTCTGCTGACCCTTTTCTACTTTTCTTGCAGGGATCAATGAAGGTATTTTCACCAAGTCACTGTTCCTGTCATTTGCTGATAAAATTGTGTCAGTCTCCCACCAACCTGGTGCTTCTTCCACCCAAGTGCAGATCAAAGCTATGACAGTTCATGGACCAAGACCAACTAACAGAGGTAAACAGATGTTGGCTTAAATGAAACATTTCTTGTGCGCTGTAGTTGCCCTCTACCCTCTTCACTTTCTTGGTATCATCAAACCTCTTCATGTTGAATGCCGCAGGCATGAAATGGCATTAATCACTCAAATACTTCTTCATTTCCTTCCAATGCTGAGTTGCAGAGGTCTTGGTCAACCATATAAATTATTGACTTTCCACTTCTCACCCTGATCATGTCTGTTCCGTACAGGCTCACAAAATAATAACTTGTTAGTGGTAAAAGGTTTCTAACTCACACCAGTCAGCCTAAAATGTTGCAGATATCTCTTTAGTACAAATCCCAGCCACCTCCCTTTTGCACTTAAGCGTCATATAAAGGCCTTGTTAGCAGTAAATCATTTTTGGGGAACGAGGCTTTGAACAAAATTATCCAACATCCCACTGCTCCCCTGGCCCGAGTCGGGCGAGGATATTGGCGGCTAATGAGCGGTAATGCAGAGGTACAACTTGTGCTTTAGTGGAGTGAGGAAGTGTTGGAACTGATAGCGTGGTGGGGACATCCCTACCATCACAGACATGACGTTAGTCCTGGGGAAGCCTGCTAATCCTGGGTTTCGTTTGCCAATTACAGGGTAATTAGGGGCCAACTAGAACCTTGGAATTTTGATAAGAGGAAAGCAAACGAAATCAGCCTAATCCCTTTGAAAAAAACTGATTGATCAAGATGATTGGCTCAAGCTCACAAGTAATCATAGAGTAATCATTAATGACATAGAGTAATAGAGTAATCATTAATGACTAGTGCAACCACGGGAAGCATGTCACTGGGCAAGATTACTGTTAGTCTTACGTTTGCCATTTTATAAAAATTCTACAGTTCTGTCTCTAACGTAACTGTAATAATCCAGCAATTCTGCTGGAATCTTGAACAAATAAAACAATTTCACACTTGACATCTTTGTACAATTCCACAGCACAGCAAATTAAGTGGTACTTCAAGATGAATAGCTCTCTTGACAGTGTCTTTTGATTTTCTGGTTCGTGGTGAACAACTGCAAATTCGAGACCTATACGCCAGTCAAACTACTCCTGATGTCAAAACTCCTGACAAATTTAACTTAAAAAGAAGCAAATAAAAAAAAAGAAACCACGTCAAAAAAGGTGTAAAATGCTTGCGTCGAAACTTTACCCTCCAAGTGATTTCCATTCTAGTGTTAAGTTAATTAAAATGGATAACCAAATCTCATCTTCACCATTAACACTGTCAACCAACTTTTCCCACAACTGCATGACTATTTCCATAACCCTGCAGACAGGGGTCACAAATACAGGACTGGCTGGGAACCAATAGTATCATTAAGGGCTGCCATTGGCTGGGACAATGTGTTTAGCAACTATCTGGTTATTATGACTAGGCCAGATACATGTACACACCTGCTCCAAGTTAGGACCTTACCTGATGCTGCAAAGGCACTGCAAAAATGCAAATGGAAGCTTCTCTCTACGGAATAAATGCTGCCTCATTGCTACAGTTCAACCTGTCATTTATACAGACTTGCCTAAACTGTCTGCTCTGAGTTTGAGTGCATCATACAAATTTGGTTGATGCGAAGATTTCTTTTGCATTGTTTCCACTTTATTTGTGTGTGTGTTTCACCATTGATTCAGGTTAAGTAGGGACCACTGCCAATGTTGTAATAAGCCCTTTGCATTTAAAGATACATCAAAAACTGATACAAAGGTTATTGTAAGCCTTCACCTTTTACTCTAGGTTAGTTTGACTGGTGCCAAATTAATCAACCCCAGGCAAAATGCATGGCACGATGTTTTTCAATCAATGCATTTTTGAATGTGATTTTCATTTCCAAAGCAGGCAGTCACAAACCTAAATGGCGCAGGAGTCAATTGAAAAACCCTGCAGGTTCATTTAGTGTAGTTTTGGATTATATCACAGAGGTTTGCAAAAAGTGGTAGCAATTTACTATGCTGGGAAATGAACCAGTTGGATTTTATTGTCTTCAAGAAGTTCACTTGACAACAATATATTCTGGTTCAAAACTTTTGCCAAAAACAGTTGTCTGACCATCTTGTCTGATGATCTTGTCTGAGAAGGAAGTGAGAAGGAAGCTTAAGATTTGTTGAAATGGTATGACATACAGAAACCTGTTGGCGCGGTCATTGCTTTGAACAGAATCATTGACAGGGAAACACATAGCTTTTACAATTAAGCCTGGTTTCTGGACCATGCAATGACCCTTAGTCTTGTTTAGCACAGTCAGGCATGACCATACATGCAGAAGCAGTATTATTAGTATGGTCACTTGCTGTGGAAATCACTGACTGTGAACATTTCAATAAGCTGAGTTGCAGAACTACAAATATACATGTAGGGGGGGATAGCAGAGTCCAAGCAGTTGATCATTAAACAGGACATTAGACTTGATGTAACGACTGAAGTAAAAAGGGTTCATATTCCATCAAATTCAAAACAAAAACCCTGAATCCAAATTGCATACTATAACTGAAGTGGATTCCATCAAGTTGACTGGAAAAAAGTCTAGTATCTACACTCCCAATTAGACAACTTACAAGCTGAACTTTGTGGTCCAGCATTCCTTAGATGGTCCCTTCCTCCCGGCTGCCACAGCAGTTGGGCAAGGAAGTGATCAGCTCAGAGACAGTTTGTTCGAATGGGAAGGCCCAATAACCAATAAGGACTCATTGTCGCTTCCCAGCCAATTTCTCTCCTCCGTTTGGGCTTAGCAGACGGGCCAGCCAGATGGCTGGGCTGGGACGAAGGAGAAGGAGCGAGGGAGAAAATGCCAAGGTGTGCAGGGGGAGACAGGGGTGAACCGGGGACGGTGAACGAGAGGGGGAAACCGGGGTTTTTTGTTGGCTTCCAGGATGGGTGGAGGGGGAAAGAAAGGACTAAAAGTAGAACACAGTGAAAAAGGGAGGGGGTAGCTGAGGGTTGCTGTCCTTGCATATAACAGACCTAGAGGGGTTAGGCTGTGGCTCATTTGGGGATTGGTTGAGCTGACAACTAGATGCAGTGCTGGAGAGCAGATTCAATTGATCAGATGGTTGTCCTCCTGGGAATTGGTGTCGGAGTGTGAAGGTGTTGACAAAGGTGAGTGATTAAACCGTCATCCCCTCTGACATTTCCAAATTCATGCTCATATGTGCACCCTGGAGAATTGGCAAACCTGTCCTACGTGCTACTGAGTAATTAAGACGAGTTTTAAGATAACAACTATGACGGCCTCGGGCCTTTATGACTGTTAGTGGCTATACCAAATGTTCACACATGGAATAACCTAAGGGAGATGCTAAAATGTAGCATTTTTTGAATCCTTTTTTTTTTTTTTTTAAATATTCTTAGAAGCAAAGCCTTTTCCAGTGCGGCAAGAAATTTGGACATGGCTCAAAGAAGCCATCAGAGAGCAAGTTTTGTGTTAAATTCTTCCAGTGAAGATACTTCCCAGACCTGCTTCATAGTCTTTATTCTTCTGTCTATAAAGGCTCCTCGGAAGGGGAGATATCCTATGCAAGACAACGGACACAGGCATCACCAGCATAGTGGATGCCACCTCAATCGAGAGAAGTCTCTCTGACAAGACATGCTTCCTTACTATTCCATAGTCACTGTCTACAGCCTTATGGAATGTAAAGAAGTATGTATTGTTGTTGGGGCCATGACATCAGCCATCGTGGCCAATCACAGTCAAGTCTTCAGGCGGCATGACGGCAGATTCCTTCACACACATTTGGATGAGAAAGAATGGCAGTATCATAAAACTCTGTCTTGGTCTTAACAATGGTATCCTGGGACTGCCCGGTAACTATGACTTAATGATGAAACAAACAAAACAAGAACTTTTGGGCATCATATCCTTAACCCCTTTGCGCTGGGAGACGGTAAGAGCTGCCATAAAAATTGAGATCCTCAGCCCGCTTGAGTGAACATGGTGAAAGAAGGCAGACCCTGGCTCTTGTATATATGGTGATTGGCCTTTGTGTGTAGCCCAGAAATGAAAAGACCCAATTTGCATCATAATTACCAGCTTTACAATAGTCCCCACTTTGAAAAGAGGCAACGGGAATGTGGAAGCATGAGTAGAGTCGCACTGTGAGTCACTGTGAGTAGAGTCACTGTGTAATTCAAAGCATGCAGAGCAGGCAGGGCCACAAACCGAGAATTTGCAGTTTGGCAGGTAGCGAGGCTGGAATTCTTGGAGTTGGCTTTCGAATCCTTCTTGCTCAATGGTTTATGCACTAACACCCACTGAATTTGTGAAAATTTATTTATGCAGCAAAATATCCTGACATGCACAAATTTTCTAATGTCAATTTATGATAAACGGGTGTGGAAATCAGTGATTGTTTCCAACTCGCCAGTGTAATGGTGGCACTGCAAACAAGTCTATGTCCTTCCGCTCGCCTTGTTCAGCTCAACCCTACATCTCCTGCATTGCCTACTTTATGCTGATTCCTAATATGGATGAACAGCAGTTGATCATCAGCAATATGTACCAGTAAGTAGTGCCATAAATTCTGCATAGCCCCCTCTTGAGTTCATACAAAGACAGAGCCCATGTCTGCAAAGTTAAGTCACATAAATCAAAGACTGCAAACCTCATAGGAACCTTTTGATCTAAATTGACTCACAAACCTGGGTTAGTGAGTCAATGTGTCATGCTTAACCTCAATGACCAACTCAGCCTCAAGATTTGAGGACTCACAGCTTGATCGAGTACTTGCAGAGAAAACTTAACACAACATGTCATATCAAACACTCTATAGGGGTTTACTACTCACACAATGTGTACGGGAAGGCCAGAGGGTACATCCATGCAGTGCAGGAACCAACAACATTTGCCCAGTTCAGACCTTGGGATGGATCTGCTCATCAACAATGCCCTCTGGTGATATGGAGCGAAACGGTGACAGACTTACTGCAGCATTTTCTATTGTGTGGCTCGTCTGCTGGAGTGTCGTTGCCTTCTGGCCACTTTTGGCAGAGGGCAACCACACCTGGAAGTGTGGGTGATTCATCTCACAGGTTGCATTGGAGTAGCTTAAATGTGTTAGTAAAGGTTTCACAACAGCATTTGATCAGCCGTGTGTGATACCCACATCTGTTCTGGTGTCAGTTACCAGCACCCTGGCTCACAACTTGGTTTCTTCTGGCTGCCTCGAGACTCATGGACAGTGGAGTGGGAACAGAAAGTTTAAGATTTTGGCTAGTGACTTGAGTACGCAGTTTGAAAGAACTGTAACGGACATGACTGATCTGCAATTGAAAAACCTTATGGTAATGACGCTGGCATTGTGAGGTTAATTTAGACTTCATTCCATTTTACCGCCATAGGCAGACAATAGTCATTTCCGTGTTGGTATTTAACAATTTACCTAAATTTAGCCATTTTGGGCACTTGGAACCTTTGACCTAAAGTTCCTGGGAACAGCAAGCGAAAACCCAAGCGACAGCAACGATTTGACAAACAGTTCAATGGATGCATTTATGGCTTTCACAAACATAAACTCTGCACGCAGACACCAGGGAACTACATGTACTTGAACATGCCCGCAGAGAATCTGCTGTTGGGGGGTGCAAATCCTGCTTTACCTGCAGTGCACTGTGGAAAAAACTGGCATGAAATTGTAAACACTCCAATATGGTGTTCAAGCAAAAGAAACATCAGTTTAATACAACCCGCCCTTGGACAACCTGGCTTATGGCAAGGGCTATGAAAAGCCCCTGCCAATAGGATTTTGACTTTCTTTTCCATTTTCCATCTTTGCCAAGAGGAACATATGAAAGCACAGAGTTCTTATGGTGGATAGTGATTACGGACATCCTCAACTTGACCTGGGGTGCAATTTTTTGTGGGGGGAGGCTGATGGGTAAAGGAATGAAAACTTCTCTACATGGATATGATGTAGGGAAGTTTTCATTCACACTCCCACCAACAAATTGAGTGTTTACTACCACTATGGGTCAGACTGCACACCCTGCTCAAGCCATCTTGCTTTGATAAACTTGTAACAACTGTGAGGAAATTGTCCAGAAACATGGGTAACTATGAACCTACTGATGACCTCTACTGGTATCAAGACCACAATTCTGGTTGGCTGGACCACAGGTCTAATCAACCAACTGGAACCAGCCTACTGATGCAGTTTGTATGTTGCTGGCTATCACAAGCTGGGCCTTACCGCTAAGGACAGCAGAGGGCCAGGATCGTGAAGTTCTGTAATGATATTGGAAACACCGCTCTACCACACCATCATGATCAATGGCTTTTTGGAAGGCCACAGCTATTTTTGGCAGGAAGACCCAAGATGCACCTCCATTTAACAACTAATTTATGAACAATCCAAGAACTACCAACCAATAAGTCTTGACTTTTGTCTTGGTAGATCAATTCCCCTAAAAGCTCAATACTCACACCGGTCTAAACCTCAACAATATTGAACATAAAACAAACATACTCTTGCAGTTTCAACCCCAACTAGCTCAAAAGGCCATCTCATCAACCGAGCCATATAAAAAGTAATGTGTTACTTTTACATTTCCGAACCAAATTCTTTGTGGCTTATAATCCTTATTACAAGGACCATCATAACTTTTACATTTGACTTTGGGAACCTAAAGGTTCCATGCTGGCACCCATAAGAAAATAGCACAATAAAAAAAAAATGACCTTTCATGCTTTGTACAATTAAAGCACATGAACCTGTATGCAGGTGCATATAGAGTGTGTAGGCCCAGGAGGGCGTGTCACTGCCATCCAAAAATGTGTCTCTTATATTCATAGATGGAGCTCATTGCTGAACTACCCAGGATTGCAGCTTATGTTGATACTGGTTAATTTAAAGCAACATGCTCAGCAAAATCACAACCATCTGCCCTTCAGGTTTCAATTCGCTCCTTCAGCGGAGAAGCAACTGATGACAAAATGAAAGGGTCTAAGTCCGTATCCACAGAAACTAACAGGCTGACCTCAAACTCACAAGACACAGAATGAGTAAGCTCAGTATTTCAAAAGGAAGCACAATGTAAAGCGTGTCAAAGGTCATCCAGGAACATCAATACATCAGGCTCAAGGGTGGCCCTAAAAGTGTTGCCGTAAGCCACTTCGCATGCACCAAACATGTCTGAGCTGGTATGACATCATCAGGTGCTGTTCTCAAGTGACAATTCTCTTGTTAAAATTCCGAACTGGCTTATTACCTACCCGATCGGACAACTCCTTGATTTTCAACAAACAACTTGAAACATTCTGAAGTACAGTCTCTTGCTAAAGGTCAGTAATGTCTACAGAAAATCAATCCCATGTGCAGGAAGGACTTCAGAGAAAGCCTATAGTGAACCAATTACTTTCGACATGTTGTGACTATAGTTCCCCGCCTACAAATTAGTCACTCAACTGGAAATAACACTTATTTTGTACAGGGAATATGATGAGAACTTTACTGTCAAGAGAAACTTGAGAACTCGGATAAGCTTACAAACCCTGAAGTGTAAATACAGTGAGTCTTTTTGCGTAATAAACTACACTCTCCTTAGCCCGCTTGGAGTACAACTAACCATGAATAGTTGTGTTACAATTCATGTACCACATTGTGATAACACAGGCAAGAAATGAGCCCTCTGTTGGCAGAAATTGAGTAAACAAAATGATAACAATTCAACAGAATGTGACATGCTGGACAGCATAATGGACCGAGTATATTCCACAAACATAATTCCTCAACCATCATCAAATGAAAACAAAATACAGAATGACATTTGTGCGCAAGTGTCTTTTCCAAACAAACAGGACACTTTTGGAAGCACCAGCAATAAGCAACAGCACAGCTATACATGTGTTTTCTTTTTCTTTGCCAGTTATTTGTGATGCCAGACCCTGATGATGAGCTGAGAACAGAGCCCTCGTGTGCCCACATCCTGCCAATGTTTTGGAAAAGCCCACGCATGCTGCATGACGTCGTGAAGGCACAAAAGCTGGGCAGTGATGAATGGGTGCATCGTGAAGGGGGCCTCGCTGTCGTCATTTTCAGTGGGATATCCACTCGTATTGATTACGGCACAGCCACAATGCTGTGCGGCGTTTCTCTCTACTCGTTATGATGTGGCACTGGACGTGATGCACGGTGGAGCCCTGTTTATCTGTACACGAGATATGCCTCATGGATGACGTAGATCGGGCAAGGGGGGTAACACGGCATGCAAATAACATCTTAACGTGGATGCAGGGAATTATACGCTTTACACGTGTTTGTCAATGCTTCGCCATCTGGGAGACAAAGTCATGACCGTGTTTGGGTTTTCTACTTTTTTATGATTAATATTGTTTTCCTTTGACGCCAATTCCGACCCACTCAATCCTGGGAATCTCAAACAGTTTTGTTGCCAATTCACAACAAGAAGTCATTGACGAATTGTCTAGCTACTGACAATACATGGACATTTGTAGCATTGGCTGGAAGTAAGATGAGGTTATTCAGTTATGAAACCCAACAAACAGCAAGTTTATGGCAAACTTGTCAGCAAAATGAAGTTGGCAGAAAGCTGACAGCCTTAGGCTTAAAAACTGAATCACGACATGCGTCCGTATCTTTAAAAAAAAAATAGAGGACAAAATAAGCATTGAGTTCAACCCTCTGTTTGTGCTTTGAAGTGCTTTCTCAGATGAAGACATTCATCTGAGGTAGAAACCTTTTTTTTCACATTTCTAATGAAACTACTGAAATTGTGTAGGATCACTTTTTTTTTTTACAATTCAGCTTTAATAAGCACACTTTAGTACGTGTGCATATTCAATAATTTCAAATTTGGACTTTGAGCACAAAAGGTCTTCAAATGCTAATATGGGAGTCGTTACCATCTTGTGTGCACAGACTTATTCAGTATGTATGGTAAATGAAAACATAATGATCAGCAAGGAGGTAGAACTTGTTTGGTAAATGGACTAAATTTGCATAAGAATGCTAAGAAAAATTCTGAAATATTCTGGTGATTTGGCAGGGTCACCCTTCCCTTAGTCATGGGTTCATTGATTTGTTCACTGCTTTAAATTATAAATCTTGTACTGACCCTACTGACTAAACAATTTCCATTACACAATCCATTTCCAATTAAAACAGACTGACTTTCTAAGTTGAGTTGGAATTGTCATCCAATACCATTCAAAAGTCTTTTATCGGAACTGAATTCTATAGTTAATGCTTTTTTCCTCTAGATATCTCACATCTCTTGTTTAGGCCGACGAGAAATTCTATGAAATGCGGTAACGCAACACTGAAATTCAATTCTCCCTGAAAATCAAGATGAGGTTGTGGGTAATTTAGCACACCCCCAAAACAAATATGGATGTACGTGGACTACGTGCCTCCATCCTTGAGTTGGGTGCTTACGACCGAACTTGGCCCACAATTCAGGGTTGGCGGCATTTGTATGATCTAGCCTTGTCTGGAGAATAAGTATTATTGCATTTGCATTGGGGCTGCAACCTATAGCCACTGCTGTGGGGGGGGGGTCAACATAAAACAACAACAAAAACAACCCCTCCCCCAAAAACAAAAACAAAACCCAAAATGAACACTGCTAATTTGTTACTAAGAACAAACCAATCATTCCACAAGGCAAACTATAGCTTTGCTCGAGAAATGTTTCACATGGTTGCTGACAACACATATAATTATTCTTGATCTAGATAAGCCACAGAAACATGAATGAATCATTTTTTTTCTTGAATGAACTGAATTTGTCCATGTGCTTGTCTTGAAAATGACAATGTCTGCACAGGTACACTTACATGTATATGCAGAGAGGGGCCAAGTTTACAGCCTGGTTGGTAGAAAAATTTGAGAAACCCAATAAATTAAAGAGCAACTCAAAGGAAAAAATGTTTTCTCTAATTTTATCTGTTCAAATAAACATGGAACATCTAAATTGAATGCAGTGTCATTTGTCTTCAGAGCTCAACTATAACAAGCTGAAAAGGGCTTTTTTTCTGTTCATGCCAAGATGCGAATTCTGAAAGTAGATTGCGTCGTTCTGAGAAAACAGAGAAAACGAGGGGGAACCCTTGCCCTGTGTTTGTAGTGGATAAACCCTTGTGCATATCAAACAGTGCATGTAACCATTGTTTGTAGCCATTGTTTCGCAGAAAAAAAACCTTTTCAGCTTGTTATAGTTGAGCTCTGAAGACAAATGACACTGCGATTGATGTGGATGCTTCCATGTTTATTTGAACAGATAAAAATCAGAGAAAACATGTTTTCCTTTCAGTTGCTCTTTAACAAAAAATAAATAAATAAATAAATACATAAATAAATAAAAAACAAACAAACAGATTAACAAGTTTGAACAATATAGTCAGCATGTACCCAGAAGAGGTCTAGGTTGTGACTGTAACTAAAAGTAGGCTGGGATCTCAAACAAACAGTTTCAAAACCATTCACATTTTCCAGAAACAATCATTTCCTTCAATGGGCTGGAAAAAATAAAAGACCTGATGCAGTTTTGAAGGTTTTGATGCTGGACATGCTGTTGCAATTACAATTTAGAAGTCAGATAAACAGAATGTCTATTTTTTTCTCTCTCCCGGAAAAGCAGGAAACGGACACCTGATGACTTGAAGTGATGCATGAAAATTCCTTGAACTACAATAGACCAGTAAGTGGATCTGCAAAGTGTGACTGTACACACTGAATTGATGATTTGTGGAGCACGGACACAAAGAGCTTTCCCCAGTGTCGTTTAGGGTGCTAACATTAAAAAAAAAAAAAGATGGGCATGGACTGCAATGTGAACAGTATCATGAATACTTTTGCCCCAATTCCACCTTAACTGGGGGCCTCCCTGGGTACTCAGTGATCACAGGCCTGGTTTCGTCTATGATTTCATGTGCTTGTTCGATATACACGTAATTCATTCAGACCTGAAAACACGAGGTCAACATAATGCTGGATTCAAATACATTATGTTGAGGCAGTTTTACCTGGTATTTGGGGGTCAGGGTTATCTGTAGCAAAATAAAAGAGGCAGAGTCTGACATAAAGGAGTGTTCATAGAGAGGGGGGAGAGCGGAAGATTTTCCCTTGTTTTAATCAGGTATAGGAAAACCAAAGAATGTTGGAGCAGGGTAGACCTCTGATAATGGTATTGCGTCTGGCCAGCAGTGTGACAACAAACGGAGATGCTGAGGGTAAACACAACGGTATAAAGTGCCTGGCCGCAGGTTCCATATGGATCACTGGGTTACCCAGGCTTGGTAATTTTCTACTATCTACCGGCAGTTGGGATGGGTTCATGGGGAAGACATCCATATGGTTGCCCATCAGCAGATATGGGGTGGGGGCGTTGGGTGGGCGAGACAACCATCTAATAAAATAACGACTAATCCCTGCATATATTATATATTTTGCGATTGACTAGCTTGGGGCACACTTTACATTCTAGGCAAAATGTCTTTCTCTTAAACAGTTTTTTTCTTTCATTTTATTTTCATTTCCGTTGTAAGATTACATGGATCGTAACAAAACCCCCATTTTTAATCTGCTTGAATTACACAAATACCTGAACATATTGGGGGAAACATAATACCTCTCAGAAAACAAACTGAAATTAAAGTCTACGAAACAGGAAACGACAACAACAATAACAACAACAGGTTACAGAAAAAATTGTTTAATGATGTAATTTTTACTTACTTATGAAGTAAGGACTATAAAATGAGGGGGCTGCAAAGTTTACTCTCTAACTGCATTTGAAGGTTTTTTTAACACATTCATTCTGTTCTGCTGTGGGTCAGGGTGCTAGATTCTTCTCCTTCTTGTTCTGAGTGTCTGTCATAATTTCTGGATTGACTTGAATGACTTTACTCCCCAAAAATCAAATATCTCCATTAATAAAAGAAGTCCAAACATTTGTAAAAAAAAAAGATGATAGCAACTTATAGATTGAATATTGACACAACCACTTCAACAGGTACCAACTTTTTTATGTAACTGGGATTGTTTGGCATACTTCATGGCAGAAGGCACCCCAATGTACATCAGTAGATAAACTTGCAATGCATCGGTCTTTCCCAGTCCATACATCATATTAACCCATACAATATCACATCTTTTCCTAATGTTTCTTTCAACAACAAAAAGAGAGAAGAAAAATCAAACTGACTTTGGCTAACATCTGCACTTATGTTCCGTTCTCAGATAAAACACACATAACCCTTTTCTCTGAATATGAACTGAATGCACAAACTACCCCTCATAAGGCAAATTAACATATAAATATGGTGCACGTGGATGACTTTGAAACACGTAAACATAATCAACCTTGAAATCCGACACGACTACTGCTCTCTGACTAACACCAAATATATGCCGCAAACAAAATATATTAATCAATTTTCCTTTTTTTTTTCCATTTCAGAACAGCATTTTTTTTTTTCTTGAAAAACATGCAGGATTGCCCATGTACATGTACAATTGTATGGGCGTCCACAGGTGTTATTGTAACTGGGCCATATTGAACGGCTGCATATGAAATGATACCAAAATAAACAATCGGAGGGAGTGATTACTGACACAACAACAGCTGGATGTGTGCAGTACCAGTACATCCGTTTCCGGTATGACTAATCTTGGTTAAAGATTGCACATTTCTTCTCTTCTGGTGCAACACAGAATTACTGTAAAATTAAAATGTTAAAAAGGGCTTTTACCCTGCTTGTGCTACGTATAAAAAAAGATATCATATTACCGGTATTTCATATGATCTTCATGTACACGTGTGCTCATAATAGGGTTCCAACCGAATATCTGAAATTCAAATTCCATGACTTTTCCGAGACTTTGCAAGACTCAGATGTCACGATCTCCATGACATTTAATGCCTTTTGTAGAGAAAAGTTGCTTGATGTTTTAAACTGGAAGACTGCCCCAGCCACTAATACGGACTGACAAGGAAAGCCTGTCAATTTGTCATTATCTGTTATTGCACCCAAAGCAGGCCATCAAAAGTAACCCTTACATGATCTTAATTTCCACCACTTTTCAGTCACCTTTTTTCCTCTGAAAAAAAAAGGATTACAAGACATTCCAGTTCTTTCCAATTTCCCATGATTTTTCCCTAACTTTCCAGGGGGACTTTTTTTGGGGGGGGGGGGAATTTTCAGGATTTACCATGACTGTGACAAGTAATAACCCTGTCATTGAGAGATTACACAAAATCTCCTTGGGTAACAAATTAATAAAAATAACATTTACCTTAATGTGAACCAACCTACAGTGTATCTTTCACAAGCAGGTGTACACAAGTGCATCGAATTACAGTCAATATCATGTTACAAAAGACTGCTTTTTTTCTTAGAAATCTTTTTCTAAGAAAAGGATTGCATTTTTCCATTCAGGAAAGTCAACTTCTCAAGTAAGACAGCTTTCCCTCTCATCAGCATTCTGGCATTTCCAGAGAAAATTCAAGGCTTTTTTCCATTTCCACCGGCATCACAACCAATCCAATATTGGACGGTGGCAGTTTTGTTACTGCACGCTGGTGGTAAGCCAAGAACACATGACTATGCACAGTCTAATTACTATCCCATCTGCACGCATACTCCAAAGCCGTGATATAACCCCCATATCTCTGTGTACACACGCCGGCCACGTGTCTACCCTGCTCCCCCCCTTTTATGTAAATTTATACAGGTCTATTGCCGTGATGTCATCCCAGCGGTTGATGACATCACAATACGTCAAACGGACGCCTGCGTTTGGTTGCACGGAAACACTTTTAGGATGAACATGCAGGATCCTTCGTTCTGTCTCCTTTTTTTCTTTGTGCTATGCCATTTATGAGCTGGCTATTACACGTCCACATAGAATAGTACATGGGCCAATACCACAGGAACAATATGGGGGTGTTTTCTGATGTCAAGGAGGAACAAATTAAGGGAAAAAGATGCAACTGAAAAGAAAAAAACACCCTGTAGGAATTTTACAGATCAAACAACAAAGTTGTTTTTGTTATTGTTTAATCACGATTTTTGTTGGCCTGTTATCGAATTTCAAAGACAACCTGAGAGGTTAATGCCCCAACTCTAAACCTGAAGGGTAGACCTAACGTAATACTGTGACATACACAATGTATGAGTGCATGTGAGCTTGCATTTTGTAGGCGACCAGAAGAAGGATTTCACAGAGGGAAACAAAGGCTTAGGAAACATACAAAACAAGATTTGCCACGTCAAACTGGGGGCTTGTAGTCGTGCCTGGTATGTTGTTTTTTTTTTGAGGGGGAATTTTTTGGCACACAAACAAGGTGTTTTTGGAAGTGCCAATTTGACAATCTGTGAATTGCTACGCCATCTAGGCTGGGTATGACCTGGCTTAGAGAAGGACTAGCAGAGCTGCACTTCCGGAAAACAACTGCAACGAACCAAACAGTCGGGCAGGTTTCAGTATGACCTCATGTCGGGGTGGGGCAGGAATGGTTAAACACCAGTTGAGACTGACCAAAGATCACAAGATCGGGAAACCTTTAGGAAGGAAAGTTAACTAATGAAAGCCCATCAAGTAGACTTTAATGTCCAACAAAAATACTTGGATATATGTAGTTTTTCAGTGGGGGGAGGGTGTGATGGAGAAAATATAAACAAGCCAGCGAATTTTGTCAGTGACTAAATATGCAAGTAAATGACTAAAGAAAACTGTAACTTTACATGTTATAATATCCACTTCTACCGGTCACATTGGTTAAATCAATAACTTTTCTCTTCTCAAAATACTTCTTTCACAGACATCCCCTACAGAAATGTTTTCAAATTGGTCCGATGAGCCAAATTCCTGATTCAAATGAGGCATGGGCAAACATGTTTACTTACAAAATTGGTACATGTACACATGCATTTGCCTCAAACATCTTCAGAGGAGCTGGTTATGGAGTGTATCTTTTGTTGAGAGGAAAGGGGCCACTATTTTAGAAAATTTCAGTTACTCAAGCATTCTGAGTCAATACGTGTCAACAAATTACTTGCTTATTTTCCCGCAGGAGGGGATCGATATTTTGTTGACTATGCCTGCCAAAAACTGCTTCAAAAGTACGAAGAAGTATTCCCCTCATGGTCAAGTCAAAGGAAGGGGGTGTTGCAGTGCTAGTTGAGAATCGATAGCTACGAGGAGAGGTGCTAGATGTAACGCAGTGTGCACAGTAACCAAGCAATGAACGTGGCATCAGAGGGTTAATCAAATGACTCTGTGGCCGAATGACGTAGGTAACATGTCAGCTGTCCTGACAGGTCAGCGCGCCCGAGCGACAGCAGCAAATTGCCCCAGCCCAGCTTTGGGGGATGCCCATCACGTGAGCGGCTCATGACGGCCACTCCCATGCGCAGTGGGTGACAACCTTGAACACTGCAGAGCACAAACCTAAAAGAAGGGGGGGAGGGGCATCAAATGGGATGAGGGGGCACACGTTGCACCCCCTGGAGGGATGTTGCCAATTTTGGTTGAATGTCATTTTTTTGTTTTCAGTATTGAAAATGCCGACGTTTTAGAAATGTTACACCACCTGTCTTTTCATAAAGGCTAACAACAGGGTTAGGTTTCCTTGATGCTACAATTGATGTGCTCAATTACCGATAACCGGTAATTTGATGAACCATGGATAGTTACATACATGTAGAACAAAGAATGATCAACACTATCTCTCCAGCTGACGTGCTTCTTTTTTATGAATGAAATTATTCTTTTTTTTATGAATGAGGCTGTTTTCTTTTATGAATGAAAGTGGTAGTGGAAGTACTGCTATTAATATTTATTGATCGATAGCGGAAGTTTGTGGGTGGGACTTAACACGCACAGAGGTACACAAACCACACATATAACACACATGGTGTGGTATAAAGTCCACTTTGAATTTTCTGCACAACACATGTACATGCGAGAGGTAGTTTTTGTTCAGCCCGTATGCCAATGGTTTAAAGCATGAAATTAAACAATAATGGCCCCCAAAGTATCAAAGCAACACTATACTAGGTTTTGGCTTCCAATTCAGTGTGAATGTTACCTCAGATTCTCACCCGTCAAAATAAATTTTTTGGTAATTTTTGAAGTTTAGAAAAGGTCGCACACACCGCAGCAAATGATGGGTGGCTTCATGAAAGTGAACAGAAACCTTTAACTTTCTCGGCAAAACTATTTTCCCCAAACTATCAAGCTGTCACTGAAATAAAACCTCGAAATAAATTCTGCAAATAAATGAGCACTCAGTGACACAGATTTGAAATCTCCAGTGGCACTGTGTCCTGTCATAAATAAAAAAAACCACGTTCCCCCCTAAAATGTTGATTATAGCAAAATGTGTTTTAACATTGCTGGCAATAAAATATATGTCAGTAAAAAAGTTGGCTTCTAAATTTTTTTTTTTATAGAATACTTTTTAAAAGTTTATTTGTACTCTCATTTTCTAACTGTTTTTTCATCTTCAACAAAGCACTGATAACTGCTGTTGGGGTTGGGATGGTTCTGGAACATACAGTTTCTCGATGGTGCAAAATAACTTCTTTTCCCTGTTTTGTATTTGTTTAAATTGTCCTGGTCACTTTGGCAATTATATGCAAGAACTTAGCTACATCTGTACACATAGGGACCTACACCCTAACTGTTAAATTGTAGCTACATGTATCTCCCCAGTCAGGCATTTTCAGTTCTGTCCATGAACAATCCTCACTTCGTCACACTGCTAACATCGTCCCAGTAAGACTGTACATGCTGACACGGTTCTGTAGTCAGCTTTCATGGCCTGACATTTTGAGGCTCTATTGTGTGCGTGGCGCAATGAATACCTGTACACGTACCAATGCAAATGTACAGGCAGTGTCTGTACATGAAGGAATGAAATGTGTGTTGACGTCACACGGTACCAAACACATGTGTGCAAGGCTGAAATCTTGTTGAACTGCTGTCATTTTGTTATATTTTGCTGAAATGATCAACTCAGTATGATCTTTTCTACCGTTGCATTATTTTATTTTTCCTTTCCTTATTTTACACAAGGCATAATCAGAGCCAACATACATAAGTGCACATGAAGTCCACAAATACGATCGTTGGTAATCCATTTCAATCTTCTATGTTTAGAAACATTAAGCAATAATCATCTTCACACGTGCAGTGTTTCAAAAATGTCAGTTGACATTTACAGAGTTTTGCTTGGGTTTCAGTCATGCCTTTCAATATCAATAGAGAACAGCAAAAAGCAAGTGGGCCACACAACAAGGATGTACTTGCTTCTATTGGGGCTGCACAGTAAAAATCCCCTTCCTCAAGAAATATGCGACGGTTGTGATTACATCATCGTCATCCTCAAGCGAAGAGGATCATGAGAGCATCATCTGACATCAACTTGTCTGTCCAACTTCCTTGATATCGTTGGGATGGACAACAACCAACAGTGCCGATAACCACAGAGGACACTGTCATGTCAGCAATCCAGAAAAGGAAACAAGACAAAAAAATCCCCTTTGATGCAAACTTTGCATGTACACAAGGATACAGAAATAGGCAGTGATGTCGTGAAAACAAGGAAAAACTCGTCTCCAACAGTGTGATGAATAAATTCTGCTGGACAACACACACTGATCTGTGCCAGATGAGAGCAATAGGGACATTGCCACACACACACCCACACGCACAGGTTTTTTTCCCCTTTCGTTTGCAATGCCCGCCAAACTGCAGTCTGCCACGCCAGCCACTGGCAAGAGAGTGAGTGGGCGGATGACGGCTGGTTGTAGTACAGACAGGGAGCAGGTATTGCTGGCTTTTCTCCATATGAGATCCTGCACCTGAGAGCAGCAGTATGGTTACTACATCGCACGTGTCAGTCTTCCTTCGTGTCTTCATACCCCCCTTTCCCATTAAGGATTTTTGTGGCAATCTTTGGGGAAAAATATTTTTTAAAAAAAGATAAAAAAATTCCTGCCAAACTTGCTGCCCCCATGTGCCTCTCCTCATTTTTTTTTACTTCTCACTTAATAAACTGATTACACATTACGGTGGCAGGAAGCTTCCAGTGACTTGGTCATCCAACGTTGTCGATTTCACCCTCAGTCACTCACTGCTACGCCCACACGCTTTTTTTTTTTTAATGTTCTTCCTGTGACGGACCGTAGATGCTGCATGCTCCCACCGTAGTCTCTTCAGTTGGAGCCTAGAGAGCCCGGCAGGAAAGTTGCCGCTTTTTTCTCTTCCTCTCCGCTCTGGCGTGCACCATGATGTTGTCTCGTATTTCTTCTTCTTTTTTTTTTTGAACAACGATGGCCATCTCTTGTGATACGTCTCCATCGGGACAAATGACAACTTTGGGTGTTGCGTATGCACACTTGGACCATTGGGCTGGATCATAGAACCGCTGGCTACAACCTGTGTGTTTGCTGGATGACGCCGCATCTACAACAGAACCTGGAGCCCCTGA
This sequence comes from Acanthaster planci, assembly GCF_054643075.1. NCBI lineage: Eukaryota > Metazoa > Echinodermata > Asteroidea > Valvatida > Acanthasteridae > Acanthaster > Acanthaster planci. The sequence goes on from NC_141794.1 coordinate 5,809,140, forward strand.
AACTAAGGTACGACCAAACATTTGGTGTGTTCTTGTATCTCTTTTTTAGCACTTGCACATGGACTGCATTAAATATGCCTAATTAGTGACTGAACACTATAATCCCTACACTCACCAGCAACCACAGATCACCCTACTGCAATGACTGATGCAATCGTGCTGGGGGGTTATACAAAGTTATACAATCTGTGTGACGAGGGGTACAACATGCATTATGCTCCACCATCATTCTGCCATATGTAGACTTATCATGCACACATCCCTACTGTAGTATGCATCAGCTCAGTCCAGTGCTGAGCTGGTGAGGTTTCTAACACTATCACTGAACCAATACTCTCCCCATGCGTGGTGTATCTGCATGGCCCGTCTAGAACTATCCAGATAACCACAGACTGTGCAAAAGAGGCAATGGTCTCTCTGTGTATTCAACTGAATTTTAATATCACAGCCTGCCTTGAACTACATGCCCCCTGAAAACACGCGGACTTCACCGGGAATATTGTGACCACTTATTCACATTATTGGTCAGTAATCACACTAGGCCGGTATGACTAGCCATGCAAAAGACGGTTAATGGCTGCCTGTTTATTTGCAGGCTCGTAAATTATACTGATGATATCTTCCAACTGACGTTTTCCGATGGAAAAGCGATCTCATTTTGAACATTGATCTGAGGCCACACACCTATTTTCAATAATGTGCATGTCGGTTTGGTTTGGAAATGACTGAAATAACTGGTGCTTCTACTGAGTTCAACTGTCCAAACTGGCTAATTTTTCAAAAAAACCGGTAACATCCTATCCATCATAATTCACTTAATAATATCAAACAATAGTTGTGTGTGTCTTTTACCAATTTAACATGTAGGCAGTTACGTACGTAGAATCTGACTAGTCTCATGTTAATTTTGAATTCAAATGAAATGTCATAGGCTTTGCATATATAGTGTTTCCAAATTCTCACTGAAACAAAGAAAGAACGGACCACGCCTCACAGCATATAGAACACAAACAGAAACACGGAGGAAACAGCACAAAATACCAGGACAGTTGATCCAATAAACATTTACAGATATCTGAAGAGAAAAAAAATTGGGTGTGTTTCCCACGCAGTCACCTTCAGGTTAATGTTCAAACATCCCCAAGAAATCCCACACTTTTTTGCGGATGATCAATCCATAAATCCTGAAGTGGGTGTCACATGCTGGTATACACGTGGAGGTGCTGCCCACCCTTTGTTTGAATACGCCCATGAAACCAATTCGCTGGCATTGCGTCACGAGTCAAAAACAGGTTTCACAGGTGTGGTTAGTGCATGCTCATCATGTGATGATGGTGGTATCCCTCCCACTGCAGGCTACATTGGAGCTTTCCTTCATATTTCAAGTACAAACTTGAACCCAAGTGCATCTTGGAATTTAAATATGTAGCAAGCTACCCACGGGAGATTAAAAAAGACAGCAATTCTTACAAACACCTTTTCAAAATATTTGTGCACAATACCAAGTTGGCAATGTTCAACTTGTGTTTTCCTTCGTAATAGCACCTTAAAGGGCAGTACTGCTGGATGTACGTGCTTTATAAACGTGATATTTATCACTACCTGATTTACAGGTTTACGACATTTTAAGACCAAATAAAGGTAAACTAGTGTTAACCATCTGACATGACGTCCTTCACTGGGAAGATTTCTTCACATTTGTTTCATATTCTGCTCTCATGTACAAGAGACGTTACTGCATCTAAAGCAAGACAGGGCAGACAATTTCTTTTTGGTTTCAATCCCAAATAAAAGAAAACTGTCACACCAAGTTTACCCAGGGTGCATCTGAGGCGTGGTCTTTGGTAACTCCTAACCAGACACATGACATCCAAGCAATAACCAGGAACATGTTCAAGGTGGCCCACCTTTTGTCCCCCTTATAAGAGGGGGCCAAAATACAAGATAGCAGACGGTACTCATTTTTGCTTAACATTTGTGAAGTTTCTCACTTTTGCTGCTCTCTCTGTTCATATTCTCCAATGAAACACCCATTTTGGTTTGCTGCATGTAACAAATCAGCGGCAAATAGCCATGGAAATACGGTAAAATGGAAACATAAAGAGGAAAAAAAACCCGCTTACTTTCCGCCATTTTGGACCCGCGACAAACCGACTCCAACTTTCGGTTGTCATGTATTGGGAACAATGGCATCAGGCGGGCATAACCAAATCCACAAGAATGCCCAACCAATGACCAAAGCAGAAAGATGTTACTGGTCGCAGTTGTGAAAACATGCCTATGATGTAAGAAATCACAACCAAATGACCTTGTATAGGGCAAGGGCAGAGTCTAACTCAAATATTTTGGATTGACCACAATAACCATAGGGTATATTATTCAACTACTCTTGAGTCACAATCTCAAGATGAGTTGGACCTCACTTGAGACTGTAATGATGCTTTTGAGTGTCCAAAATGTGTACTGTTGTTTACAGCTACGGATCTCTACAGTGCTCTGTTGGAAGAAAACGCAGAAATTGTAGCCACAAGGCACCCCACTAACACACAACCTAGTCTCACTGAAAATTAGCTCTGATTCTTGACAAAAACGAAAACTAGTACCTGTAAGAAGGTTCTTAATTTAAGTTCAAGACTGCATATAAATGAAGTCACACATGCATGACTGGAGTGGGCAATTTATGATTAGTTTTGATGAGTTGTTTCTTTTTTAATTACTGCATTGAATAATGAAAGAGCAAGTTTTTGTGTGTATTACTTTAACGTGTGGTATGGTGTCAATAACACAAATTCCTTTAAGTACTTTACAAGTTTCTTCAACCAAATAGGTCCTTTTTGTGCTTGTCCAAACTTTTTTGTAAAGAGTTTTGTGCATGGCTTACATTTGAAAATTTGGAATGAAAAGATTTGGTCGTTCTTGTGCTTTCTGTGGTTTTCAACATTGATGACATAAATGTAAGTGAATAATTGTAACAATCAATCAGGTAACTGAAATGTACTTATTTGTGTATGAACGTGAAGCAACTCACTACCCAGCATAGAAGTACAAACACAGTTAACCTTGGATTAAAAAATGCAACACCAAAATGGACCAAGGAGCATGTTTCAATTGCTCACTTGTCTGATGTCATTCATACCACTTCAGTATCTTCTGCATGAGAAATAAATTTAGTCTGGTACCTAGAATGCGTATGTCAGTGTGAGGTAATGATACGAGTTACAGGTACTACTATTACACAGGACAAAAGTGTACTGCTTGAAGCATTTTGTGTAATTGTTTATTCAATTTTGAATATTTCAAACCCTTTAAATTAATGAGGAACTACAAATAAAAATGTTTGGAAATGCATGACGATATTTTTCCTGTCAACATACTCGTATATTAACTTATTTTGTTGAGATACCAAAATATTTGAACATTGTGCCTGGCTACATGAAATATCAACCAGAAATTTGAAGTTTCCAGAGCCTTAATTTCAAATTGTGAAATATATTTGTATTTGAAAACTCCTCTCTTGAGCATCAATAATTCACAACCTGGTTTCAATACACCAGGGGCTGCATGCCAGAAAGCACCTTGCATCAAGCCATAAGAATCCCCAATCCGTACAGCATTGTAAGGTTAAAGGTTACACAGCTAAATGTATCAAACAAAAAATCATGCTTTACACTGGATATTATGTCTTGGTAGTTTTGTAACAGAGTGACCAATCATCCGGATATCCTTGAACAAAAAGTGGACACACTACCAATGCTAAAAAAAAACCAAACAAAAAAAACAAGGAAGACAGCAAATGTCTTATGCTGACAGAAAGCACATAACCATTCTATCTGCTTAACTGATTCATCTTTTTAAAAAAAGTTTTGAAGAAAACATTAAGACGATATGAATTCAAGCCGATTATGCTTCAGGTTGCATAAAAAGAAGTATGATGAAAATCTCCCCCCACATTAAGTGTGGGTAGGGTCTACAAGAGAATACCTACCCAAACAGTCACTACGTATGCAAATTTCTCATGAGTCTATTATTATTTGCTGGAAATATTGATGACCTGTAGTGCACCCTGACCTCCCACAATGCAACATGGTCTCGCCGCCATAGTAGATCTTCTTTTCTCAGCACCGTAATGTAATGGACGTGTCTTTCGAGGCATCTTCGAGGTATATGTAGTGACTGCTTGGGTAGGTTCATGTAGAGCGGTGTAGACTGATATGATTTAGAATCGTATATTTAGTAAAAGTATGGAGACGCTTTCCCGTGATTGTATGAACTGGACGCTTAATTAAAGAAAAGAATGTTTTAAAAAAGCATATTACTATGGGATCGGAATCCCAAGAAACTGCAGGTTTGCTCTTCAGTGTGACAACTTACGTAAAAATCATTGGCAACTTTGCAGTATTGTGTTGTTTAGTACAATCAGACTTTCTAGAGAGAAATTCAAAACTTCTGAAAACCAACCGTTTGTCTTCTCAGGGTCTTATTTGCTGCAGTCAAATGACTAAAGTCTCAAACTGGATGATTTAAAATTCATCGGTTACTGAGGTAAATGCAAGGTGTTGCTCAAACAATTTGACCCTGGTTATACCTTTGCCGGCATCATGACATAGAACTCAAAAAAATTGAGAACCGACAAAAACTCTCAGCATGATTTTGTGGGTTGCTCCTCCGTCTGAAGTTACTATGCTCTTTTCCCACTGATTTTAAAACACACTACTACATTTCTCAATTAATGCCAGGTATCACTTTTTATACCTGTTTTGCTGTTACATGGCAAAATTTCAATCTGTAACCATCACTCAGATCTGCAAGAACAGCCAAGATGATGGATCATTGTAAACTAACCCCTAAGAAATCCTGTTTCGGCATTTTAGATTTCATTGTGACTTCTGTACCATTCATTCCGTAATGACCCTGTTGTTTGTTTGTTTGTTTGTTTGTTTGGGGTTTTGGGGGACAGGGGCCAATTTGAGTACTACATGTACATGTATTTGGGCCATGAGCTAAGTAACAGCTTTGCTTGTGATGGCCGCAACGGCCAACATGTCCGACCCAAGCTATTGTTTTCCTGCATGATTAGGTGGCCACGTATTCAATAGTCGGTCCCTGTAAAGGTTAATTGTCTTTTCATAATTTATAGGCAGAGTAACTGGTGTTTCATTACACTAGGATTCACACAGCATATCTCGCTCATAAGCTGACGGCACGCATTTATGTGCATACACATGTACATACATGTATTCCATACGATAGGTGGTTTAATTTTTATTACATGTGGTGAGGTAATTTTTCCTGTTAACTTCTGTTTGCATGTACATTTCTGGCATGAATAAAAAACCCAGGAAGCTTTGTCAATCAATATTAGTGTCTACTTCCAGACTTAAATGGAAAATTAACATTTGTGTCTAGTTTCATTACCATAATTTTCAGGCACAGAATTTCAACAGAAAGCACATGGGATGCATTTTACATGTGCAAATGGAAAACAAACTTCCAACTTCAGAGTTTACATGATGTACTACATACACATTTGTTCGTCCTTCCCAGTACTCTTAGAAAGACAGCATTTTGCTCTCCATTTTTTTTTAAAACAGAGCAAATTTCTATCACTTAACTGGTCAACATGCATAATGTTGACATTTTCAGGAAGGTGAATTCAAATGATATTTTCCTATTTTGCTTTTTTTTCTTCTCTTTCTTTTCTGGAGAAAAATGGAGACGATTTTCAGGTGACTTGACAAGACCACAAAGTCTACGGCAGGCAATGGAAGCTTCCCCAGGTCCTGCCTGCAATTTCTTGGAAATGGCCGCGCTGTTCCAGGCCATCCCTGGGTATTGCTTGGCTGGCAGAGCCAGCTCCTACGCACACCAAGCAGCCAATGGGGCAGCTCCCAACTGGCTAGTAATCACTAAACATGCCGGGACGTCTCACTCATGGTCCCGGCTTCAGATGCACAAAACCTGGCACTTGTTTTGACACTCTGGCCAAACTGTCTGTGCTTCTTTCTTCTCTGTGTGATTTAATTTGGTGTTGCTCTGAATCTCTTTTGCAGTGTCTGCATTACTTGTAATTTTAGATTGAGTCTTGAGGATTCCTTTGATTGTCTTATTTGGATTTGCAGTTGACCCCCCGCTGGGATGCAAGGCATGGCACTTGTTGCTCTGCCCATATTCAAAATGTCACCTTTTCAAAAATCTGTCTGCTGTATTGTTAATATCACAGTGCAAATATGACACCAGGCTCCCAGTGGGGCCTTAGTTCATGTCTCGTGAAAATCTGTGGATCATAGTCAGGGACCAATGCAAAATTTACAGTTAGTAGATTCAATCTAAAGGTTGTATTTTCTGATAAAGTAACATGCCATCTTGGCCAACTTTTTTTTCGTTTTGGATTGACAAAACTGAAATTTGGAGTCACATTTTCTAAATGGCATAGCCAGGGCAACTACACAGCTTTTTCACACACAAAAAAGCCCCAGATTTTAATCCGTAACACCCAAGAAATCAAACTAAATTACCACTTGAGAATGAACCCAAAGATAAGACAACAGCGGAAAGACTGATAGGGCCTTGTTACTCATATCTTCCCTTCGTTTTGGGAACGACTCATGCCTTGAAGCAACCACAGTAGTGCGTCAGAGCAAGGTCACGTGTTGGTAACCTGTGAACACTCTAGGGTGTATTCTGTTCAGCACAGAACCTACACAACCCATTTTCTGCTCTGTCTAATCAGATATAGGTCGGGTGCATCTTATGCCACTAACACTGATTACAGGACTAAAATGCAACATGTCTTCCCCTCCTTTCCATTCTTGAACAGCATTCCAGCTGTTTGTAATTATACACAGCAGACTATCCACACAACAAATGCCAGATGGGAGAAAATAAAGTAGCCATGTCTCTGATTCACTCCAACATGCAGGTACAGGAATTTATGGTCAGCCAGTATGTTTCCAAAACAGAGACAAATCAATTTTCCATGTTAGACAATCCTGAGTTCTGGTAGGACAACAGCGGTAGTGATTGAGTTTCCCTAATTTTGTTATCTGCAAAATTGGAAATTCATCTAGCAGTCAATGCACCTTAGATATGCAAGTCTGGAGCCAGTTTCATTTTTTGAAGTAACCAAAAGCTGTGATAGTTCATTGAATATTTTTTTGCACAAACAAATTTTCTTTTTAACCCTAATACATTCTGTTGTAAGGGATGTTTCTTGTGTCTAGAAGAAAATGTGAAAAGATGCATTCCTTGAACAAATGTGCCCTGCCAGATGGGCTGAATATATGAATCACATTACCAACATAAAATGTATTTATGGGAAAATATATGGCTACTGAATTATGAAAAATGAATGCTTTGTTTGGCTTTCAAAGTGGTTTTTTTGAATGAACACAGTTCGAACTTTTTTCCAACATAGAATTCAATTATATATGCCTGACTTGCACAAAAGATCTTTAATGACAAAGATGCATGTTATGTATGCCTTCCGGTTCCTCCGCCAGAGACTGATATTTCTTTATAAAAATATCACATAGCTCATTTCTAAATACAAGCCTCATCTCGGCTCACAATGTTCTATGACCACCGGACATTCACTTTAAGACCACTATCACCATTACAATATCTACTCCATCAAGTGGAGAAAAAAAATCCAAGGAAAGGAAGAAACAGGAAAAAAAAATAGATTGGGCTATGATTTTTCAACCTCTTCCGAGTTGTAAGGGGTTTGACTTCCTGAAGCAAATTAAGACCCCAAATGACGTCATTGCCAAGGCACTCTGCCGGCACACTCACCACGGGACACTATACTCCCACTTTCTGCGCGTTTGCTCCATGGCCTGTGCCAGCCGCCTTCAGCCATCCGATTTAATATGATTTACAGCCATTCCATTTCTTATTTTTCTTTGGTCACCTCCAGGACTCTAGCTTCAAATGAACAATTTGATAACCAAGATAAAGAAGCAAGAATTCCCGACTTAGGATAAAACGGATATCTATTTTTGTCTTCCTTACTTGCTGAGTTCCGGTGGGTTCCCACAACAACTTTACTGAGAAAAATCAATTTCCTCTTTTTTTTTCGGTTGCATAAACATCCTTTCCAGTTTGACACGAGTGCATATTGACATTTACAAGGTGCATACTATTATGTACATACTGAAATTAACAGTTCAATAATCATAAACCTAACCAATACTCCAGGAACAACTGAACTTGAGAGGTTGTCCTTTTTTGAGTTAAGCCTTCTTGGTGATACAGCCAGGTTGTCAAATAATCCAACCTTGTTTACCATATCTTGAAATAAGGCATCACAGAATTCACGTTAAGAACTGGCCACAGATAATGGATGTAAGAACTCTAGATATATTAACAAGAACAGACAATGAGGCACATTTTGAGCTGAGGTATCACTGAGGGCAAAAAACTTAAAAAGTCAGCGGGGGATAGAATCCACGTCTCTGTTTCACAGCTGAGCTGATCATTGTATTTTTGCCTTTTTTAAAATGCTAAACAGACTTCTTCATGAATGCATACATGGTGCTTCTGACGCCTCATCGAGACAGACTTAAATTGAACATTCTATCAAAAAAATCAGTTCGGAGAGAAATAAACCACATGGACCCTTCTGCGGATAGATTTGAGTTCTTGTATACCCGTGGACGTCAGGTGACCAAATGTATGACATACTGTGCTTAAAAGCATCAAATATATAGTATCAATGATTACATAACCCCCCACATTACGTCAGTGCTTGCTCTTCAAACTATTCAGGCATCTACAGGGACCAAAATAAAAGGTTTTCTAAGTCCCATGACAAATTTGAAAAAGTTAAGAAGATGTAGAAGTATCAGCAGAAAAAAAAAAAGGATTTTACAGGTCAGTTCTAGAGTAAAAAAAACACCCCCGCATATGCGCAATGTAATCTGACAAAGCTGGTGTCCTCAAACGCGGGGTCAGGATGGAACATGCAGACGAGCTGCAGCACGTGTGAGCGCACAGAGGCACATGTGCACATGCAGCTCCATTCTGCAAACGCCCCGACAGACCGCATGCACTGAATGAGCATGTATATACATCATGCCCATCTAATCTCGCCATATGGTGCGTTGCCATGGCGACTAAGGATTGCGTCATCCGTTCCCAAGCCGTCACACGGGTGCACTCGGCAGTGGGTAGTTTATGAGAGGGGGGGGGAAGAAACCTGGACAAAAGTGACAAGTTAATGCATTGAGAGAGCATCTGTGTGTGACTGTAGAACACGTGCAAAGGAACTAAAAGAATATATCATTTTGATGTTATGGACCCCCTGCTAATTTGAATGCATACAAGGCTACCATATCATCACCGTCTATTTATTAAAAAGGCACTTCCCTCCACCTTTTCTTCCAATCAAGATAGAAAATTTTTGCCCCAAAAGAAAATTACTAGAAAGAAAACAACGAACTAGACTATTTTGGGATCAATAATGGAAGTCTCCTTTTAGACAAGAAAAAAATATTACATTGGTTCAAAGTAGTAAATGCGTATGCTTTCTTTGATGCGCAAGACTGTGATTAATGGGGAAGGGGGAACCAAATCTGTTTCATCCTGAAAACTAATGTCATGTTGATGCAGGACAAACTCTTGGATTTTCTTTTTCTAGAGGAGGAGGGGGGGAAAAGGGAAATCATCACAACACTTGAATCAAGGATGTACATGTAAGTGCACACCTTCAAAATTCACAGAAAATGAAGACAACTCGACCAGCAATTCAGAACCAACGCATTATCCATTTGGTGGCCAGGAGCACATATTCCAAATCACAATTACACTGCAGGGTGTACATGCACATGTGCGTCGTTTGCACTGTGCAAAACAAAATGCTCTTACATCAATTGTGTGGCACTCTAGTTTTGGGTGTATTGATTTTAAAGACAAACAGATGTGCAAAAGCCATTTTAAAAGTGTAATAAATTCTGAGCTTTCCACAGGTTTGATAAAACTTTGGATGGCTTCATTTTTAGACCATATAATTGTACAGCCTTCACTGCAATAACTTTAATTTTGAGGACAATTGCAATAATGGTCAACAAATCAATCAGCTACACGTACAAAAAACCCCAAATTTTGGCAGGAATTCAAGAACTTCACAGAACCTCAAATGCTTTATAAGTATACAGGTAGAGATCCTTCTGAAGCCTATGCTAGCCTCTGTTGTGTTTTAGTTTGGGTGAACAACAGCATTCATACTGCATGACCACAAAATTAACTTACTAAGGACCTAGGACTGACTGGCTTAGGAAGGCTAAACTGGCCAAGAGCCCCAACCGGCCAAACCTGTCCTAAACAACGTACTGAGGATTACACAGGAAACAGCCTTAGGATTTTGAAGTTACACAGAATGCAGAGCAGTCATCCAACTCCTCCTACTGTTTCATACCCAAGCTCTTTTCTCTGTACGCCTGATGTTTTTGGAGTGGGTGGCTGGGCCAGAGTCGCCGAAAGGCCAATATCCAAGCTCCATCGCTTCCCCGGTCCATCCCTTGTGCTGTCGACAAAAGCCACCCTTCAAAAATGTCGGGGGACAAACACCCCAACTCGCCGAGACCAACTTCGGCCACACTGCAGCCTGTTATTTTCCCAACCCTAATGTCAAAAAAATGTCAGTGCTGCCATACGCTACATGCGGCCCAAGATAAGAAGGGGGAGGAGAGGAAGGGTCACCAGGCACAGGGGCAGCATGATCTTTGCCTTATTGTTCCGCCGAACCGCATCCCCACCTCGCCCGCCAGCTTTTCTGGTGGCTGTGCATTGTGAACTGGCCACCCGGCCGTGGCAACAATGGCACAAACACACATGTAATCCCGCCAGCCCGTGAATGGTGACATGCCCTCCGACATTTTGTGCCGAGAAAACACGACACGTGCATTGGGTTTCGAGTGAAAGGCCGAAGCCAGCCTGACGAGGTGATGCATTATGCCCCTGTGATGACACTATTCGATGGGCTGACATGATCTCTTGAATAGAGCATATCCAGGGTGCCTATAATGCCACTAACAAAGGAACAAGTAGTAGAACTTAAACTTGTTTTTTCGTGTTATATTTGACCAAGTGGTGCTAACTGCGGCATGAGTGTGCTTACACAAAACCTAATTTGTCAAAAAAACGCAATAAGCTTGTACTCATTTTCACATTAAAGCATCATTATTTTTCCAAAATATTTGTTCTGGAACAAACTTGTCTAAAGGTTTTACTTAAAAATTTCAGATCAACACTTCGTGCCTATTTCTATACGAACCTGATGAGCAGCACGCGTTAACATCATACACCCCCTTCATCCCCATACTTGGGGGAAAAAGGGTGGGGGGAGGGGCGGGGGAGGGGCGGGGGAGGGGCAAGGGAAGGGAGAAAACCAGTAGACAAAAAGCATCAACTTTGCAGCCTGCACAAGATTTACTTCAAATGTCTCATGTTTAGTTTCGGTATTTGGTACAACCAGTTTTGGTATTTGTAAAATGCTAGCCAAAACCCAACAGTCACAAAATGATTTCCAGTTCCTTACTTCCTGGTTTCATTGGTTTTTCTTCATGCTTATTCCCTGTGCGGTACATTTGTCAATACATGTGTATGCCAGCCTTGTTGCAGGGACACAAGATGTGTGTGTGTCCCTACTGGACAATACTTGGAAAAATTGGCAACTTTCTGCAATCAAATCCACCAACATGGCAAAACGGAATACAAATACTGAAATTAAAACGATGCATCTAACTAATCTATCTGAATATATGGTACATGTACTTATAGTCAGGTAATGTGGACATTATCTACGTTCAAGCTTTACAATTTCTGAGCAGGAAATTTATCAGGAGAAAGGAATGACAGTCAGACAGGTTCCTTTTTCTTATTGAGATATTGCGCAACTGAGCCCCATCTCCAATATCCTCCACACATATTCAACCACAGCCAGTTGATGCACTCACTGCATAACGTTCCCTCTGCATGTACACGTATGTACAGCTCTGCCGTGATGGGAGATTCATTAAGATTCATGCTTGAGCGCCAGACCACCATTATGATTGCGGCTGAAGAGCCAGCCATAATCACGTCATTCTCCCCCCCCCCCACCGACCGACCAAACTTCACTGCTGTCACTATCCACGAGCCTGGCTCTCCCCGTTGTCGGGTCAATGCACTTTGGTTGCTATGACGTCAATGGGCATTAGAATGAGCTGGCTTACATCTCTCCCAATCGTGGCAAGACGATGCCGCATGGACTTACATGTATAACGTGAAAAGCGGGCAGAAAAAAACCGAAGATGCTGATGAAGCACCCACATTATTATACCATGAGTTGTTACACATAAGAACAGAAGGGGCTGCAGCATAACGTCGCATATGTAAATCTAGCTTAATAAAAAAATATCCAAGCATTTGACACCACTATCTCCAGCCTTATATGTATATATTTAAAAAAATTTATGGTGCATATGCACTTAAAAATTCCAAAGGCACTGGCATTAAATAATATGATCAGATATTAAGTGACATGAACCATGGACGCAGCTTTAAAAAGGTCGCTCAGAACATATCTGCTGAACATATCATAAACGTGGTAAAACAAACAGGGAAACTGACTCAGTGCTTACATATTTATCACAAAGATGAACAAAGAAATTGACGGAAACGGGATTGAACCTATCAACATCAGTGTTGGCTGTGGTGTTCTGGGCTTTATGGCTTCTGACTAGTGCCCCTGAACAAAGATGCTGACAAATGGGAAGCACCGCCAATTTAAGGCTGATTAACTCAGTTGGTAGAGCACCAGTTTGGTGTTCACCAGGTTGCGGCTTTGCATCGTGATTCCATCAATTTCTCTGTTCTTCTTTCCAATTATAATGAAATAAACATGAGTAAAGGTCAGCCACTGAGCAACCTCAGTGGGATTGGTGAGCAAGGGCACCAGCTACAGGTTGGAGAAATGTTGAAAATAGTTGTAGTTATGTAGAGTCTGCTCTTTTTATATCACAGTTATGATTTTTCTACAAGCGGCTACTAAACTATGGCTGGCCATCAGTTCAAAAGTACACGAATATTTCACAAATGATAAGAATCCCATGTCGCTATCCAAACACAAGATGATAATAGACTTACTGCTGAATACTAAATGAAAATAAAACCCTCTTCAAGTTAATGGGTCAAATGTACATGTACATTTTGACTGAAATTGAGGTAAAATTGAAAACCACAAAAGGACGATTTTTTGGCAAACTTTGGCTGCACAAACAAACTGTAAGCAAAATTTGAGTGGTTTATAGTCAGGGTTTGAATTTTGTTTGAGAAGTCACTGGACTACAGTACTTGTCCAGTGGCTCACAAAATTTGCAGGACAAAAAAACCCCAGTTTTTACAAGACTACTGCAGTACTTCCTACATAAACACCAGCTTTGCCGCTGTAAGTCTCTTTCCTATTAAACTGGATGAATTTAAGAATGATGTCAGATTTACATGGAGCTTGCCCTCGCATGAGACACAAGCATTAGACATGCACGTATGTCACTAAAAAGGTTCGTGATGTACTAGTAATAAGCTTGTGGGGGGAGGGTTTCCAGTGTCACTGAGCAGAATAGCATACGCCTAAAAATACTAGACCAGTGGACTTTTACAGCCATTGGCTGCATAAGACCAATATCAGATTCAATAGATATAAAAACTCTGTGTTGTGAATGGTAATTATCATAAATTCATTATCCCAATATACACTGCTGAAAGCACAAAACTGGACAAATTAAATTCTCCTATTTATGTTTATATTGCCAAAGAATGTTGGCAAATCCAAACTCGTAACAAAAAGTTTGCCTTATCTTTCACATTGCGCCCGTATATATTGCCCAGATGGTATTCGTGAATCCCTCCAAACACCCAATGAATCCTCCGCATTCCTGAATGGTGGATTGTCCCAAATAGTGGTTGGTTGTTTCAGGACTCTTTGAGTAGCTACTGATGTAGTTTCCATCATGAAAAACGTTTTTGCCTGCATGCTTGTAGGCTGAGTTATACACAGAGCACATCTGAACATTCAGCAAACTACAGCATATCCAACAAATATTCATCAGCTGTTTCAATTTGATCTAGTAATTACTTGCCAGGGAAGTTTGCTTGTTTGGGCCATTGTGTGAATCCCCTGATTGTTGACAATACTTCTTCTACCTCTCAGTGATATGAAAATACCATACCTCATACATATTTATGATCAAGAACAGAATGTTCATTGGTCCATTCACCATCATGTGCCAGTTTCTATTTTTGCTGTTTAATAGACACACATGTGAGGATACGTGCACAAGTCAATTACCCATAATGCATAGTAATTTCTTCCCGGGAACAGCTCACTGTGAAACTATTAAGGAACTGTGGCCCAAGCGAACACCGCCCATGCATGAATATATGACAGCACCAGTTAATGTTGGTCTTGGAAGTAGGAAAACAAGTTCCCGAGGATTCACCAACTGTGAATATTTTTCTGAGCCCTCTCTTAAGCCAACAACCGTCATGGAGAGGTCAAGAGCAGTTGATGCATGTATATCATTTAGGGTTTTTTGTTGCTTGCCTATCCCTGCTTTACAGACTGTATTAGGGTGACAAGTCAGACGTGAACTTAACAGAAATGAACAAAAGTACCGGTGATGTCCCAGTTCTAAACAGATGGTAAAGAATGGGATGAGGGAGGCCCTCACAAGAAAAGTGAGCCTAAATTGCCTCCTATTCATACCCTGTCATCTCTTCTTACAAAAGATGTTGCAGCCCGTTCAAGGGGACAACGGGGCCTTTCAAGCATTCTGTGAATGCTGACAATCGGGGAAAAAGCATAGCCAAGTCACAGATTGAGTAATTACCAGAGGGTAGATAAACAGGCTTTCCACAACTGAGGAGGGTTATCACAAAGCAGGGACATTATCTCGACTCTGGTCACCACTGCTTCCCTTTATCTCCTCTCTCAATAACATGACAAGAGGGACCTGGATCCATTTCTTTGAAAAAAATTGTGAAAAAAGAAAACCAAGATGGAGACACTTTACTCAATTCACACCTGGGGAGTAAAAAGCAAAACAGAACAACACTTCAGAAATGTACAATGCATAAGCAGCATCTAGAAGCAGTGTTCGGTGTTTTGATAACACTCTGTGAATTCTTCAGTTGCTTTGGTACTGACGGCCAGCCCTACCTGTAGTTTGCCAACTACTGGTGCAAGCAGTACCTGTTACATCTAGCAAAACAGAGGTCTATAAAGGTTCAACTTGCTTCATTTTTTTTTTTACAATAATCCACTGTATACATCCAGAAAACTGGCACGGGTCATCTTGAATAACTTGCAAATCTTTAAATATCCACAGTTCTTCGTCCCACTTTTTTTTTTCAACCCTACGTACCCACCTCTTTAGGTGCCACACTGGCAACTGTGATTTGTTCAGACTGGCCAGCTCTTGAAGTCCAAACCTTTTCAAACATTTGATTCTGCTGAAGTCACTGAGGAATGTGAGTAATAATATGTGGTGTGGTTCAAATTAATATTCTTTTGAAAAAGCTCATCAGCTGTGGCGAAAAGCAAGGATTCTCCACATACAACTTTGCTCCCCTAGTATGCACTGTCTGATGCAGTCTTCAGACTCAAATATATATTGTGGTGGATCAGGGTAGCTCAGCATGTCTACAGTGTTCTTAACCGCAGATACAAAGTAGTGGATGTGACACACAGTTCACTTAACAAATAGTATTCCCATTGGGCATGTGGTTAGCTGGCATGCCAAATACCAACCCTATATGTTTTGACCAGCTGCACACATTTCTATGCAACAGAATGTCCAATAAAAGTCTGACAGTGCTTTCTGTGACAAGTGAAGCTGCAGTATAGCATTAGAAAGATGTGCATGAGCAGAGCTTGTTACAGATCAGTTGATATAAGAATCCCCTGCTATTCTATAATGTCCAGGCGACTGCTCTAACTGGACAGCCCAATCTACTTCTCCTTTTTAAAGCTATGATGAGCAAACTAAAAAGATTTTCCACAGCCAATATTGCTAATTTAAAACATTTATAACAGCATACTAGGAAAAGGAAGCATTTGAAAAATTCTCAAGAACTCCTCATGTAAGTTTCCCTGTACCTAATACCTGGTCAAGATATTCCGACAATTGAAACATGCAAAACCCTGTGCCTTCTGAAGACTCCGAACTCATCCAAGTCATCTGACTGACCTGAGTTGCAACACAAACGTGTCATAAATATTTTACAAGTCAATGTCCCCTGTTCACTCTTTCCTTCAATGACTCAGGAAAAATGTACCACTTCGCACATGCAAATCCGGGTGAAGTATTTTCCAATCAATCAAATAGCTACCAGACATTTTTCTGAATGACTATCACTTTTTCCTAAGATGCTCGGTGCAAATGGACGCGCCGTAAGTGAAAGTATAATGGGTGTACTATAACTTTCTCAGCACTTTTTCAGAATTGCAGCAAACCAGACAGAAATTAGTTTTGTGCATCCTGTGATAAAAGAACGTGAGTTAGGAAAAATGTACTGGCAAACAAGTGATGAAAGGACGGAAAGTGATGGAGACTGCATCCTTACAAGCCCATTAAGTTCTGGGGAAAAAAAATGTTTACCGCCCACACACTGGTTCTTGTAACTACATGCCATTTGTCTTCATTGGACAAATCCCTACCTTCACAGGGACACATTTTTAAAAAATATGAAACGCAATGCCTGAAAGTCTCTGTCACATGTTGACATCAAGGCACTAAACACTGCTATATTGACAGGGATTTACTAATGAGCAAGCTGATGTGCCTGGCTAACAAGTGGTTGTCATAGAGCAGAGTAGAGATATGTCTGATTTAAGTTTTCACAAGGATGATAAATATGGACTACCGTACTGTAGAACTGCATGAACAAGTAACTTTAGCATGTGGGTTTGGAACTACTTTCCCAGAGTTATACAGGACTGGATACCACAGAATTGGTCTCAAGGCCATATTTCTAGTCCTGTTAACCTGGTCATTTTTCTGTGATCTGTCTTAAAAACTGCTGGAAGAACCAAAGGATTTACTCTTAATATTTAGATCATGTTACTGAAACCAAATGTCATGAAGTACTTTGAATGGATGGATTTACTGGAGAGTTACTACTGGATACTGTATCTCAAATCCAGACAGACACATGTGCATGCACTTGTGACTGTACATGTACATGTACATGTGAATGCACGTCTTGTGAACAAAGGTTAATCTCAATGCTTTGACTCTTCCCAAATTTCATCTCATGAGGGCTCACTTGCTGTAGCTTGACATGCCACACAGCATGTTGGCACAGTGTGCAAACATGAAGTGACCGTGACAATTTACATGGCCCCCCTAGTAACCCAACTGTGACAAAATGGCCAAGTGTGACTGATTCACATGCAGGCATGCTACAGGAAGTGTCTGCAATCAGTTGGGCTGTTGTTGCAAATCTAAATCGAGATATTCTATGCAGAATTTGAACAGAAATCTTGCCCAATTCAAAAGATGTTTGCTAGAAACAAGCAAAACCTGAAAAGCATAGACCCACGGGGGTCAAGTTGTAATACCAAATATAACAAATCATTAATCATCAGAAACCCGACATAAAAAAATAAACAACAGTAAAATCTAGATCTACAGAGTAAAATGGAGATTAGTACTACAGGCCCACTGAATAATTGCCTAACTTGCTCTTATAAGGAAGAATATATGAGTGCAAGGAAATTCCTGCAACTGCCAGGAAGTAAAATAAACCAAGAGTATGCACAAACACTTCAGCACTGACCGAAGGCACGTGCATCCACGACATGTTTCAGTCATTGGGGCTATTTCACAAAGTTTTGGTGCCGCCTTCTTGACATTACAGGCTAATGAAGTTTAATGTAGAAAATTTCAGATGCCCATCGTTTTCAACTCTGATATGTTTGTAAGCACAACACAACCTCAGTAAATTAAAGTGAATTCAAATCCATCTGCAACACAGAAACATTTGTGACAGATTAAAGATCCCCCAATTTTTGGAGGAGGGTGTGGGGTGTACACTGCCCTCTCTAAAGGTAGCAACTTTAACTTGAGAACATTTTCCAAAGTTGGTAGTGAAAGTCGACTCAAGTTATGCTGCAGTCTCGCACTAATTGATGCCGCAAGCATGAAACGCATTCCTGAAAATGCCATTTTGGCAGTTTTGCACTGGCTGCCGTCAGCGTTTCAACGCCAAACCAGTCACTGCAGTATTAATTAAGTCCTCAGATTTCCTCAGTCATCTCTGGACTTACACAAATGACTGACAACAGGAAAGCTCCCCTCCCCCATCACCTCACAGTTTAAATGGAGGGTGTAGCACAATATGATATGGGCTAAATAGAATCACTGATAGCCAGGCTGAGGTACATGTAAGTCATCCAAGGGACAGCTGGCTGCCTGTCTTCAGAACCCAGGGATTGAGCTGGCTGGCATTTTGAGGTACAGGGGCAGACTGGCAGCCCATGGATGTAAATCAAAGGCAAATTGGCCCAGGGGTGACACATTGAAGTACTAATTGGGTATAAGCCTGGGTAGCAGACTGCATGCTGTGCAGATGTATACTCCTGGCCTGTTTCCACAAGTGATAGGAATTAACAAGAAAAAAGACAAGCTACCAGGGAGATACCACCGGTACCCTCAGCTGCCTAGAAGATTGAAAGACCTTTAATGGGGATGGATACCACAGCAAGGGTCAGGAAAAGGAGAACAGCCTGGATTACAGATGCTTAAGCCTCCAAACCTGGCATTAAAGGCTCATGTCAAATTTATCTCAGAGGTGGTGTAAGTGATCTCCAATGTGTGGCAAAGGCTACATGTACCATCCCAACTGATTTCAACTCACAGGTTCAAAGAAGGAACACGGCCTCCTTAAATGCAAGAAGAATGTTTTCCCCCAAATTAGGAACAATCAACAAGAAATGCTTTTAACATAAAACTCCTAAAAACCTTTGCAAGTGGCACAGTGTCTACTGAGAACAAACCTTTGCATCAGTGAGAGCAGTTAATGACCTGTAAAAAGTGCTGCCATTTCCTGTGCTTGGGGTGATCATCAGTCTTCCAACGAGCAATATGTGTCCTCCAGAGACAATTCACACATTTTCGCAAAGTACACCTCTCCAGTCGGAGTTTGCAGACCTTTACACAGAGCAGATTGAGTCCAGGAACTGAAAGAAATCTCTGGGTTTTTCTGTCATATCAGGTAACTCTAAGTCTGCTTTTAAGTTTTGCGTGTTCCTTCTTCATCACAAAACATGGAATGAGGCCTTTTTTCGCAGGAACAGATGAACACTAATGACTTTAGACAGTACTCTGCATTATGCATGTCCATCAGCCACACCATCGTACATTAACAACGGCAAATGAGGAAATCGAACAATAAATTCTTTCCCCTTGTTACATTACATAAAGGCAAAGTAGTACAACATGTTACTACAGTAAAGTTCTGCACACGCATGCACCAAAAATTAGCATGCAAGGGGATTGCTGTGGATCTGTTATTCTTCTTAAAATGGAAATATGCGCATCTGACATAAAAGTTCTCGAGAGAAAGACACAGCCCAAAGGGGGGGGCACAAAGGAACAGGTATCCTCCATCCTGACCCATTCCATTGGATATTCTGTTAAGCTGCAGACTGCTACGCTGCAGCTTAATGCTTCGACACAAGGGTACTCAGCCTGTTGCTCCTTCAGGAGTATCTGACCCCTCAAGACCTCTCTGTAACTGCGGACAATTTGCTTTCCATTTGTGTGACTTGGGTGTTGTGGGAGGGACCCTTGGCACGCTTGGGCGTCCTGCGAATCTGACAGCATGCCCTACCTGGCTCAGGCCAGGAAAAGGGACAAGCAGTGATGTCCCCTCAGCTGGTACTCCACTAGCTGTCAACCGGCTCGAGGAGTGACCATTTAGTCTCGATTCAGAGAAACACATGTTGCTATGGCAATGTCTTGGCAACGGTAGGAAATTCAAGGGCACTGTACAACAGATTGAGAGGCTTCCGGAAGAATAAATAGCATTCAAGGAATCCAACCAGAATTCTGAAAAAAAAAAGTCTTCATATATTCTCCAAAAATGTGTCATTACCGAAGGACTGCACATTTAACCAAATTCCAAGTTGTTTGTTAGCCTGGCAGTGGCACAGAGTGCCTCATGGCAAATAACATTCCTCTAGAACAATTATTGGGTCATGACAGCAGAGGGCGCTTTTCTCACTCTCCACATTCACAGATCAGTGCCCACAAGGAGAAGTGACAACTGTGCATATTATACTGGACAGCAGCTATTCCCTGTAGTCACATACATGTGGTTTTTAACACTATTTATTTGGCATGTGGCCTGCCTGCAAAATACATCCAAGGTGTGAACAGTTTAATGTTTGTGTAGGGAGGAGGACCTGATAACCGCAATTTGCATCCAGTTGTGGTAAGGTCATTGGGTAGGACAGTGGGTTCTGCCTTTACATGTAACACCATAACTTCTCTCCACTAGAAGTGTCTTGCATATGGCGCACTGGTGTTAGATAGTAATGAAGAATCCTGTTGCAGTGATCATGATATTAACAGTTTCAAGGCTTTGTAAAAACAAATGTCCTTTAAATAAGTACAACATTAAGTGAAATAAATATCCTTTTAATAACTACAACATAAAATTATTAACAATGCCAATTTTAGAAACAGCAGAGGTGACCTTCATGTACTGTACATGTATATGTTTACATGTACCAATAAATTTGGAGCACAACATTACATCATTTGAATGATTTATTAATCAGCATTTTGGCAAACCTAAATGAGCAATGTTACTGGCACTGGATAGGGAGAACCACAGCTTTTTTTGGGTTACCTATTTGTGCATAATTTCATGCTGATACCAACAACGGTACCCTAAGTCAGATTGGTCCAGTATTTAGGGAAAAAAAATCTGTCCTATTTGTTATAAGTTTCAACCACAGAGCAATTCCATAATTCTCCTGAATAAGTTTTCTTCATTGCTCTCAAAAACAAAAGTGTGACTTTATTTTATCAATAGGCCCATAAGATCAAGTGACCCACAATGGTATGGGTAGTCAATTTCCAAATAGTGAACGAGTTGTTACTTGGTGACTGGGAAAACAAACACAAATGACATTCCTCAATAAGTGTCAATATTGACATTTCCTTGTTTCAGAGAAATGTTCCAGAAAAATGTGTATAATACAGCTACAAACAGAGATATAAAGTCTACTTGTTGCAGGTTTTGTCTGTTTGTAAAGAGGGCCCGATCTAGCATGCTGATAAAGTCAATACCATTTAAGGAATCAAATCCATCATTGTCAGAGAAGGAATGGGGGAAGGGTAAAATTCTAAAAATATTTCACTGACCACAAAAATCACAAACATCAAAAAGATGCCTTTCACTTTCACAACATCATGGCAAGCATTTCCTAGCTTGCTGCAACGTTTTGCCTCTGTGGTTGTTCAAAAACATTCTTTCTTCTGAGGCAACTGTCCAGAAAATTGGCGCAACACACACGTATAATTTAATCTGTCTAATGGCAGGTGAAACAAGCAACAATTGGTCTTGCCTGCCAAGATGAAAGCTAATTTGAGCCAGCGTGAGCTATTCCTGCATCCCCCACCTTTCACTTTCATTTTTGAAAACTGCAATTTGCAGTGTCAGATATACACGATGGTGCAATACGCACACAGGGATTACAGAAAGGGCAAAGTGTCATTTATTTCATTTAGCCAATAAGGAAACTTGCGTTGCAGTGTCACTGGAACACAGTGTCAATAAGCCAAAACAGGAGGTAGCAAATGCAAAATGAAAATGTTGTTCACACCACACTATTCACTTGATATCAAAAACCTTTTCTTTTCCCTTAACTTTGACTTCATCTGCAGAAGTAATAACTTGGCAGGTGAACTAGAAAGGATGAGAAATCAATTGAAGTAATTTTTACATGTTATTGAGTGTCTTTAACAACCCTAGATTGCTCCAACATGTTCTGTGTCTGGCCTGGATCATTACTGTGCAGCTACTTTTTAACTCAGCCTCAATCTCTGAACTTTTTCTGGATTTTGATGAGTCAAACATGTACCTGATTGCACCTCAACAAAAGTATATCTTTTACATGAATTACTCCAGCCTGAGTCAGGTGAAAAATGAACTGTACATGCATGACATGTATTTCATTAACCATTGAGAAAATATGTTGTCTGTGATAGCATTCAATGCAGAGCACATCTACATTGTATGTCGCTGTGTTGCATTAACAAAGGAAATATCTATGCAGTTACTGTCTGAGTTCATGTTCAATTTCACATGCATAAACACCGCAGGTCAAACACAAGCCTAGGCTACTTTAACTGTGCTGCAGCTACATACCTTATCTGTCCTACTTAGTAGCTGGACTTGTACTCATCCTAAAAGCTGTCAATTGGCTCACTGCTGACCGACATAAACTGTACGTTTGAGTGGGACCTTGCTCTATGATTAGGACAGCTGGCTCCATAAGTCTTATGTAACGATGTACATGTATCCACCAATTATTTCCCAGCAACATTTAACAACAACTAGATGCCATCACGAAAGGTACACTTATCAGACTATGATTGAAAGTTTTCAGTTGATTCACAGAGGTGCAGTGCATAGACATGTCGCTGCAAAGGACGGGGGGTGAGATTTTTGGGGAAGACGAACGATCCATGGAACTTCATTAGCTGGTTGAACGAGCTACTAAAACAAGAGCTCTCTTCCAAGTGGCCAGATTAATGTAAATCTTGCACTTAACACTTTTAGTACAAAATGCAAAAGGGCTGGAACACATAAATGGTGAAACGCTCTAAAATTCCACATTTTGGGAGGCAAAAATCCTGAAATTGGGAAAATATCTTGAAGCAGTCACACCACCTCGATGAACACAGGAAGTTTGACAGTTGGAACAGTCTAGGCATCACATTACAATAGCCTGCAGGGTGATTTATGTATTGAAACAGGTAACAAGAAGCCTAATGAGTAAGGTTCCACAAGAACATCTGAGTGTAGATCAAATAAAGCTCAGCCAATTTATAAATTGTTGACAAATATTGACTGTTTTGTTTTCAGCTCCTCAGGTAGAGTTGGGGCAAAATGTTTACATACATCTAGTAGAACAGAAACAGTTTTCCTTAAATTTTACAACTTCACTCATTTCTACCAACTTTTCTTTTCATGAGGACAGACAAGATGGGTCTCTGCTTGATGTACATGGCGTATGAATCAAATAAAACACCCAATTACGCATGAGTAATAATTATAAAGACATCAGCATTTTACATACTCCAACCCCAATAGTCAGTGCCACTTTCTGTATTTTTGGACACATCTCACAATCGCAGTGGACCACTTTCTGAAGTGTTTGTGAACCACAATAAAGGGGGTAGCTTTAAATTGTTACAAAATGATTTTTTCAGAAATATTAATATTTCGAACCATAATAAACGTCTCTGAGTATTTTCAATTGAAGTACACACTGCGAACATGAAGTTGAGACACAATTTGTCTGACCTCATAAAAAAAGTTGGCAAAACTATTTCAAACAGCAAAAAATTGAGGAAAACTGCTTTTCTACCAAGAGTATGTAAACTTTTTGCTTCAACTGTGCACATACCCTACGTATAAAGTCCTGCATGTTTCTTGTTACTGGCCTTTTCACGGGTACAGAAATGGTTCATTCCTCCTCTGTGTGCGGGCATTAAGAAGCTTTTTCAGATCAAGATTCTGTTTTACTTGTCTTCTGCTAAATACCTCTTGGCACTTGAAGGGAACTTGCTCTATGCAGATTCAAAAACTCTCAAACATGGGGTAGGCATTGGAGATGACAAGAACTTCCCAAAATACCGGGGGGGGGGCAGGGGTGCATATGGGGTTAGTAACAGCAACAAGAGATGACTCTGACATGCCTCTTAACTTTTGAGGCTTTTAGTGGCTACAAAGCCAGGAGCTCTTTCTAAAATGGCTAATATTCCGTGAATCTTGTTCTGGTTTGTTTTGTAACAGGCACAGAAATGTACATAGTAAAAGCTGAATGAATAAGCCTCTAAAAAATCCTTAAAAAATTGGGTCAAAATCTGGACATCCAGGAAAAAATCCCAAGAAATCACACTCTGGTCAAACATCAATTTCACCAAGCGAAATGTTTCCATACACCCGAAATCCACTTCCTTCAGCACTACGGAAAAGGGACTCAAGCAGCCGACAAAAGTTTTACTTCGAAAATATCCACTGAGAAGCAAAGATGTAAACATTGAGCTGATCAGTGATCAACAGGGTGCAGCGTTGCCATGAGGGATAGGCCCTTGCTTATTTGGGCAGCTGCCTCCTCACCCCTGCTGAGCAAAGTGAAATTCACCCCTTTACTTGTTATTGTACCTATGGTTGAATGGTGTTCCCCTCCTTGACTTGGGATCTTGATCAACTTGCCAAATTTTTCAAAGGGGAAGGATGTCAGCTATTTTTTTTTTAAATTATTGTTGTCTATGCCAAGATTTCTGGAGGAAAAGACAACGACTAATGACAATAATAGAACATTTGGTCATTTTATCTATCAGATAAGTGAGTTTTGTAAACACAACTTCAAGATAAACTTGTTTTAGTAGCAGGCAACTTTTTGGACAGTTGTCACACACTCAAAGTAAAATATGAAACTCACATTTCTGACAAGGTAATAAACAACAGTTCTTTTCTGATTTCCTACTTTCAAATTTGAAATGTTGAAGTAAAAATACAAAGCCCAAAGCCAACCTTCCAACTCTGTTTCTTCTTGAAAAAAGTTACAATGATAATTAACACTTTCTGCGACTGCACTTTTAACTTTTAGTTTTACAGCAATACAAAAACTATGTCAATCAAAAAGTTCCGATATTTTAATAGATGTTTGTTGAGACAGTCACAATTCAAATTTGTAAAACACACTGTTGTTTATTTAGTTATTCAGAAACACCCATTTAGTAGTAATGACAGATTTGGTTTGCAGTTTACATGTACATGCTGTGATTGTCAAACTGACATGATGCTTTGCAGTCTGAGTGCAAAAATGTAAGCTGAAGATGTGTGTGAATGGGTACGTGAACACATTCTGAACACAATATGATCTATCCACGAGAAAATTTTAAAAACTCATGTGGGATTTGTGGTCTGCGGTTGATTTTTTTCCCTGTAACCTTTTTAGTTCTAATTTACAAGTTCAGCAATCGGCAGGGCCAACTAAAAACAGACGCAGAGTGCCACAGAACACGTCAAAGATGACGTTTACCAAGAAAAAAGCTTCTACAGCTGATGTGGGGTTTGCGGTTGCTAATGTAAATAACCAGGGAGAATTTTGACAGTCGGTGAATCAGAAATGAGCTGAATAAATTCAAACACAGGGGGAAACAAACCTGGGAAGATTTATCTCTAATCATCTTTATATGACCTAAATCCTTGGAAAAAAATAGAAATGAATGGCAAATGAGAACAGGCCTGCACTAGACTACACTCCAATTACAAGGTCCAGCTCAATAATGTTGATGCATACTTATAAAAAGAATACCTCCTTTCATCAAAGCATGAGGAGAGAAGAATTAAACATAATCTAGATTTTATTCTATTCTTTTTAAGAGCTTCTGGAAGTAAGTCTGGAAGTACCCAGCAGTGTGCCCTACAATGCAAACATATACTGTAATATACTGTACATGTATAATCTTCTACCGATTTGAAAGTGGCCTGTGGTTTTGAGGTTGATGCCACTTTTCAACACATCATCAGCACTCAAGGACAAGCAGGCACCTCTCTGTATTTGATACCAGCTATAGGGGCCGTGACCAGACTTGGTGGGGCATATTGAGGATGCCATGTGCATACATGTAAGAACATGCTGTACCTTCTGTGCAATTGTGAAACGGCACATCGGCAGATACTCATTTGCATCTCAATCCCAAAGTAAATGTACTAAGAAAAAAAAAAGTAACATATTTCTGTTAAAGACAAAAAGCAAGAGGAATCCATGACGGGATTCCTCCGGCCTCGTCATGGAAACAGTATGTGCTTAAAGTCATCTTCCGGAAAGATGAGTTGGAAGACGAGGGAGGTAAAAAAGACAGAGCATGCTGGGTAGGAGAATTACAAACATGCATCCACTGGCCGAACCGCATACCACTCATACCTGGACTGCCAAGCATAGCTGCACGGATCAAGATAGTCCAACTAGGTTCCTGCTAACTTGAAATCTGCTTTTGCAATACCTGTTTCCGTGACTAATGGTGACAACATCCAACTTTGGGGGAAAAAAACATTGGCAAATAGCCTTGATTTTGAAAGTTCAGCATACAGGTAAGATTGTTCGTATCAGTACACGTGATGGGGTAGAGATGAAGACTAGTATGGGCTATAAAATTAAAATGGTTAACGTCACTGGAAATCTCTGGTGCTTTCTTTCACATCACAGCTTGCGTCAATGGAAAATCCACATTTTTTGGTTTTACTTTCAGTGTTGTCTCAATCGAAGGCAGCTTTTTTATCAAGGGACTGAGACTACACAGTGTTGGCACTACAAATTGTGACATGAATTTTTTTTTTTTCCCGGCAACATTGCTCCATCAGATGAAATGAATGGCTAATCTTTCCGACCATTGCAAACTTCCTGGCAGAACTTAAGAAACAGAAAGCTGAGGGGCTGCACGCTGACGTCATCAAAACAAAAGAGGAAACATCTTCAATCCTCTTGTCTCTATGGATAAGCCTTGCCACTGCCCAATCACTTGCCACCTAAGAGGCCTCCAGGCTGCCAGCGGCCAATCAAAGGTCACCTTACATGGAATGCCCCAACCTCATGCTCGCCACGCGCCTGTGGAGAAGTCTCCTGCCGACAGACAAGGGCTCAAGATGAAAGCCCAGTATACCAGTGGAGGGTACTTTTTTTCTGCCTCCCCTCTCAACGGTTGCTGCAGGACAACACACTGTTTGATCCCTGAGTTTAACAGATGATAAAAGTCTCAGATGGTGCTGTAATTCATCCCGACCAGGGGTTCACCCAACAGTGGCGGGACGGTTAAAATGAGACGGACAGACTATGAAGAGGGAAGACTGTACGTGGCACGCTGATGGCAACGTCACCTCACAAATCAGCCGCCCACGAGCCACGACCGTGCGCTTTGATGTTATTCTCTTGGCAATGATTTGTTTATACGCTGGCAGATCCTCTTTTTTTGTCGCTAAAGAGAAGTAGGCCTACTGTCAGTGGATGCCCCCTCCACTTTTGTTAATGGTGAAGAGTTGAGATGCACATGCAGCAAGTGGACAGTCGCACTGCTTCAAGATTAATCACAAACTGGTAAGAATGTATTCAGTTTAATATCATTATCATGAAGAGTACACTTCAGGTAGATTTTGGTTAGATTGTGCTGTTATTTCCTTCAAAACATCTTTTTCTAATAGAGTACACACACAAGTTGCAAGTGTACATTACAATATTGATGTGTCTACAAAGGATATGTTACATGGACCAGTACATTATTAAGCCAAAAACACAGGATTGCTGCGAGAACGACGTAGATTTTAAAAACATTCACTTGAACATGTACATGTACCATTTTAAATGTGAGAGCTGTGTGTATACAACCTGGACAATCATGACAAATAGTTTTGTTCAGTAAGTTCCACAAAAGCAGTTCACAGTGGTTGATATATTGCAAAACTTCACATAATCTGGAGGCTGTTTATTTTCAAACATAAAGCTGTTTGTACAATGTTTAATGTCAAGCCTGATGGATGACACAGATGAAGCCGCACAGGTCAATTCCAACAGTAATCAACATTGTAAAGGTTGCGTTTGGTCTTGCACAACTGTAAAAAGGTAAACTTGTGCACATGTGGGAGGTCAGGTTTGGTGTATTAAAGTGTGCACTGCTGGGCTGGCAATCACCACGTTAAGGGGACAATTTCTTTGGGTTAGGCAACTTAGACGGAGTTGTGGGGACATTGCTGTGTTCCCATAACATTTTTGGTCCCCATGAAATAGGTGAACTATTGAGCGTATGTCCCACAATTATGGAGCAAGAATGGGTGTGTGTGTGTGGGGGGGGCGGTGGTATGCAGCGGGGTTTTTATCCCAATCCTTGTCATAACAGATGCCTGGAAGGCTGTGTACCCACACGAACTACAGTGTCCAATCACAATCCTACATGTATATGGTCCAATCGAGCTACTTCCACCCCCCCGTGCACTTCAGCTGCTGCTTCAACCAAGTCCCTCTTTTCATCATGGGATATGTATCGACAGGGTACAGGGGGCCGTTATCGTTAATCTTGACCAGTGGGTACAAGAAAGACCCAGGGCTCAGAAGAGAATGGATTGGCCTTGCCTATACAGATTACAAGCTAAGGATGAAGTGGGTGGATTGTGGGATCCCCCCCCTCAATTTCGGAAAGGGCATGGGTGCTGACCTTAATCAAGTCTTTGACAATTTATGGATTCATGCTGAGGTTATTTCCAACTGAGCAACTGAGTCAAATAAAAAATCAAAGTTTGGGTGGGAACCTTGAGGCGAGAAATGTTGTTGTTGCCCAACTACATTCGGCCTATAATAGGTTACCATTTGTAAACTTTCAACGGAAAATGAATAAACTAAGCAAAGTATCTGGTAAAAGAAAGAAAGACAATGGAATACAACAGTAAGAGGGAAAGTGGGCAGAGAGAGTAGAGCATAGGGGAAGAAGGAAGGGGAGAAAAAAGATTGAAGCTTGAAAGAGTAGATATGAAAGATTGAAGGATGTCACACTGTAAGCAGCAAATTATTCTCTTTAAGTATGTGGTTTGAAAAATAAGCCGGTCTGGTAAAGGACATTTTATCTTGCAGAAGCCTTAATGGGCATGGATTTCATTCAGGGATACATGCGTTCACACTGCAGTTTGGTGGGTTGTACATGAGATTTATATTTCTTTCTCTGCAAGAACTGACATTATGTGTCAAGCTCAACAGACTTCAAGGTGAAGGTTTTTCAGCATCAATTCAGAAATCCAGAGTGTTAACGTTTAACTTGGTCTTTCAACCGAACGCTATACTCTTCTGCACAATCTAGAAAGAATTGTGCATTACAAATTATACATGTGCACGTACATTTCTAAGACCAAACAGAGTTTTTAGCAACTTTTAAAATACAGGAGAGCGGATGTACTACTTTTAACAATGTCCCCAGAATGTCCAGTCCATAAAGCTTTCAATTAACTTTGCATTCATATGGGTTTTTATCGGTCCTGAAGTGCTGAAGACAACACTTGTTCTCATGCATACATGTACGCGCTTGACATTAAGAACCCAACTTGTCGCAATTCACCGAGGTATAGACGTGAGAATGTTATGCCCGTGCAGGTGCATATCGGCCTCTTCCTGCCAGCCATGTGGGTGGACAAGATGCAACCTCCACCAAATCGAGCAGTGCTTGGGGAGGTTTGAAATGTCCAAGTTGGCCACTAAACAATCTTAATACCGCCAGAAGCTTGACCTGGGGGCAAAGCTGGGCCCTAGTCTCCCCTTCCTCCAATATGGTACTATATACATGTATAATAAGGCTACAAAAATCCAACTTTGGGAATCATTGTGACAGATGATGCCTTAATACATGTATCTTCATTTCCTGCCTACTGAGATAAATAAAAAACCTTAACATTTGTAAGATACTATTAAAATAGAAGTAGTGTTTTCCCAAGTCTTTGGAATTTTTTTTCCATGAGAAGGCACTCAGCACTAATCACTATTTATCCGAAGACGAGTTCTGATTATTATTAGCATACTTGATATTACCAGAGGCATGTTGAGTTTTTGGGTAGGGGGGCAAAAAATGGCAACTAGTCGGGGTCCCCAAATAGACCACTGGATATTGTAAGTGGGCACATTTCAGATTTGGAGTGGTGGACTGTCAGTATTTGCACTATGTATTTGGCACAATCAATTCCCACGGCTCTAACGTTTTGTCAGATCTGCATTGCACCTGTCTAGGAAACAAACAGATTACTGATCTGATATGTGTAAAGTGTGACTGTCTTCAACAACACTAAAGCCTTGTTTCCATAATGATGCAATGCGAGTAAGAGAATATCATCAAACAGTCCCTGATGACAAGCAGTCACATGGAAATCCAGACAATACGGACAATTCAAAATAGCACGCCACCAAGAGTTTGCAACGCGTTGGCCAATCATAACACGCGAAATTTGTCGACCCTTTCCAAACGCGCTTTGGGTCGACAAATTTCACGCATTGTGATTGGCCAACGCGTTGCAAACTCTTGGTGACGCACTATTGTGAAACGGCCGTATTTGCATCATGTCGAAGTTTTGCAGACTGCCTGCTTCGAGTTGTCAGCTGTGGGCCCATACAAATACACACAATGTGCTTATATATAAAACGATGACCCTCTCTCTCAACAGCACTTACTTTGCCCATTTTCTCCTCATGACTGAACAGTGAAATCCTCATCATCAACCAAAATGCTGATCACAAACAAACACATCAAACTGGAGTGCCAGTTTAGCTTGAGAATGTCCCTTTTTTTGGAGTATTTTGGTGGAATTGCGACATGTACCATTTCTTCTTGCATTTTGACTTCTTACATGCTTGCTGGCACTGCAGCATTGTGACCACACATAGCAACTAGGCTTTACTTTGCTTGCTGTCCCCCAAACACACACTTAAAGGGGATAGATCCTTCTCTCATGTGGACCCGCATATATGGACCCATATCTGTGGAACAAACTCCCTTCGGATATTTACACCATCTCTTCCATCACTGACTTCAAGGTTTCTCTCAAAACCCACTTGTTCAAGGACGGGTTTATTATTTTTGTTAATTTTACTTGATTTATATTTGTATTGCGCCTTAAACAACATTTTTGCCCGATACCAGCGCGTCATAAATCTTTGGTATGAATATTGTTTAAATATAACTACTTTCAGAGGGTTCTACTGCTGTAAAGTCACAAAGTCATTTCCAAAAGTCATGTCTTAAGTCATTATTTCCCACATCAAGCCAAGTCTCAAGTTTACAAAACAGTGGCTAAGTCTGACTCCAGTCCAAGTCATTAACTCGGGTTCATAAATCTGAAAGATTCAACCCTCACATTTCTGACTCTGTTCAAACTCTCACAAAATAAGTTCATGGGGGAAGCCAACAATCTTAGTTAATTATCAGCAACATTCTTTTTTCGACATTAGAGGCAAGCCATATCTGCAAAGTTGAAGTCTTTAAGATTTTGTCTAGCTACGCCTGTAACTGCATGCAAACTACATGCACTTGGAACATGCAAATTACATTTGCCCGAGATCTAACAGCCACACTGGACTTTCAGATGAGGCAGAATCCCTTCTCTCAAAAATCACAGAGATTCTTTATTCTTTTCTGCTTTTTGTCTTTCTTTCGCAAATTTAAATTCAGTGTGAAAACAAAAAGAAAAGAAAGAGCTGTCAGTCACGCCGAACCACCTGTCTGATCACCCCTATTTTCTTCCCTATCAACCATCTCCGCTTTGTCAGTCTTGATACCTCATGGAGTTGCTGCAGTGGAACACCTTGGGAGACATGCAATGTTTTTTGGTGTTTTTTTTTAGAAAGATTTTCTTGTGGGTGGGAGGAAAAGCGTATTCCTTTCCGCCGCCTCCTGCACTGCTTGGAGAAATGTAACTTCCAAGATTCCCCGGCGTACCCCCAAATCCTACCAATGACCAAAATAACAAAAATAAAGGGAGGAAGGATATTGACAGGGAGTGGGAGGGCCTCGGGATGACCCTTGGGGGTGCAGGCTTGCTGTTGGTCCTTGGGGATTCCAAGGCACGGTCACAAGACATGGGGGGCGGGGGGGGGAAGAATTTTTAAAAGGCAGAAAAGAGCAAGAAATGGTATATCAGTTGAGACCTGTAACTGTCATATAATCTCAAAAGCCATTCATATTCCCAGGCCACGTGACCGAAAAATTATCTAAGCAGTTGACATCAATGACTTGGTGTTGACTACTTCCATATATTGTGGTTTTGAAGAAAATGGAGCAGCGTACCGGTACAAAAAGAATTGCCATTTCCATCTGCCATAGAATTACACGTATCAAACAGCAAGACATGACGTGAACCAGTTGGATGTTGAAACTGATGCTGTTCTTGCTAGTCTGATGGGTGATACCAGAGTAGCCTTTAATTTGTGGAAAATTTTGGGGATTACATTCACCACACACTCCCACCTTTGAACCCTCAAGCAGCCCAAGTTTCTTAGCTCATACTTGATTCTGCGCAGTTCCCTCAGAATATTTCGGCGGGGATTTCCTTGAACCTCAGAAAAACAGAAAAATTCTTTATTGTCTTCCCTCTGTATCTTTATGGTCTGCACACAAGAGGCACAGGGAATGTTTGAATGAAGCACTACATAAATTGAATTAGCATGTTCATTAATGAATTTTCAATGCTCAGACCTACCGTACAAGTGTTGTTATAGAGTGCTACTGTTCACTTATATTGTCGTGTTTTTTGTTTCGTGATCAGTGGGCCATCTGCTTGTTGTCGAAGTATAGGCTATACTGGTATACTGAACTGTCCTGAATGCTAGAGTAGCTGAGTTATATGGGAATCACAACTTTGTACAAGGCATTGACAGCTTTTCAACTTCAACTTAACAAACAGGAGCTGTTGGTTGGATAGCCTTGGTGCAATTTGTGCACCTGCAAATGTGGTATGTGGACATATATTTTACCAGTCAGAAACATAACACACCAAGGTAAAACTGTGGACAAACAGGTTCAACATAGCAGTGCGGAAGGACGAAGCCACTATATCGATGGTGTTAGGTTAGAAATTTTGCTAGCTCCGTCCAGAACACCAAAAGAGAAATTCTGAAGTCAGTGGAAGAAATGAGATTACAATTGGGATATTGCTTGCAAAATCAAAAAGTGTTTCCAACAATCAAATTCTGTGTCAATTAACTACAAGCCAAATAGCCCTCTCTCAAATTTCAAAATGTGCCTCTGATAAAGTGACTGTGATTCAATTGATACATTATGTTGCAATGTGTGGTTTACCCACTAACAAAAGCTGATTGCACGTGTCTGTGCATCCTATGCCTATAGGCAATGCAGCACAGGGCCTCTTGCATGGGCAGGTAAACATCCAAAGTTTTCACCTTGCAATGTTTATCCAGGCATGTCACGGTCATCAAACATGCACTAAACACCGGGTAACAGTGGGATTGCCTTGGCAAATAAGAATACAAACTATAGATGTGCATTCTAAAGCACACTAATATCATTCTAGAATTAACAAGAGAAGACAAGCACAGAACGCCATGACAACTTCAAGTTACATTTTGTAATGCCTCCTCATGATTTACAAAACTGACAGGAACCCATGCAACCTTATGATCCCCATATTCTGCAAATACAGGCACCCAGTTTGCAAAGCGTTGCTTGCACTTGACAAGTTCATGTACTACAAAGACAAAATACACGAACTTAAGATAGGCCTAACTGAAATCCTCTGGTACAGACTTGATTCGTACTTACCAGTTTAGATTTGGTTTCTAGAAACGGAATGGTCGGTGAATTTAGTGAAGTTAATGTTGTCAACATTAGACTGCTTGTGCCAACTGCACATCATAGAATCCCTGATTTTTCAACAACAATTTTCTGTGTTCTGTTCACATGTCCAATCAAAAGTGACCAATCTTCACCCAAAAATGAACAAGAAAAATATTTGGAATTCTATATAGTGTACTCTCATATAGTCGTGTAGTTTGTAGCGGAAGCATACCATGTAAAGCACCAAATGTCGTTTCTGCTGCAAACCAAACAATTACCCAGAGCTGACATTTGGAATGGTTTGTGTTCCTCGGGCAAGTGTTCACTGAATACCCAGCTGTGAGTTTAAACCCAGATGACATTTAGGTTCACTGGGTACCGAGGAACCTAAAATGCTGGGTATTCAATAGACAGCATGTGGGTGGTGCACCCAGGTGACATTCCAAGGATATTTGGGTGTTTGGGAGGAACCCAAAAGAAAAAACATGAACTCATGTAAAAGGCACGTAAGTCATTTCACCAGTGACATTTGGGTTTGGGCACCCTACATGTGCTATTATCTGTGGGTGACATTTTGCCACGATGCACCGAAATCCTCCCTCCCCTTTGTGTGGGCGACCAAGGGTAAAGGTATTTTTTTTTACCTGCGCTGCTGGCCCCGCTGTGACTGGCCTGTCTATTCATGTAACCCAGTGACTCAATTAGCTCAGCTAGGTTTTCCGGGTACACAACCCAATCCTGCCGGTGCACCGAGCAATAGTGCACACTGATACTTAGTCTTTAAGTTAGAACCATCTATTATGGATTTTGTTTCCTTCTGTATACGCAGTCTTACAACATTTAGTTGCTGGTTAGAGAACTTTATTTTTGCAACTTCAAGGAATTTCTTAGATAGAGTTTCATTGAAAAAGGGTGTACATCGACTAAACCTAGGAAATTCCTGTGGAAAAAACTGAATTTGGGGAGAAATCTTACCCCTGACCGATCTTTCTTTTTGCACCTACATGTACTTCCAAGATGAACATGTGATACAGTGTCTGTGGGCCTATGTGGGTGCAACTTTTTAATAAGAGCTGACTCTCCAACCCTTATCTAATCTTGGATGAACAACTAAAACTGTGATAGAATGGGTTGCAGCGCCATATTTTGTTATTGGAAATTCAATACACAAGAAGGCTGACAATCATGTACACAAACCATTGGGACACATGACCCATACCCCAGCTGTGCTATACAGAAATGCTTGTTTTAAGGTATGGCGCCCTCAATGACTGGCTTAAGGATAACTTAAGCTTCAAGTGCGCCACGGTATATGGGGGGAGGGGTTATTTCCAAGTGCATATCTTAGCCTGCATTCAGGTTCCTGCTGTTGAGTAATTACAGATTCATGTACAAGTACGTGAGTAATGTTTGTAACATTAGTCTACCAGCAGCTGTAATATTTGAATTCACGCCAACATAATGAATTAAGTTCAATTACAATTTGGAAAGTTTCAGTTTAAAAGCCATGCAAAGTAACCCAGATACATTGCACGTCAGATGAATGAAAATGATGAAAGGGATTTAATGCTCCCTGTGATTTTGGGGGGTTTTGTTGCAAAGTCGGTGGTATTTTTTTCAGTAAGTATTTTGGAGCCCAGAGAATGACATCCAGCAGATAAATTTACTAAAACTGACCAACAGGAAGAGGCGATTCTTTGGCTCCTCCGCTTACAACGGACCAGTCTGCTTTGGGGACAGTGACTGGTCATCTGTCAAACAGAAATGAATTGGCAATATTTGGCCAACTGTTTAACTTTGCAACCTCTGTAGCGAGATCAACTGCGTTGCTGTAATATGTGAAAGACACCTCATGGAAGTTCCTGGCAATTTTTTTTTTCCCCCGAGTACATCACCGTAATCTTGACGTACTTCAACATTTCTTGTTGTGTTTTTTCTTGTTTAGCATACAGGGGTTGTTCTAAAGAGAAACCAGAACTTTGGGATGGATTGTTCAACAATTAATAAAAGTTTTCCACAAGCATGTAGTTGATTTTATAGGGATTTGAAGATGATGCTTGGGTCATGCATAAATAATCGGGAACAACCAACTGCAATGACTTAAGAAAGATCACCCTTTCCCAGTTAAGTAAATTTTTGCCATCATGGGTCAAAAATAGGGGGAAAAAAGAGAGAAACTTTCAGTATTGGTACTGATTTGCCATCAAGATGCCTCAAATATTTTGGTAGGATCTAACATACCAGTGCATTCCAGAAACTGTTGAAATTTCATATGCCACACGCAGATACCATACCACACGGTCGATTCATCGATATCTATTGGTACATTGTACATGCCACTAAGTCATGACTTAACAATTTGAAGGGGGAAATTTGACTATAATCCTGATGACAGCAATGCCATACATGCGTGACACATTACATCAGCATGTAACGGAGCTGAAGTCCATGTCAAAAGAGGAAGCACAGGGGCAATTTTATTGTCACAGAAACTTGCAGACTACGGAATGTGGCTGTAAGCCGGACACGCAAGACACATATGCCTATCAATGACTGTTCAATCGTATATCACTCCATTTTACTATTTCCAGAGCTAAAATTCCTTTTTATTTTCAATATGGCGGATTGAAAAAAGAGGGGGGGGAAACATTTCCATTGATGCAGAGGTATATCTCATAACCCCACCACTGATAACAAGCCGAGACAGAGGTTATGTACACAACATCTACAATTGGTCAAGCGACAACAGTACTTCACTGTCTGAGGGGGAGAATACCACACGGCATGTGATTCATTGCATTCGGATCGACTCCCACATGCGGGCGTCTGTATGTGTCACAGTGACATAGTGAGCCCTCTTTGCGGAGCCCTGGACTGTGTTACCTATTTAGGATAAGCCGGCCACGGCCCAAGCCCTAATTTGACCAACCAGATGTGCCGGTCACAATTAACAGGTTCCAACACATCCCAGGTGCGTCACTGTGGAGCAGACGTGGAGTACAGCACAGTGTGCTGATCAGTGACCCGCTTGTACAAGGAAAAAAAAGTGTGTTTCTGGGCGCTGGGTAGATGTCCCAGCAGCCTGCACAACCAATCGACGATGATGATAATGACGATACCGGGCTGCTGCACAACCCCGGGAGGCAGTGTATGGGGGAAAAAAAACCACGGAAGGAACAGTGACGTCCTAGAGATGGAGAACTTTGAGGAATTCGGGGTAACACACTGAAAGAGGAGATGCAGTACAAGCTTATGCCCTTCAGCAAAATACAGGACAGCAGGAATACATCGTTTCCCCCCACCCTTTTTTCAGTTGAGAGGCTTTTCAAGGCAACGACGCTGGAACCAGCAATCTCTACAGCTTTGGACTTTACCTGAACTCTTGGAGAAGCCTTCCTGTATTTGTGCTCGGGTTGATGATGAGTACAGCAACACAAGTACCAACTCATACACTCAAAGTTTCACCTCAATCTGTATTACCAAAGTTCCCCTTTGTAGCCTGATATTTTCTAACCTTATGTGATGGCTCTTTTTGAACCATTTTTGAGGATAATATTTAAATAGACCTTAACTGAATAAGTGGGTTTGGCATTTTACATTGTC
The DNA here is from genome assembly GCF_054643075.1 of Acanthaster planci. Lineage (NCBI taxonomy): Eukaryota > Metazoa > Echinodermata > Asteroidea > Valvatida > Acanthasteridae > Acanthaster > Acanthaster planci. The sequence continues at coordinate 5,846,345 of NC_141794.1, forward strand.
CTTTACTATTTGTGAAAACAGCCTCATATTACACAATGTGACGATTGCTTAATGCACGCCCTGCACATATTCTGACTCACTTCATTTCTCAAGTTTTAAAGCCAAAAATCTTGGGAGGGCTTTTTTTTGGTCGAAGAAGTGAAAAGTTTAGTCAGAATCTGCACAAAGATATGAACTCAAAGTAATTACAAACTAAGAAAGTTTTTAAAGGAAGTAGCCACATTGCTGCATCGACAAACCTTTCAGTAAACATTTTAGAAGAGTGTTAAACTGGAATTGATGCGGACGTACAACTGACGCGACACGAATACATTTGAACTGGATCAAGTTTTTCTGACATTTGAGGAAATGTTAAAATTCTGCTCACAGTTGCATGTATTTTTTCTGCCATGCCATCTTGAGTCTCCATGCAGGTAACACAGTGGGAGGGTGGGGGGTTACATCCTCTTTGCTCTGCTTGCTTGTTATGGTCTGGCTGTCATTGGCCCGTATCGGCACACTGAAAAACCTACCTGAAGCTCTCCCTGTTGACAGCTTCAATTGGTCGCCTCACCAGCTGGGAGAGTACAAATCTCTCCAAACGATCGAGGTGACTGCAACTACTCAATAACCACAGCTAAGATAACTGTACTAGTAGCTACTACCAAGGTGCAACTCCTGGAAACCGTGTTTTGTTGCAACATCTGGAGCCTTGCCACGTGGAACAGACTATTTGTTGTTGATGAAAGGTATCTCAAGGCTCAAAGGGTCATTTCAAATAAGTATTGGCTGAGCTTGCATTGACATCCACCTTCTCCTAGTCTGATAATGAAGAATGTATAGACAATAACTGATCTATTTAATGGTGGGTGTGGCCGTACTTTTTCCACACTTTGAAAAATGGCAAACAAAAAAGTGCTGAGAAATCTAAGTTGGCCACTAGTTTGCCACTTCATGAACTGGATTGAGTCAACAACTTGAGTATGTTCCCCCAAACTGTTCCTACTACAATGCTTTTTTCCCACTTGGACAGTTAACCTTACCAACTCTTTCTAATACCTGAAAAATGTCTTGCAGCAATGTTACTAGGTATAAGCCTGACGTACATACAGCAACAAGGTAGTGTCTTTTTTTTCTACACAATATGTAACAAGTAAATTTTTTCAAGACAAGTCATCACCCCAGCCATTTGAAAAGCCTGTCCGAAGTCTTAATTAAACTGACGTGATACTTGTCACATTTTCTGATTTCTGACCTGTGATGTTTGACAAAAACGGGTCTGACTTACCTGCCACAGAGTTTATGATTTTTTTTTTATATATGTGAGCCAAGAAAGTCAGGATTTTTTTTTTTCATCTTTTTGCATTTCCCTTCTGCATATTGCAACAAAAGTCGGTAATTACAACAACTTCAAACAAAGCAAAATAATGGAAGTTAAATCAACTGAAGGTAATTTTGTTCCAAGTCAAACCTCAAGTTGAAAAATTTGGGACTTGAGTCGACAACACTGTAACCTAGGGACCCTCATGTGCAATTTGCTTTCATGACAGTTTTAATGTCAGGCAGGAAGTCGGAAAATAGCTTTGAGAACATTCTCCCCATATTTGGGTTCGGGCACATTCTTCTGTTGAAGACTTTTGTGAAAAACTAAACACGAATGCCAGGGTTAGGCTTTTGTGATAGAGGGCAGGGAGAGGAACTGTGTGCTGACTGTTGGCACTCATGGGAGTCCCGCTGCTCAGAAGTGGCTGTATAAGCACATCATATAATTTGTGAAGTTCTCCAAATCTGGGCCTTTCTGTTGCGTTTTAAATGGTAGGTAGTGGTAAGGCAGACACATGCTCAATCTACCTCCCCCAAAAATATTTCAATTATGGAAATTAATAAAACCACTGTCCTGAATTTGTGACGAGCACAATAAAATGTTTCTGATCACATAATAGCATCAGCTGTGTGGTACTAAACCTGCATTATTCACTACTGGTTAGTGAAAAAATATTTAAAAATAATCAATACTAGAGCTGTTTAATGGGTGTGTTTCAACATTTTAGCTCACCACTGTCCAGTAGTTTTCCCCAGAGTTCATCAATTCTGTGTTCTCTCATAGTTTCAATTTATCAAGCGTTATGAGGCAAAGTTAAACTGAAGCAGTATTTAGAAACTAGACAAAAACTTTCTGCAAATTATGGATAGTCAAATGCTTACTAATTTTGGGGGTCAATTTACCCTTTTTTCCCATATAAAAAAATTCTATAAATTTTACCGTTTTTTTTTATAACTCCTCACCCAAAATTCTGTTTGTTGATTCATGGAGGTAGGAGGGGATTGGCTGAGAGCCAGTCATATGGCATTCACTATTTTAGCTATCTTTTTTGTGCATAACCACAAGAACTAAAGTGGTAGCAACCAAACTATATGGATGACAATTGGTGCAAATGCATAAAGGTGTGTGTATCCCATTCTGAAGCGCTGATGTTACCGAGTTGAGTTCCAATATACTGTGAAGTTAGGAAAAGTGCTAGTCAATTTTCAAAAAAATTCCTTATTCAAATAGACATGATTTTTTAAAGACGTGGTTTTAAATGCATTCAGATCAAATTAATCAGTTATCATGCGGCATCTGTTGCACAGGTGTTATATAACAAAAATCCGCTGCTTCATCTCGTGGTGATCCACTGAGCCTTCCATTTTCCCTTGGCTTCCTTTCGGGGAAAATAGATTTCTTCATGGATCACCTCAGGAGGCCAGTTTTACTACACCTACACCAATTCCTGGTTACACCAAAATGAAACAGTCCTGCTGCACTTCAAATACAACAGTGAAACTTGGGGGAAAAACACTCGGAAGTTGACTCTGCAAAGTGCATTTTGCAAGTGTTTGACGGAAGACAAAACTTTCAAAACAGCTTTGGCTGAAATCTCATTTGCTTTGCAATGCAGGCTACAAACAAGTACCACCTGTACAAACCGTCAGCCAATCGAGTGAACAAGAACAAAGAAAGAAGAAGAAAAAAGAAGAAGCTCAGTGGTCCACAAAAAGCGACATTAAAGCATACAAGCAATCTGCTATCCTGCCAGAGATTAGCCAGGCAGAGCAGTGACCATTTTTGGCCGTTATCCCTGGCAGGCCAGCTCCCAAGCTCTTTTCAGTCTGGACCTGCTTGTGAGTTGGTACTTCATTGCAATTAACACCTACTCAAGGGGGGGGGTTTGCATCTGTGGGCAGCTGTCGTTGCAGCAGGCATGGTATAAGATGACTGCATGCGGACCTTCAGGATTTACCTGTTGACAGCCCCAGCAACAGCTTACACGTATTTTCAAAGCATGTATGTATATTTTTGTATTTTAACCGACATACACGACGTACATGTACATGTACTAGTATTTCCATGTATGCAACTGAGACTGGGACTTTATCTACTTAGCAAGAAATTTACATAAAAATCTAAAACAGCCACATGTAATTGCATGTGCTATAAAGTTTGTTATTACTATTTAGACGGTGCCATACAGGTATACTTGTTTAGTCTGTCAGTTTCACATTGTAGTTCACAATTATTGTGGAAAAGCCTTCATTTCAAACTGTTACACCGTGGTGTTGATCTGTTGATCTGTAAATATACATTGATTTTTAATTCCTGAAAAGTTTTTAAAAGCTAAAAAGGGGAAGCCAATGTCATGACCATTCGCACTCGGGAAAAAGAGTTCGATTCCATGTACCGTAAATTCAAATTCTGTATTGGCACTGTCAATACCACATGTATTTGAGAAGTAACCGCATCTTGACAAAAAGAAAACGAAAACAAAAACGAAAACAACAACAGACCCCTTCCAGAATGCATAGAAACACGTCATTATACTAGACTGTGATCTGTTGTATTGAATCCATTCACTGATGTGTTTCAGCTTGGCTCTGATATGCCTGTGTCCAAGCAGCTGCCTGTGCAGTTTCACAGTTGAAAATTACCTGCTCAGCACTGGTGGTTTACCAGCAGGGTCAGTAAGAGGTCAAAGTGGAGCCCTGCCTCCAAATGGACAACTCAGACGGGGGACCAAACTGTCAAAGACAGTTGTTGCCCCCACTGCCCACCAAATGATGTACAACGCAGACGGTGGCAAACGGATCGGGCTGACAAGGGGCACACTGCTGTCGGGGCACACTGCTGTCGGGCTACCGTTTATGTCACCCGGGCACATCCAGCCGGGAGCAGCACGGACCAAGTACGAGGAGTGATTGGCGCCCTGCCAGATGAGGCAGACAACTGATGGGGTGATACTGCAAGATATACCATGCCTTGCCCACGTGCTTAGCTGGCACTTGCCCCCTCCCCCCCCCACTTGTCTTGCTGGCCGGGCTGGCCATAGGCCACAACGTCTGGGCTGAAAAGGTTACATGTTTCTGGAGGATAACATTTTTTTTGGTCGAGGCAAACTGGTGGCACGGCTGACCAGGTCAAGGTGTTCTCTTTTACAGATCATCTGAAGAATGCTCAAGCAAACAAAGAGGGGAGGCTTTGCCTCCGCTAAATTTGAATTTTTCATTTTATTAATTTCTCTTTTGTGCAGGGACTTCTTTTTTTTACAGCAGCAATCACTCAGGATAACGTTGGGTTTGACGTGGGAAAAGATGGCACTGTGAAAGGTTGAATTGCTGGCTGTTATTTACCTGACATAGAATGGCCATGAACAAAACATAATTTTATGTTCAAGGGTTTTGTACACAAATAATATGTTTGCAATGTTTGTCAACATACCAGCCCTTAAATTGCTACTGAAAAGTTTCCTGGTAGATAGAAGCCCAAAGCATGAGACCAACATGTAAATCATTCTCCTGGTAAAAATCCCACAAAAGCTTCAATAAACAGTGTTCAATGTCAACAGCAATAATGACACAAAAGTTCGGAAAATATTTCATGTACAAAGTACATGTTCCAACTAAATTTGAAATTGATGTTTGGCAGTTAAGGAAAAGGTATGGTTTTGTCAAAGTGAAAGAGTATAAACAGGTTTTTCCAACTCCAAGACAGTCAACATAATAAAACCCAAGTTGAGGAAAATGAGGAAATAGTACGATGTTCAAAATAGAAAATGCGAGAAACAGTGAGAATATTTTCATGAAGCGACAGACGAAGTGTTCCATTTCATGACCCATACCAGCGGGGGAATGGAAAATTTCGCCTGTCCCCTCATGAAATTATTCTTACGCTTGCATTCATAATTTGTTTTATACAATACCAGCATAAAAACTGTCTCAACATTTCCTTTTCCGTTAGAAGTGAAATAATAAAAACAGAGTTTCCAGCTCCATTTGGTCCTTGCATGTCAATGTCCTCCATTTCGGGAAACAGGTTCACGTGTAAAGTGCGGCCGCTGCATGCCGCATTGGTAGTAATGTGCAATGTTAGACTAGTTCCCATCTCTACATTATTTTCCTCTTACTAGGAATGAAATATATGAAATGAGGGCAGGAACCGTTCAAATGAAATGAAGTTTTTATTCAATGGGTACTGATGGATGGAACAAATAATTAAATGACATGTGACAAACGATCCACCAATCAGAGAATGATGATTTATGCAGGTATTGTATAAAATGGCAAGGCAGTTCGTGACAGATTTACGCAAATTCAGAAACACTCACATTCTGATATAAACTTTACACATACATGTAAATATAACCAGATAATTTATAGTGCTGCAACGCTTGTTTTTTTCAGGGGCGGGAGAAGCATTACCTAACAAAAACAGGATACAAAATGAAAACACAGCCAGCTGTTTTGTATTTTGTAACCAACTCAAAGTGCAACTCCACAACACCATGCTGAGCCTAACCCGAGGGGCCTCCCTCACAGCGCCCGCCACGCGCACACAGGTACAACCAAAATATCACGGAAGAAGTATCTGCAATACCCGGGGCCAAGCCAACATACCACCCTGTCCAAAGTTATCAAGAGTCGCGTGGCTACCCCTCTCTGAGCGACACGCGACGCAATGCTACTCTGTCCATGGCCTTGCAGGGGACAAATTAGTGGGGAGCTCAGAGTACCGGTTAAGACGGTGTAGTGTGTCTCTGGGGCTAAAACCAGCTGAGATGCGCCACTGCGTTGGTGTACATGCCCTGACACCATCCCTCCCCTTGCACCAACCAGTGCCGTTGTTGCACAAGAGAAAATCAAATATTTGATGTCCTTTGAATGCCCTCATCTCAATTGCTGCCACATAGTCCAAGGCCTGAATTCAGGGCATACTTTGGCAACTGAGCCGGGTACATTTGCGGGAGTGGGACGAAAACCTAATTACGGTGACATCAATCTCGGAGCGGGTGTACACATTAGGGGCCGGATGTGAGGGTGACAGAGAGAAAGGGGGGCAGGCTGGAAAATACCTGCCTAATTTCTGTGACCTTAGTGTGCCCTTTGGTCCCAGCTGGTGGTATTTCGGGAGGAATTTGGGCCAATTTGTTAGGGTAACCATTTTGCGCACTCTGAAGCTCTCTGGTCCTCTATTTAAGTCCTCAGACACAAATCACGCTTTGAGGTTCACTGCTCGAGTTGAGTTTTTAACTCATTTTTTCAGGTTTTTGCTTGACAGCTTGGACAAGTCTCCAAGTTGGGAGGCCAAGTGTTCTAATTGGTTTTAAACAATAAAAGTTGGCTTTATGTAATATAAATTGCAAAACTGCAATTCAACCACAATTACAATGCTGGTGTTTCAAACTAATGATAAATTTCAATTAAAAAAATGCAAGTATACCTGTAAAGCACATTTCCTCACATAGAAATCATTTTTGGAATCAATGGTAACAAAAAAAACAAGATCAGGTGATGGAGCATTAACTATCCCCTTTTTTTGGTTTGAAACAATAAAATTAAGTTATCTGACATTACTTTAAGCAAATTGCTTCCAATCAGAACGAGACAGAAAATGTTCAAACAAAACTATACTGTCAAACAAATGTTTGAGCTATTCAAATCCACTCCAATTCCAAAATAAAACAACCCAAATCAGAAATCAGCCAACTGTTTTAAGACTCGGTTTGAATTCATCATGCACTGCCGATATTTATCAGGCATTTTCACAAACAGGATTCATCAAGCCAAGCACCGGTAGTCAAAATTGTAATGAAGTCAAAATCTTTCTGCTTTTCTGTTGGTTGTCAAGGTTTGTTCTGAGAAATGGCTTTTTCACTCTTTGCTGTTCAATAAGAAGAAAAAATGATTGAAGTACAATTAGTATGTTTTTTGCATGTTTTCTGAGGGGCCTTTTAGGTGAAACTTTCCAAAATATTCTTCAATTTAAAAGTACCCCTTTTCAGTTATTTAGCATTACTCTGTAGTAACGTTGTAACCACGGTAGTACAACATTGACATGTAGATTTATGCATGGTATAAGTCTATATGCATCTTTTCTGCCTTGTCTTCATGAAATTTAAAAATCACATCATGCCAGCAAGGTGAGATAGGTCTTGTTACTGCTACAAGCGATTTGAAGTTATAAGTTCTTTGAGATGTTCTATTGTATGTATGTTATATTCCACATTGATAAACTTCAAAATTGACTCAGACGGGGGGTTGTTCAACAGGGTCACATGATGCATGAGTAACCAGTCTTTGTGACACAGACTTCATCATCAGTGTCATCATTATCATCATCTTGGGTTGCTATTCGCTGGCATCCAGAGACAGTGTAGGCGGAGGAATACCTCGAGCCGACTCACAAGAAAACCAGCTCCACGGCTCGCCAGCAGGCACGTGCCAAAATAGCACAAGCATACAGCGAGATCTCCTGTACACAGCCTGGCCACTTAGGCATGGGCCGAGTCGTAGGTGATGAGGATGAGAGTGGTCGGGGTATGGCCAGTCGGCTACAAGTCAACCGGGCTGACGGGGGGCCAGGCAGCAAGTTGCATCCGGTGACCATCACAACATCCCGGCTGACTTGGCCCCAAATCAATACAACTACATTTGACTTTCCTCCACAAAACCTGTCAACTCTTCTCGGCACAGGACTTTCCGACAGTTCTCCCTGCTGAGAAACATCTACAGTAAAACATTGCAGCTGTTTTGTCTTAACACATGGAGAACAGACTGCTTCTTATGGAAAGGGAAAAAGTGACTTTCTTGTGGATTTTTGTGCAATTCTCTACCTGTACAGTTGTTTTTAAGACAAGCAAGAGAACAAACTCTGCAGAGTGAGGAGTGACATCGTGAATGATGAAAGTTTTCACGGCAATCAGAGTTTTTGCTGAAGAAGCTGGTGATATAAAGAGCAGTTCATTTTTCTATGCTGAACATCACAAAAATGTGATGCAAACTTGGAGCCAAACTTCAAACAGTTACAGACAAAAAAGTTGAGACGCTGGAGATGAGGAAGCCGGGTTGAGATGGAGAAGACTAGACGCTGATGAGGAAAACAGATGGAAAAGCACCGGCAAAAAACAAACCGGGATGGGTTTCACAGGGTCATTACTCAATGCCTGTGTGTACAGACTTTGTAGTGCAGCTCGATGACCGCCCACACATTTTTTTTTTTCATTTCTCTTTCTCTCTTCGGCGCAGCATGTACATCAGGTAGGACTGTGCTGAGTGTGCCTGCTCCCATTTGCTGACGTCAAAATAAAAACAGGGGAGCGATGGACATTTTGGGGGCCTCGAAGCAGATCGGGCTGAAAGCCGTGAAGGGATGGAACTTTTCGAGTCTTCTGGCCAGAATCACAAAATAATCATAACAGAGGTGCGTCGAGCGGTACAGTCGATATCATCGTCGGTCTGGCAGGGTGGGACAGAGGGGAAGAACTTCTGAGTTCATTCTCTGAAAACGAGAGAGCGACATTACGCCCAGGTATGTGGGTGTATAAGTGCCACAGCGTGTAACTCATTCCCTCTGTGTTTACTTTTCACAGGACACTGTACGCATTTAAACCTGAAAAATGCCATCGCTCAGTGCTCTTCAACAAGTGTTAAATTATATCTTTCACAATCAAGAAAGATACACGCTGTGATTAATGAACTGGTATCAGCCTACGCTAATACGCATTTGATGCAACTGGTCCAGTGGTGCAAGCAGGAGTCTAAGATAGACGCACTCGGACTAGCTGGAGATGTCCACATGGCAGACTCATCACTTGTCGGTAAGTACTGTTTACTTTTATTACCCCATTCAAACAGCATCCACAAAAGTTTTATTAATAAGTTTGCGGCAGTATTAATGTTGCATATAAAGTCTGGCTTTGAATTTGTGGCTGTGACGTGACGCAGCTAAGGACAGGGTTCTCAGCCCCAGTAATGTCCGTCACGATGATATGCACACACAGAATGCCTGCTATGCTAACTCTACAACAAAGGCTGGCAGGTCAAGAATTCACCCTCGAAACATATTTATGGGGAATTTGACTGCATGTGCTAATTGAGGAATATGTCTCGTCAGGTTAAGGCACTTCGAAACACCCCCTAGCTTCTCTTTTAAATGTTCCAGAGTTTATGATGCAATAGCAGTTTTGTCTTGTGACGAGATCGTAAATATGTACATGTATTTGTAAATGTTCTAGATTGGCTACGTACATGTAAGTTTCTCTCCAGTATTTAAAAAAATATGAACAGGAACCACGCGGCACAGCCAAATTCAAAATAGGGGACTGAAAGCTGAAAATCCCCAGGAAGCAAAATACACAAAATGTACCAAGGTAAAAATACATCTGTTTTGTGAAGTTGAAGCCCCCCTAGGGGAGGCTGCTGTGGCAAGTTAAATTCTACACTCCATGGGTACATGGACGTCACAGACAACCATTAGCATGTACAGGCCCCTATCACGACAGCCACTGAAGGGCCGCATGGAGCAGGCCGGCTTCGGCTGAGCCAACGGGACTCAACGGTCAACGACGCATATTCCCCCCACAGAAAATGAAGACTGCCTGGCATGGGTGGAGTGTTGGAGGGGAAAGTAGCGATGTTTGGATTAGCCACTATTGCGTATCAAACTGACAACATGGGAAAATGAGTTGTGTTGCAGAGGCTTTTATAAGGCTTATGCAATTGACAGCTTAACAAATCCCCACAACCAGTCATGTTGGATTAAAGCCTATTTCTTCCATGATTCCCTTTTTGGGCTTAACTCTCAAAATGAAAGGAATTTTAACACATGCAGGAAGCTGTTGACAAAACTATCAATCCACAAGCAAAAGCTTCCCACGTACAAATCCTTCAACAGATATGAACTAAAGGTAAACTCAATTAGAACTCTATTTGTGTTAGTTTCTGATGTTCTTTAGGAAAAAAAAACCCAAAGGGAAACACTGTGTGATCTACCCATTTTGATATCAAACAAGCAAACGAGTTTTAAATTGTAATTTGACCTGTGCCTGTGACATGCAAGCATTTCAGCAACTCCAAATTTAAATCCTATTGGAATGTGCTCTTTTCCCTTTCCAATGTGTGTGTGTGTGTACAAGTATGTACTGGTAACGACTTTTGCAGATGTCAAGGAGAATTGGAGTTTCAGGCATTTTCAACCTCACAGGACATCCAACGCACACATTAATAAACACAAATGGGCGGCTCACGGAAACTCTAAATCTTTGGGCAATTTGAAGAGCTGTTGGCTTTTCTCTTTGTTAGGGAGTGACACCCAGAATGTGGCCAGAAATATTCAGCTGTTCTGCTGGGGAAACATCGGGGGAGGCCAAAGTCATGGCAAACTAGAGCCAATGGCAAAGCAATAAGCTTTAGGAAGAAAAGAAAAATTTACTTCCTTAAACTCAACATGAATACTGGAACACATTGCTAACTGGCATCCACCGCTCTCGATCTTTTTTTAAAAGCATATTTAAGTACAGAGTTAAGACCTTCAATTTTAAACTTGCTTAAAAATAATTTTATTACTCATAGGTGTTTCCTGTTTGTAGCCTTCATAGATATTTTTGTGCTTTTTCCTAATTTTAACTCCCTTTTTAAACGGTTTTACTTTCCAGAAATAGTTATTTTAATGTCCAATATAATATTTGCATACAATATCAATTTTGGTTTTCCATACATACACGTATATAGATGACCTCTTTGTGATTGTCAAAGGCTAACTTTCTGTTTGTTCTTAAACTTGGAAATATGACACGGCAGAATGGACTGATGACACAGGATTAGAATTCTAACACCACTTTGGGTGTAGCAGTGTTCCATTTTCAATATCCTCTCTGATATTTACAATGCTATCATGTAGCCACAGGACACTGGCCTTTTCAACTTAAGTTTTGAACAAGAGCTACTAATCACCTTGAATAAATAGTGTTCTAGGTCTGATTGCCAGATAGTAATTGTAAGGGTTTTGTGACACCTGATAAAGCTGCAAAGCTGGCTGGTCAACTTGGTGCCTTCATATTTGTGGGAATGTAGGTTTATGTACTTGTATGAGTGTAAATACTTAAGTCCAGCACAAGCAACACAGAAAAAGGAAAGAAAAACTTGTCTGCTTTTAGTTGCTTTAATCCCTCTATCCTTTTATAGTTTGGGCTTCAAAATATTAGAATCGGGAGAATGCTGGAAGTCAATAATTCCTAAAGCAGGATAGATCTGTGAAAAAAATCTATGCATGTCTCATCAGCCTGACTCTGAAAGTTCAAGCTGTAACTGAAAACGTCTCCCTTATTCTCGCTACTTATGTATTCTTACAGATTAGTTTAAATGGGGGTGTGTTTGGTAGGTCACGGCCCAATTTGGCTGGACTAAAAAGATCAGGATATAATCTTACAAAGAAAACCTTTTGGCAGGCATTGCTAGTAGTTCCTTCCCCTTCTTTTAATTTCTTGGTCAGAGACTACCCTGTTCACATATTTGTTAAGGTCAACTGGATAAGGCCAGGGCATTTGTCCATTCAAAGTACCCAGTTTCCCTATTTATTGGTGAGGGTTTATGGGTACAATGCTCCCAGTTCCGGAATTCTTTGGTTTGGCACCCAGAGCAGCGGTTTGTCTGTGTGCTCAAAGAGGCATGCCTGCATGATTACAGAAATGTCATTCTGCCCACACACTACAGCGTAGGTACACAATAGCCTCTGACAACATATGGCACGGCCGCAGACAGTGGAAGGGGGGGGAGAGTCATCGGATCCGCAGCGGCTGAATGGGAGGGTAGGGGGAGACCTTTACTGCGGCAGAATGTCCGCACTGTGCTGTGCATATGTGAGAAGGCCCCCATCCTCCCATCGACGCCGGGGTTATTTAAACCGAGACGGACGGGGGATGTCGGCTCATTCCAGGACACATCTCCCTGCAGTGGGAGGGTGGATCAACGCTGACAGCAAGCCAACCAGCCAGCCAGCCAGCCAGTCAGCTCTGTACCAGCCAGCAGGCTGTACCAGCACTGGTGGAAAAAAACACGGCCAACTATTCGACGGATATAGAAAGGCTCTCCTTTTAGGGGAACTAAATTATTCCCATGTTGTTTTTCTGTTAACAATGATGGTGGGAGGACGAACTTCCAGAGGAGGACGGGGCGACAGAGGGCTGAAAGAGGATCAGCAGGATAATGATACACGAGATAATAGGAAAGAGATCCAGTGATGGATTCTGTCAGGAGACGTTGGGATGATGGATGCCCTACTTAAAAAGGATATTGCTACACCATCTGCAAATTGGTTGAGGCTGTGGAGGATACATGTAGTTTGGCATGTACACTCACCTGCTGCAACAGGGTTGCTTGGCCAACCTCATCATTAAGATTGTCATTTGCTGCACCAATGAAAGGCATAATTACTTGTCAACTTTCTCGAGGGGGAAACAAGATGTCAGTTCCACATTCAGTTTTACCTTCACTTACTTTCTCAACTATGCATAAGTGATATTTTTTGAAAAAAAAAACCAAACAAACAAGGAACACACATTTGAAATTGATTTGCTTTGTCCTTTTAAAAAACAAATAACGACTTTGATTTATCTTCATGTCACAGACAGCCATTGCTTTGGCCAAGAATTGCTTACCGCGGTACTTCCAATTGTCTTATTGAAAACAAAAGCATTCTCACTACAGTGTGTAGTGTGGTGAGTTTAATGTTCACTGACTTCTCTTTTTTATCCAGCAGGGCAATAGCAGTCTACAAGTCTATTACTGGTTGCATGCTCATCTATAAAAGCCACCATTTTACCGGCAGTGGGAATCGGCCAAGAGGATAGGCTAACCCCAAAAATGTCATTTGTGATTTTGAAAAAAACACAGGAACTTGCAGATTATTTTCATGCTCATCCTTCAAAACTGTTGGATACAACAACAGCGCAACATGACGATAATGGTGGCAAGCAGTCTACACAGACAGGAAGTGAAGAAATGTGCTTACGTCCAAAACAACCATCCTTCAAGCCACAGATGAACCTCCTGACTGCCATTTGTGCCTCTTAGCGTCACTTTGTTTTGTACACGATGTCTTTCAACGGGACTTACGTGTATTTCGATTGTTGTTGTTTGGCTAACTGGAGGTGTAAATATAAGGAATTACGTCTTCATTCTGCATCATCCTGACTGCGTCACTGCATAAATTCATGAGAGTCTTTGAGGATGCCAACTTGGTGGGATACTTTAATCAGCTGATGCAGCCCCGTGCACTGTTGCCATCAAGTAGGCTACCGAGGCCACCGCGGTTAATTTACAAACAAATGACGTCAAAGACAGTTTGCAGGCTTGGGGAAAAAATCCAAAGAAGGTTACTGGAGGTTATCTGATGCTTACGTGTTTCTCTGTTTTTAATCTTTTTTTTTTGGCGAGTGACGTCTCTGAATCACAAATGACTATGATGAAGTGGCTGATACAGTCATCAATAAGACCCACAATAGCAGTCACTCAGAAAGCTTCATATCTTCAGAGAAACACTAGTAATTAAAACAAATGTGTCTTCCATTAACTGTACTTGGCACAAAGTTTGCTACTTTGAAGGGAGCTCTTAAGTTTCATAGTAGCAAAGAGTCACAATGATGTTGAACATCTGTGGAACTGCTTTTAAAACTAGCAAGCATTGTCACAAGTACTGTACCAGCACCACTGCACATCTTACATGTACTTGGCCAAAAATTTGGAGAGCTGAGTGAACTCATAGTTTACGACTCACGCAGAGCAACATTTTACCTTCACCTCTCTTCTTAAACAGAGCAGGTGAGTAACTGGAAACCTTTTCAAATTAGTCAAAAAGAAAATGTCGTCTGCCCCCCCAAATTCTAACCTTCTACACTACTGACCACTTCAAGTCACTTCAAGGCTTATTTGTGGTGTGCTCAACTAAATAACAGGATACTTGTCAAATATGAAACCCAGGGTAGCTGTTACAATCCACTCTAAACAGTGTTCATTTGTTGAGAACAAGTCTGCCAAGTCAAGCCCTGAAAAGCCTGCAGGGCTAAATAGGTTTCTAATTAGCTGATTGATGTGCTAAGCAAAAATTCCACAAAACCCCCAGATACACATAGCATGATTTGTAAAATTTGGGTTGCTAACCTGTTTTTTTGATCTGACACACTTCGATACCAAGTGAAAGTGTGTCGCTAGCTGTGCAGCATATGGCCTACTCCCTGAATTTTAGAGAGAATCCAATCCACAGATGTCAGCGGCATTGTTTACAACTTAGCTGTAGCAAGGATGACATCTTGTCCCCTTGGACAACCTACATGTGCAAATTATGCAGACAATCATTTGCTCATTACACTGGGCATGTACCATCACTTAACTTGTCATATCTTTGACTACTTTGTTGCAGATGGTGATGGAGAAGTCTGCAAGATCATTCACAGGAGCAGCAGGAGTGCCAGCCTGCACACTGAACCATTTGCATCAGACTGCATGGTGAGCAGTGATTCTATTTCATTGGCAACTGCCACGTTGATTAGTAGTCTATTGCTCAACACCAAATTACATGTAAAATTGATTCTTGATGATGTAACTAGAATCTGCATGGTATAAAGAATTATTAGTCTGCTTACATAATCCTTTCTCTTCTAACAAAACTATAGAATGACAATGGTCATGGAAATGGCAGATATAATAGATTACTTACAACAAGCTTAAATTCTTAAATATTACTTATCTGCAACCACATAATTATATTATGTTCATACATGCACATGTGTCACTTTTTCACACTTCATTTGCATACGGTGAAAGAGCACTGATATGTGTTGGTGTTTTTAATCTGACCAAAGCTCCAAACACTTCCAATTTTTACTCGCCAGACCCCAACAAACATACCGCTAAGTTTTATGATCAGCTGGTTTTTCATATCTTAACAATGAAATAATGTAATCTTAGCAGTTATTTAATATTCATTTACGAAAGGAAGCATATAATAGATCTGCCATCCTAAAACGCGCACTGCATGCAGACAGCAGGGTGTGTAGAAAACAGCTCCAAAGAAGAATCATAACCAGTATAGAAAACCAAAATGTTTGCACAACCAAAACGCAGGTAGCTACACATTGGCCCACAGTTTATACATGTGGTTGCTGCCTTACCAGCAAATATTGTTACTGATCAATTCAGCCGAGGAGGCATCACACAAATGAGTGGAAAAACAAGTGGCACTGTAGGACAACGGAGAAGGCATGCATGTATTTAATCAACTATTCATGGTGAGATCAGTGATCACTTGCAAATGATTGAAACAGACGAGGCAATGAGAGTGGCGTCTGCTGTACTGTGACATTCAATGGCTCATGGCGCAAAACTATGGCAAGGCAACTGCACAACGTGACGTTTGATCGTTTCTATTTGCCACAAACATTCAAACAGTACTTAAAATTCCAACAGATTTGGAGACCTTGCTTATGAAGCTTAGGAACACAGGAACCTTTGCATCTGAACAAATACACATATTTCTTGTTTTTGTGTGTGTGTGTGGTTTTTTGTGTTTTCAAATTGTAAAAACAATATGCTCCCATGGAAGTATCCTGGAACAGCAAGCTGAAGTTTAGGATGATGATCAGTGAACTAGTCCAACTCGACAGTGAGGGTTGCTTTCTTGCAACTTCTGAACAAGTTTCAAAAATGTAACCGTGGTCAAAATGAACTGTTTACACAGAGGCAACAGACAAATGGGTAAATTCATTATTTTGTTACTTGTTTGACAATTTGTGTCGGGGATACAAATGAGCATCATATGCTCATTTGTGATTTGTCCCACACTGTGATGTGGGACAAAAAAAATACAAACTTGCTCCTGGGATTGAATTCTTCAAGGTTCAAACTGTGATGTTGCAGCAGCATGTAAAGAATTTTCCTCTCAAAACTGTGCCATCTTGAAAAGAGAAGTTAGATGGGCCAGACAGAAACACTAATTGAAACCAGAAAGGGATGTATGTACTCTATGCAGAGACATATCAAAGTAACAGGGATGGTTTGAAAATCTGCTAGTTATAACCGGTCACAAACTTCTAAACAAGTATTAGATCTACAGTATTCCTGTATCTCGTCTGCAACAACTGCTCATTCTACATGTCTGGTACAATCTATCCTGAATTGATTCTGTAGCTGCTTGAGGAGACTGCTGAGCTACTTCAAATCTTCACAGACAGAAGCTTAAAAACTGGCTAAGAAACTTTCGAAAGATACATAGCCTCAAATTATGAATGCAAAAATTTGCGACTGACTTCAGCCTACTACCTGACTACTTTACGGGAGCATGATCTCCAAATAGGCATATACGTACATGCAGCGCATACTGGTACCAAGTAGCCAAAGCAATGAGCACCTGTATTATTCCATACACCATTGCAATTAATGGCAAATCAGCATAAACAAAGGTCGGTACAAGGGATCATGGAAGCATCAGGTTGGTTTGATTTTTTTCAACATATATGTAAGCTTTCTTTGCACGTCAGTTAATTATGGCCAACTTAGTTCCACAAATGTAACCAAAAAATACAATGAGAAAAAAAAAATTTAAACAAATCCTAGAGCTGTTACCCACTGAAAACCAGCAACTAAATTGTTGTTTCCAATTAACATCATTATTCTAGTGAACCATTTTCTCCCACAGATGCCAGCCTGTTGCCATCCTTCAGTCACACAAAGTACACATATCTGTCTGTGATGAAGCATACAGGATGAACCCAGAAAACTGAAAGCTACAGTAGGTCACGATTGGAATAAACCACCTGCATGTACATAAACTTCACATTTATTTTTCAGCTGAGAGCATAGACAAATGATGCTGTTTACCATAATGTGTTTGGTAATCTTTCCAGGACCTTTTCACTTAGATCTAAATGTAAAATAAAGCAATAATGTCGTTTTTCTTTGGTCATACTCCTTTTCAAACCCAGGTTCTGCTGCAATAATCTGACATCAATGACCAATACCCTAATGAATTTACCTAGTACATGTAGATCGAGTGTAAGTAACATTGTTCAGTTGTTTTTGAGTAATGTTAGAATTGCATGACCACTTGCAGTAAGCAAGCCCACGTCTAAAGAGTAAAAGTAGGGCTGTGAGTTGGACTTAGATCAAGTTCAGATCTGCAAACCTCGGCAACGAAAAAGATGAAGATGAGGTGAAGAGGACAAAGTTTAGAGCTGACTTCTGGAGGTGCAACTGGTCTGGAGAGAACATTACAGGGGCAGCCAGCAACATCATCACTATCATTCGCATCATTATCGGAGTCATCGCGGGTTTCGTCATTTTACTGTGCTTTAGCTGGTAAACGGGAACCAAATCGTGGCCTTGCGTGGATTTGGTCCCCTTCAACCAGCCGTAGCACAGCATTCTTGCATCTGGGACAAATACGGCCGAGTTAGTCATTAAACGCCCACAGATTAATAACAAATGGCGTACGAACACTTTCTGCCCCTAAAGTGTCCGGGGGTTAAGTCAAAAATGTAACTATCACATTGTACCTCAAGTTAACTACTTTCAGCTAGTAAAGGCAGGCAACATTCTTTGATCTGTCTGTTGTCATTATGGTCTTCTTGTCCATGCAAACAGGTGTTATGTATTAAAGCCAAAATCACATGTTCAGGTGCAATATTACAGCTCCTTATTTGAAAGATTACTGAAAAGTCATGAGTTGCATGTAAAAGGTTTGCTTGCAGAATCATATAAATAAGTCCAAAGGCTGTATTTCACTTACTTCTCATAAGAAAAAACACGCTTGGCTGCTCATTGTGAGGATAAGTTGATAAATGTAGAAATCACAAATGTACACGGATAAAAAAAATCGAATTCCTATTCATCTGCAGTTGGCAGGATTTGTTGACAAGGACTAAGTCTGAAGTAGCGAGATGGGTATATGTACATGTAAGTAATGTTTTGGGTTGACTCACACATGGAAAATGGGTGAATTCTACAAATGTGCGCTTGGAGTTATGACGAGCCTGTAAGTTTCCAATTATCTGTAAGAATGGAAAGATTTCCATCAGATTTCCATCAGATTTCCATCAGGAGTTGTCCTGTAGGCTTGGTCCCTAAAGGTTGAAATAGTGCAAGTGGTGGCTTGCTATTCTGTGAACTTCCAGCTTTGTAAATTATGAGCATTGTGCTTATGCAACTAATTGACCTTAAGGCTCTATACACAAAGACCTAAAGACTTCCAAGTGTAAAATTGCTTGAGAAGAATAAATCAAGCTTTAAAAAAGCTGAGAGTGAGATATAGTGAGATCTGTAGCTTTTGGGGTTTCAGGAAAGCACTAACATGTGCCTTATTTCTGTGAGCTGAAAACTATTACCAGCCAGAGATGGAGTTCCCCTTGTTTCTTACACAGGGCCCACTTCTCCCATTCCAAAGATGGCAAATAAGAACAATGTACAAAGAAATATCCAGTTGTGCTGAAGAAAATATTGTTCTTTCTCTGAAAGATTCTTGTTTTGACTGCTGGCTAAGAAAAATCCATCTAAGCTGGTACGAACACAAATGTTTAAAATGGGGATCGCTTGAAAAAGATTCAACGGTAAACTTCCGTCTGTTTTGAAAAAGATGTGGTGTAGATGGATTTGGTTTCAAAGAAATATTAATGTGCTTGGATAAACAAGTCCTTCCTTTCAAAGAAACAATTTGAGTCAGTTCCAGAGATATTACATACCTCCTTTCCAATTATTACCAATGTGCCGTACATGTAGTTTCAGCTGGATTCAAAGAAAAACTACTTTGCTTCTGAAGAAATCATTTCAAAGAAAATGAAGAGAAAAACAGTATTTCCATTTTAATCAGATTTCTAAGATAAATTTGAATACTCTTCAAGCATTGATTTTCCAAGGTACGTGCAATGTGGCGCTCAAGGGGAGTTTTATAGAGCCATGATTCAAATAATTTGTACTGATTGAAAAAAAACCACTGTATCTACCTAATGTATTTCCTTTTTGAGTACGAGTACTTATCCAAACCCGTTATGAATAATTTCTGATAATGCTAAGAGTTGAAACGATACCTTCCATATTGTCATAAAAAGGATGTGCTCTGTTGAGAAGCCAAACTTTCAAAGTAGTTTTTGGATAAGGTTTCAGAGTGAGGTTTCAATTTGATCTTAAGCCTGTTGACACTTGCAACGATTAAACTTTCAGAACTGCTGTGCACCATAACGGTACGCTGACAGCAATTCAGGGCTGGACTGCTTACAGTACTTCACTCCCCTCGGGTAAAACAGACAGAAAAGCTGAAGGAACAGTTCAATAACAGGGCTGAAATTGGTCAGTTACTGGATCAATAGACCGCACAACAACTTCCGTGGAAGATGCATTCATGGCCGATTCTATATCCCAGTGTCTGGTTTCGGCCTGTAGTATAGATCACTTCCAAAGCCAGCCATTGTATGTTACATATCTCAAGCTCCAGTCTATGGAGTCTACAGTTTGTCAAGTGCGTCATCTTTTTTACTCTTTTTTTTTTTTTGCAGCTCATTCTTTTGGTTCTTTCTTTCTTCTTCCTTTTTTTTCCAGCAGGATCCTGCCTTATCGGAGGTGGGGGGGTGGTTATCGGTGGACGGTTATGTTTGCCAGTGCCATCTTAGTATCCCCTACAAGAGTGTGATTTGTGCCAGAGAGAGTTCAAGCCCCACTTTGTCAATAAACATACCCTGAACTGTAACTGTCATTTCTCGTTCGATTTGTTCCTTCTAATGTCCTTTACTTGAAAGTTTTTTCTTTCTCGGTATATCTTGACAACGTAATGTCACTCACGTTCAAGCAAGGTCAAGAGATCCTTCTTCCCATCACAGATAATAAATTTGGGACCACAGACTCAACTTGACTTCTGTCAACTAAATCAGAACCCATTCTGCAATGTCAAGAATCCCTGTTACTATCCCCTCTTAATCTGTTGAATTTGGCAGACCAAGCCCATCTTTCCAAGTTGAGTTTGAATTATATTTATATTACATCATATTTATGCTCTCACTGACGCTTCCATCTTTTGAAATTAACTTTTTTAACAATCCTTCACGAGAATGGCCTTAACTCTCTTTCAGAGTGTCGATTATGACTGTTTATAATCTAATACCTACAACTTCCGCTGGTCACACGCCTTCCTCTTCATATAAACCTGACAATATCTGGCCAATTAAATATGTCTCATATTACAGCATAATAACAATATCTCAGTCTATAGGTCACTGCATCTAAAGGTCAGGGAATCACTGGAGCTCACATGTATCTAAACTTCAATTCTTGAACTGGGTTGAGAGATTCAACTGGTATGGTCAGTCTCCCAACATCAGCATCACTTCTGTATCAGTTTTAATGTTTTGGACACGGCAACTGTTCCAGTCTAGTCGATGCTCCTGTTTAGACAAATACAGTCACAGGCTTGCACACAGAATATCGTCAGTAAGTGGTCCGGTGTGATGGAACAAGAGAATGTGTTTTCTTTTTAAATTTTTGTCTATGAGGCAAATTACATGTATAGCAACAAACAAAATCACATAATTACTGTATCCATTTGGAGGATCATTTTGAAAACTTTGGAACATGAGAGAAAGTGTCGCGGTTAAGAGGTTTTCAGGTGGCAACAATTCAGATTACTGGTACTATCACACTCAAATGAAAGGGACCACCATAGTCATCCTAAATACCGGTATGTACCTTTCCTCTACAATAAGTAAAGCCTTGTTAGATACAAGGAATGACTGCATGATGAACCAATTCTGTGGAAGTTTTCCAAAAGCCAGCAGAGACCAAACTCATCTAAAATATCATATGACACTTTTTTTGTCTTTAGTATACTAAATGGAACCTTAAATCACATCTTTCTTCCTTCTCGCAAAGACACTGCTGGCATCCAAAGTGTTTGACATTCATTTCTGTTTCTTTCAAATATACAGCAAGCTATGGAAAGAACCTCTGAGGTATTTAAGTACTTTGAATGGATTTGTACAAAGTGTTGTAATTGAAGTGTTAGAGTGAGGGACCAAGACAGTAATTTCTCCTCACACTGTTATTATCCCCAGGTAATAAATGAGCGGCTACCGGTTAGAAGCCCCTCTCTTTCACTAGGTCTTCCCTTTACCATAAAAGTCCTAATGCTCTGAAATCTGGCATTTTCCTGTTTCTTTACATCCTTTTGGGAAAAAACACAAGGCTTTTAGTCTGGGGGGAGGTTATTCCAGGTAAAAAATGGGGCAACGCAGTGGGCTGGGACCACGAGGAAGACAGAATTCTGAGTAAAAAAAGGGCAATGTTGGAGAGGGAAAACAAATGGCACAGAAAGAAACAGGAGAGAAAACAGGAAATAAACAGTTTATCAAAACAAGAGTCTTACTCAGCACATTGGCTGTACTCCAAGGAATTTCAAACTGGGATTGACCAGACAGGGTAATTTGTTTCTGTAACTACGTGTACTTGGGATCCTTGAGTCAATATGAAACATTGGCCGGTCTCCACTCTCTCTGACCGTGGACCAGGCATACTCCTACACAGAAATGGCAGTAGACAAAGGCTTGGTTTGAGGTTGTTTCCGAAATGAGTTACCAGAGTTACATCAACTGTCAACATGTCCCTGCATATTTTCAACAGGCGAAACCTAGACCTACATGTAGACATGTTTCTACTTTGATCATTGGTTGGGCATTTTCACAGCTTTAGTTAGGCCTGTGTGTTGTCACTCTTTTGACTGAACAAGAACTGAAGGCTGCAGTTGGTTAATTGCGGGTTCAAATTTTAAAAAATAGGCAATTTTTCGTTGTCTCCAAATCAATAAATTATGTATTCCCAAACCAAAACGGCTACTTTCTTCAAGAATGTAAAGGACCAGCAATAGTTAGAAACTTTCTGAAGACTGACTGAAAATGTATGGGTCCACACTGAGCGGACACACTGCCATAATTAGAGCCTGGTAACCCGTGTTAAAGCAAGAGGTTGGGTGAGGACACATTTTATTCCAAAGAAATCACCAAAATATTTACCGTGGTGGGGTAGGTTCGACAACCTTTTCTCATGTTAAGACAGCTCGTTTTATATTTTTCCTACTTACATTTGCAATTTTTGAAAAGAAACTTCTCTTAGTTTCACAAATTCCCTTCACATTTCGATGTCCCAGTGGTGAAAACACGCGCACAAGGCTCAATCCATCAAAGCAAGGCTGCACTGGTTCCTGCCATGCCCATGCCAAAGAATGTGTGATGGAAATGTGCCAACCAGTCTGTACGTCCCGATCGATTATGCTACACTGGCCGGCCGTACACGCAAGCAACCCTACAGCTGCAGATTGAAAAAGCGTCGATGTTGCAAGAGGATTTCTTCAAGTTAATTCGCAAAACTTGGTCTCTTGTCTATGTATGTATTCTCCGTGTTCAGGAGTTTAATTTGACGTGATTTTGCATTTACTCGAAACGAGCAAATTTCCACAAAATATCCTGCTGCGGCACAAGGTTTATCGCCTGCCCGTTGCATGCATCATGGACGCTTACCACATGATACACGGACATCCTTTGCTGCTGTGATTACCTGACTAGCATTGTGTGAATTGTCCATAATTGTTGTGAATTGGCTACCATAGAAACAGGAGCCATTTTAACCTTCTGGGCAAAAAAGCTTAAAGTCGACCCCTGACACGACTTTTGTCATGAACTGTGTCTGCAACCTTACACATTTTTTTCTCTCTAGCATGACCTGTTTTTGGTTCTGTGTTTTTATGGGCCACCTCAAACATGTTCCTCGTTACTGCGTTAATGTCACAAACATGCTTCTAGCTAAGGGTCACGAAAATATTCCCCTGTAGACAACAGATTCAGATGCAGCTCCAGACTCCTGCAAGAACAAATCCTCAAAGAACAACTGAATAAAAAAAAACCCACGTACCTGGGGTTCCCACGGAGTGCCGCGTGATGCAGGGCGTTGAAGCCATTGTTGTTGGTCACGCAGATGTCTGCGTTGTTCTCCAGCAGCAGCGACAAGATGTCATCCCGCTTCTTGCTGATAGCATCGTGCAAAGCTGTGTCTCCTTCTGAATCCTGCAGAGTGACAGGGAAAAAAAAAGCAACACAAATCCATTACTGAAAACGATCAGACCATGTGGTTAAACAGCAGAGCCACAAATTTACAAATACGTTTCAAAAACAATTCACACTTCCGGATTTCAATTAATCAAGCAGCTGTTCCAATCAAGCTGACTGTTCTACACGTTGTACTCCGGTTTTGGGGGAGATCTTTTGCAACTTCTGCAAGGAAGCTTTCGCATTCTTAAAGTGATTTCAATTGATTGAATAAAAAATTGTAACTCAATGCTTACCATACATCAATCGATTAATCAGGTAACCCAATATTACTTGTGGCACTGGCCCCTTTATAATTTGTTCTTCTGAGATTTGCCCAAGGCAACAGTAGTTGAATACTTTTCAAGGTTGCACAGTCCAACACAAAACGAACAAAGTTCAGCACACTGAGGTAAGGTGTGGGGTCCGAAATGGGCTGGGTATGACAACCTTCATACTGAGTGAGCAGATGTTCCCATTATTGTTCAAAACTATTTCTAAGATCTTTGGTTTCCAAATTAAGAACATGAAAGTGATTCCAAATTGGACTATCAAGTAGACAGTCAACTCTTGAGACATTCCTTAAATGATAAAGAAAACCTGGGGCAGAAAGACAGTGTAAAGTTCAGAGTCAGAATATGGGCAGAAATACCAGAGAGTACCTGTCAGCGAGATGTCACCAAATTTGCAAATAATTCTGTCAAAATATTTAAAAAGTCATAAAAATATATGACACCTATGAACTAAGAAGTGACATAAAAGTTATACTTTGACATTGAGAAAAAAGCCCAACAATAATTTTAAAACAAGGAAAATTCTGGAAATTGGTTGACAATTTCCAGAGCGAGAAAATAAAGCAGTGGATGCAAAGAGCGTGTGTGTGAGTTTGTTTCTGCATTCAATTGGGGACCCTGAACAATAGAGGACAATAAGGTCCCCGATTGACAAAGGGTTCCTGATTGACAACTGTGTACAAAACATATGGGTGGTCTTCTAAAAAGGTTAAAGTACAAACAAAAGAGGAACAATAGGGGGTTCCCAGCTGCAGGCAAATACACACTTGGGTGTGGGGGGATGGAAGGGCCAAGTATGTCTCACCTTCCCCGCCACCCCACCCTAGCCCCCCCATCTCTCCATTACTCACAGGTCCCTGTCAAACCACATTCCACATGCATGCTTGTTGCCGATAAGATGACATAGTCAGCTCTTCGATCCACCTGAGAAACTATTCCTATCCGTTAAGTCCAACAGCCCACGGTGACAAATACCGACAGGAGACAAGACCAAATGACTAGCCGAAAGGAACACATGACCGCAGCAAAGAGGTGAAGCCAGTCACGGAGGTTAAGCAAAATTCTGAGCACATGAAGTGCCAACTCTTGATGGCCAAGTAAGGATCACTTTTGACGAAAACGGACAGTAAGCATGTGTGTGTTATGCATAAAACAGTTCTGCTTAAAAGAATTAAGCAAACAGGCATCAGAGCCTTGTAAGTTTTTAAAGAGTGTTGCGCTCATTTTGATATAAATTTCACTAACCTCAGACATGCTGTTCTTGAAAAATATGATACACAGTGTTGAAAAATCAAGTTTTTAAGTCTCAGTGCACATGAGAAAGTGCTGATTTGTGAACAGTGACTTCAAATACCGGTGAAAATACCAAAGGTAATCACGGCCTAATGGTCGGTTTGACTAGGTTTGACACTTTGCATGTCTTCAAAGCATAAGCTATTTCAATAAAATTGGTCACGACATGACCAAGTGGTGGACCTTGCCATACTGCACTGCAATGGTGAGAAGCTACCAATACAAATCAAAGCAGGAGAAACGTCATACTATTTGCTAGGGTTCATTCGGGTTTCAAAAGAAATTGTGGGGGCACTTGTCCTGCGAATGAGCTGGGCAGAAATTCTTACTTGAATTAGTGGACTGCACCCCTACAGTAGAGTCGCCTAATGTGGTGCGCTTCAACTTTCACTTGACTTTCCTCATACAGTGTTGCCAAACCTCTTTTTTGAAAAACCTTCAAATTCATTTGGTTAAAAACCGGTACTGTAACCTTCATAATACATGCTGTTGAACCTCTGTGAGCAATTTCAATGTCATGAAACGTCATCCAAAATTCACAAATGGTGGTGTCTGGTAATTGGGCAAGAATTCAGCTGAGTGTTTCCTAACGTGGCGCACTGGAAAAAATCCCACATGAACGTTGAGGAGGTTCATCGCACTTGCAATGAAATTTGAGGTAAAACTGTTGCTCTGGCAAGGCACTAGAAGCAAAAAATGAACGTGCGCCACGTTAGGGGCCATGCCAAGTTACGGTACTTCGTACTTTAACAATATACAAATAGATGAAGACACCTACCAGTACAAAACAGCACAAGTGTGAAAAATAATGACCAGTTTAATTTGTTTCCCTGAATTTCGAAGAAACTTTTTTGGGCACTTGAAATTATTCTATTTCCTTGCGATTGCAAAATTTCTGACTTATTCCTCTTTTTTCGTCTCACCTTATCCCAGTCCAATGTTGATGTGTCACTGCACCACTGACCAAAGTTTTGCAACACTAAATGAATACGATGTTTAAACGCTGTTCACTATGTCCTAAGTGTTACAAAAGTATGAGTTGATCAGTTCATCCAGAGGCTTAACTTGAAAAAAATGTGTGCACCCAACAGAGGCTCCCCCCCTGGACATTTAGCCCTAGTTACCGGTATGCCACTGAGTTCATCATTAATAAGCCACCTCCATCCTCCCAAATCTGCTGGGTGGTTTTGGAGGATTTTGGAGGATTGAGGATGAATGGTGATTGAAGCATGGAAGATTTTGGAGGATTACAGATGAATAGTGTTTTAAAAGCTGGAGGATTTCAGAGGATTGACGCATGCTGATTTAAAAGCTGGAGGATTTTGGAGGATTGAGGATGAATGGTGATTTGAAGCATGAAAGATTTTGGAGGATTGCAGATGAATAGTGTTTTAAAGGCTGGAGGATTTTGGAGGACTGAGGTTGAATGGTGAATAAAGTACTAAAAATCAGTCCCGTAGTGGTGCATACGGTCACACATTATACTGTTTACAATATACATAGTACATGTACCCAAGGACAGTGTGTTCCAGGTTCACTGCTGCTGGTCATAAATTACACAATCCTCAACTGCAGTGTGTTAAAATAAAGCACATGTCTGCTTTGTTTATAACTAAAGTAAAGCCGTTAGCCAACTCTGCAAAACACCAGCTTCAGCCCAGCAACCAACCTGCTGTGCCAAACCCCCCCCCCCAAAAAAGACAAAGAAAAAACAAACAAACAAATCCAAAGTAGGGCCATGGAGGATTTTGGAGGATTGGGGATGTATCCTAGTAAAAAGACCCTAGCGGGTTGGGGTTACTATCAAGCTTAAGTTTACTTGGTAATTGTTGCCCATTGCCTTGGTGCTTTCATTATCAGAACCCATCATACACGCACATCCACCCACAAACAATAAACGAAAATTGGACCAAAACTTATGCTGAGCGCGATTTGAAGCTACCGTATGATCTCTGAACACCTTACCAACCGAACTATATGCACATGTATCTAGCTTTGTTGACATCTTCTTTAAAAATGGAAACACGGGAAGAGAAATATGCAGTACCTTGGTGACCATGCGACAATATAACAACCATGGCGAAGGAGCAACAACAAATCAAAAGAAAAAGCAAACAAAACAGAGTAAATTTCTGTTTTTGACAAAATACACAAGGAAAGAAAACTTCAACAAATTATCTGGCATTCATATGTTCACAATTAATATTTCATGGCCCTACACGTTTAACACACATAGATAACAAGGAAAACAGCATCATTATGTGCCAAAACAGTGACTTTCGTGCAATGATGGAGGGGCCTATATTGATAGACTTTTTTCATAAGTCCAATGGTAAATACATGTCCAGTAAGTATTCATGCCAGCAACACCCTGCAGTTCTGATTATGCTTCACAAGAGCACTCATTCATCTTCAAATTATCGTATATGTTTATTTGTGATATTTTGAGATTTGTTTTCAGTCTTGCAGACTTGACTAAGGGTTGGTGCCCTTTCAGTGGCATCAGGTTGCAACAGAATGACAAGCACATTGGCTGGTTCTTTCTTTCAACTTCGGGCAGTAAGACCATCAACGTGACAGGCAACCCATGGAACCTGTTTTATGGAAAGTCTTATTGTCTTCCAGAATCCTTCCATTTACATTTCCAGGCAACTGGATACATGTATGCCCATGAATAGATGTATATTCAAGTGTGTTACTGTAGTTCCCTTTCTTGTCCAAAGATTTTACTCTAGTCAGGCTTCTGAACTCCGATCTTCAAAAACTTGCCAGGATTTTTCCAGGTATTGGTTGCCAAACTTCCCAACAGGTCTACAGCAAAGCGTACATGTACCTTTCTGGAGAGGGCGAGAACCTAATTTTTCCAAGTTGTTCAGAACTTCCTCCAAACACCTTATCCAGAACATTATTACACGGACCTTTATCTCCCCTTCGCGTTCAGAAAGAAGTTTTATGGCAAAGAACAGCACTCTGATTATAATGCACCCACGAAAAAACAAATTAATGGTCAAAACAAATCAAAGGACAAAACTTTTTATCTGAAATTCTACCTTGGTCACAAAAAAGTGCCAAGTTTATGCGAGTTTGATGATCATCAATACACAAAATACACATCACACTCAATACATTAGGCATGTTGCCAGGTAATCACTCGGTCAATTTGACTGGGTGTGCTGGCACGCAAAACCTAAAATCCGTGCTGAGAGCAGGCTCCACAAAACAGAGATTTATGCTGAGCAGAATTCTTATGGTAAGTGGGAAAAGAGCACCAATCAGACTCCGATGTCAAACTGGGGAAAAACCTGCGGGTTACAAAGTACAAAACGTAGCTTATCATCTACTTTAAAGAAGGATAAAAACCCAACTTTGTCCGGGCCGGGCGAATACACTGACATGTACCGTTCTAGCCAGGAATATCTGTTATGCTTGGAATTCTCCAATGCCTGTTCGATATCATCATAGGTTCTGCCATACCAAAGTGTCAACGGCCCTTCGGGCTAACGAGACATGATGTGCCACGACAAGAGGGAAGGGAAAAAAAAAGTTAAAAACCATACATGTATATTGTATTTTTGGCTTACAGTTGCGATGATACCAGCTGATATTACCGTGCGAGGTAGGACGGGCCGTGACCCAGACGGCAAAAGGTCAAATGGAGGCTTCTATGGTCAGGGGTAAAAACAGGCAATCCTGCGAGGCTGTAAATCTTGAACATCCTGGCTTGCTGGGATGTGAGCAATGCCTCTTCATTTCTTCATTCCTGGTTAAGGTTCCACCACTGAGTAACATATCAAAATTTTTGAGTCGCTGGTTCAACATTTGCCAAGCAAACTGACCAGAAAGGCTTTAGTCGTGAATCTGTTATTCAGGAGAGAAAGCGAGGCAATGCAATGGAAACTTGAGCTCAATGAGCTGTAAACGTCAGGAGAAAGACAGAAGAGTGAATTGTTTCATCACAAACTTAATGACTCGCAATTGCTCTGGTTACATTTAGCTTCTGCAGTCAACTCACAACCTTATAATTACCACTCAGGTTGTTCTCCCTTTCTCTGAAAAATTAAGCATTTCCACCACTAAATTCTATTCAGTTGTTGGGCAATTATTAACCAGGTAAATTTTCCTGCATCAGTGATAGTTTATGGATTTAATTCCATCAAGATGTCAGCAAAGAACAAACTAAAACATGAAGCTTTTATTAGCCAGGGCATGTGGAATCTCCCTAACTACCCAAATTTTGGCTAACATACGTCATCAAGGTTTTATCAGCAGTGAATATTCTCTCAACTTAACAAAACGTATCAACAACAAAACAGTTCGAAAGGCTCCACAAAAAGGCTACTCAAATTTACAGTCCTGATCCATACACTGCAATGGGGTTCCCTTCAAATGTTGCCCTTCATACAAGTTTGTGGTCCTTTCTTAGTCTGACAGATAATATTGTTATGACACAAGTAGGTCAATAATGACCCATCTGTAATCCATGATCCTGCTGACAAAAATATTACCTTGCCCAGGACATCGTTTGGAGAGCGACAGCAACAATATACAGGTACATGCACGTGCATACGCACAGGTCACACCAAGAATAGCACAGACACATTGTTTTAATGTCCCCATAAAGTACATGTATGTTTCCCCCAATGACAGGTCTGTATTATGGGGTCTGATTTACCACATGCTGTACTGGGGACGGTGCAGAGTTCTACTACGCTGCCGCAGCAGTGACTAAAATGTCACGACTTTTATGGAGCTGGCTCATGTTTCCTCCTAAACATCCCCGACAAATCATTCTCTACTTCTATTTTTTTTGTGTGTAAGGAAATAAATGATTTTATGGTCTGATCACTGGTTTTTAGTGAGCCGATTTGCCATTTGAAAATGTAGTCCGGGTGAAAAAGCAACTGAGCATGAACATGGGTGGCAGAAATGAAAGAGGGATAAATATAACTCGATCGCTGCCTAACATTCAGTTCCATCATGCACCAGGGAATTATTTCCTCAATCTGCAGCTGCATATAACCATGCCAATGATTCGTCTAGACGTTACATTGTTCACATTCACTGTACATGTTCCTTGTGACCGCACTTTTGATTCATTTTAAATTTTCTCAAACTATCTCCTAGGTCCGCCCTAGGGCCCGGCCGTGACAACTTTTGTCGTAATGAGCTTGCCGGTTGGGACTGAATGACACTGAATGATACACTGGGAGGTCTGGGCCAGACATGCTTCAAGTTTCTGTAGATTTACAGAGTGAGGTACATGGAGATGTACATGTATGGTACAACGTTGGGTTCAGTTCAACGGGGAAGAGATAGACCCCGAGGAAGAAACGTGATTTCTTGTTACAGATTTTCTCACTGCATTAGCACTGCCACATGATGTACACGTACATGTACCGTGCTTCAGAAATACTGCCGTGTGACTTGTACTTTGTTGTGGACAGTTATTGTCGGTTTAATTCTTTACCAGTGCATGTAATGTACTGGACAAGTTGCATGGATACCAAATCCCATTTCTGTTGAGCACACGAATCTCTGTGGTGTTTTGAGGACCTTTGAAACTCAGGAACTGAACTTCCGCACGTCCAATGAATAAACATGATTACTGTTTGTGAACTGGAAGAAAATTTCACAGAGTTTGATAATGCAGGAATGTCTCATGATTGCTCATATTTCAAGATGGCCTATATATTCTGAATTTTCAAAAAGGTTTAATTAAATGCTGATAACAGAACTTTTGGGAAACTTATGCTGGTATTAAAACTTAAAATTCACTGATGAAAGCTTAGCTTAGCTGATTCATATGGGGAGTGGGAGATTACAAAAAATGTTTCATAGTTAACATGCAAAAACTTGAAATAACCCTTAACCCTTGCTATGCTGTATACCTTTGTGATGAGGATTCTCTTGCTATTCAAATATGCCGTATAATTATCGTCACTTTATTTTATGGGGGAGGGGGTGGGAAAGGGGAGGTGTATGGCCGTTAGAGGTGTTTAACCACTACCAGTGACTGGAGGTAACAATGCATGAGGAGTTAACAGTTTTCTTTTCTAACAATGACAATGTTGAACGTCTGTGTACTGGATGGTTTTTGTCACCGTTATTAAACCCAAGGCCACATGCCTTGGGCCTCCATGCTTGCTTATTGTTGCAATGTAATGTAGAACTGTTTGAATTCATACAGTTAACAAACAGATAGCATGTACAGCCACAGGCAGTAAGTTACTGCCAGATTGTGCATTTGTGGCAATGCTTTCATCCAAGCTGTGTTGTCATTTAATGCTAAATGAGATCATCACACCGTGCTTCGATGAAACCAGTCACAATGCATTTATTAGAACTACTGAGAATAAACGGGCAAAACAGCCAGAATGCAAAATAATGAATGTACTGAGAAATTACTCGTATCCAGTTTCATTGTCATTTGGACTCATGCAAGAGCAAAGAGTCATAACAAGTACCAGACTTTGTGTTCAACTGGACATAGTGTACTTGTTTACAAATACGATAACGGCATTTTTGTCTCTGAAAGACTGTTGCATATTTCCAGCACTGCCACCCATAAACTCCACAACAAAACTTTAGTGTTTTTATTTTGAACTGACGCTTCACTGAACTCACCCTCCTCAAAAGTCCACACACAGTTAAACATGAACATATATTTTATACGTATTTCCAGGAAGTAGTAAATACTTTGGATTCCTCTGAATGTGGAATGCCTCAATGGGAGCATTTTGCAGAGGAGATACGTGTAGCTGACGCTAAGGAGCTTAGGTATTTTGCAGTGTTGTAGTCGAGTACTTTTTCCCGAGTACTTTGACTGCCGAGTACAAAGACAGGACAAGTACTTTGCCCGCCAAGTACAAGTTTCCAAGTACAAGTACTTGCACTTCCGAGTACGAGTACAAGTACTTCTAATTCCGAGTACGAGTACTGAGTACGAGTACTACAACACTGGTATTTTGTTTTTGTGGCATGGCTGCCCAATAACTAAATACACAGTATATTTTAAACCCATTTTGTGAAGAAACCCAGAAATATGCACGCTGGAACTCTGTGTCCATCTGCAAGCCATCACATTTTTATAACCATGTTGAGGGCACCGAAAATGTCATCTGAAATTCATGCCCTTACCCTTCATCAGGGCCTGGCATATCCAACCAACCCAAACGACGCAATGTTTCTTTCCCATGTTGCTGACTGACTGACAGACGTTTCCAGAATTCTGTCGTTTCATCATCATGGATAACTTTTAACAGGCCCATAAGTATGCATCTCCAGGCCCAAGCCAAACCCAACACGCTGACCTCCTCCCAACAGATTTAATCTGGCCAGACAACTTCAGCTGATGCTCGCCAGACAAGTCTCTACATGTTCCTTTCCCTTTTCTGATACGGTGCACGCAACTTGTTCCCCCGCCAAGATTTCCCACGCACCTGGCAAGACACACAACCCGGCAGAGGAATGGCTGCCGATCACATACTGCAGGCTATGAACATTAATGAGAAGCACAGGCAGACTCTTGGTTCCCCGACACCAGGATGAAAGGAAACCTAACTTGTTACTCCAGTCACACAGATATGGCGAGAAAAGAAAACAGTTCAATCCCACAGAGAAGTACTGTAAGATTCACTGTTTTGTTACAACTAAGCTGGGATATGTCCTATGCATTTTCACATGTAGATTGCCATCT
Organism: Acanthaster planci; assembly: GCF_054643075.1. Lineage (NCBI taxonomy): Eukaryota > Metazoa > Echinodermata > Asteroidea > Valvatida > Acanthasteridae > Acanthaster > Acanthaster planci. Next base: position 5,879,023 of record NC_141794.1, read on the forward strand.
TCAATCCAACTCTCAAATATTACTACTGTCTATTCCACCAGGGTGTCATGTGCACATGAACTTTTCCAGTGATCCATTTTATAATCAATACAATGACAAATCTTCTGCAAACTGCAAGAAAAAATGCATGTAAGAAAACTGCTCAAAATGGTTTCAAACTTAAAGTTATTCAATGTATATGATGAAGTTCTGAACCTTATAACAAAAATATTTCCTAAAACTAAGTTTTTCTCTAGAAAACCTGTGAGTGGTAACAGCAACTACATGTACATGTATGCCCGTTCCCTTTTTAAACCAGAGTTTTGTGGCGACAGTATAATAACCACTTCATTGCGGGAGACATTTACCGTACATACGTCCGATCTCCCACTTCTTGGCAACCATGCGTTAAATTTGAAGTTGGCCACTGTATACAGCCTGCTGTTGTAGAAAATATTGCTCAATGGCAGGCCTTGGATTGTTACAAAATACAAAGTAGTGGTATGATATATTGGACAAGTATTGCACAAACGTTTTGAAGACAGCATTGCATTTGACTCTATTTGAAATGTGAAGTTACTTCCCTTTGAAAGGCAGCCAAAAAAGTACGCTTCCGAGTGGTGAACTTTTGTTTTAATCAATGACATGTTGGCTGCACCATTATAAATTTGTTGACATGAAATCCCAGATTTAGGGTGACACTGCATCCCTTGAAATAATTCCTCTATGAGCTATGGCAAACTTTGCTTTCATTTTTTGTGTAAGCAATGGCTCTCAGTGTATGACGGATTTAACCCGTAAGCAAGAATGTGATCATCTCTTGTATTTACATTGGATAAGTACCTGAAATTAAAATAAACTTTCCTTAGTGCTAGGGCTCCAATCAAAGTTGTTCTTTGTTGTTATGGACACCATGCAAAAAAAGAAAGAAAAACTGCAATATTTTAATGGTGTAATATTTAAGGCATCTAAACGAACCGCCAATGCTGGATTTAGGAGAGAAATGTTTGACTAGTCCAGAAAACTGTACATTGGCCACAGCTTGACATATTTTTGGTGACTCATGACACGGCAGTGACACGTTATGAACAACATGCAAATGTGGACTTATTTGGGGCAGATACTTATTTTTTTCAGCACATAACAGTTACCCAGTCTAAGAGCAAATTAAAAACAAAAATTGGTTAAATCTTTGCCAAAACTTAGTCTTCTTTCGTGCTGTTCACATGGTGTCAAGCGTACATGTACCCGTTGACTGGGTCTGGACACTTTAAACATATACAATAAACACTAATTTACTTCTTACAGGCCTTACCTGTCTGAACTTGCAAACTCTGCAGACACACACCTACTGGGGCAATTAGATTAATTAATGCTGATAAGAGGTGCTGCTTTTCTGGCTAGGAATGAAAGAAACAGTCAAGATAACACAGGTGTATCAGATTTTCAGTACTTGCTACTGTGGTTGATCCGGACTTTGAAGAACTTACTTTTAGCACCCACCCACAGAGCCATATGATGAAGTTTTAATCGGAGAATGTTCTTGATTGCACATTCAAAGCTATTAATCAACATTAATGAAAGAGGAGAGTTCAAAAGTTTAGCCGTGTGCATCATGTGCGTCTGTATTCCTCCAGGTAAAATGTCACGCCTTGCCTGCGTGACAGGCACGGACCAACTGGGAATGTTTTTGTTTACAGTGAAATGAGCGTTAAATTAAATAGCGTGACCCATTTAATGGATGACGTACGTGTGTATGTTTTCGTGCATGAACATACCGACTTGACAGACAGACAGCAGACATGTAGCCCGTGGCCTGAAGTGAGAATTCAGCCTCAACAATCCTGTTTGAAGGGTGAGATTTTGTTCATTTCAACAAAAGTAGGTAATGTCAACGAGTCTAATCAAGTGTCAAATCAAAAACACTGCGACTTGAGTCTGACTCGAGTCTGAGTCAGTGACTGAAGTAAACACTCCAATAAAAACACAGCCCATGACATAATTGATAACACATTGAAACTGTCAAGAAATCAGAGCCCACAAAGATTTATGTTATGCCTAAGTTAAATTAGTTAAATGTATTTTCACAATACCTTGAACACAAGGGCACAGACCAAGACAGGCTTAAGGATACAGGCTTTTGGGGTAACTACATGTACTTACATTTTCTAACATGGTTTGCAATTTTTCATTTTAAGCCTGAAAAAATGGTACAATTATTTCTTCTGTGTTCAGGGAAACCATCTTCCGTGGAGTGGCTTGAACCATATGTTCAAACTGTTCTTCTTTCAATTTATGAATGTTACTTGTTAAATTCAACTTGACTTTCATTTTAGTATGAGGATTCAATGGACGACTTTGAGACGCTCGGTGGACGCAGACAAACTGGTCCTCTTTGCCAGTTCTGGGTATGCGCGCACAATTCTGGGCATGTGTGGTAGTTCTGAGCATGCGCAAAACGGTGGAAAAAGACCGGTTTGCCAGCCGCCACCATGCATCTCAAAGTCCCCCTTTAAAGCTACACCTTTACGTTCTCTACTAGACACAAATCACCGGAAACCACAGAGTACATTTTACACATTGTTATTTGTTAATTCAACTTTCACACCAGATGTATTCAAATACCAGTATACGTCTATGTGAGCCCGTGCCGCAGACCCAACACACAAGTGCTTTTCTGAAAAACTGCTGGGTCACCAAATGTCGTACATAAGGCAATGACACACTGCTTCTTTGAAGCTATATAATTGGTTCATTACTGCAGGGGCTCTTATGTTACATGTAAGAGCATACTGGTGCTTCAGGAGCTGCTGGATGTTATAACATTCAACATTAGTACCATTTGATTTGTTCAAAATGATAGCATCTCACATTCCTTAATTTGTCACCAATTACAAATATTAGGAAACTTGCCAGGGGTGTATTGATGAAATGTGTGAAACTTTTACTCCCATGATGGTAAGAATATGCCAGATTTCAAAAGAGACAATCACTTTGATATTTCAATATTCCTCAGACCTCAGGCCATTTTAATTTGTTGGATGAATATCCCAGTCACACCAATTCTATCATTACACTGTCCAGCACTTACATATATTTGTTCACATTCTGTGTTTAAGATTGATAGAGCGTCAGGACATGTGGCTGTTTCCTTGAAATACATGCCGTGAACATCAGACTTACCAATTATTGGATACAATGCTGCAACATGTCAAAATCTTCCAGACAGTCTCCCACTGTGGAAGTATTTCAATCTTGCTAAGACAGTTTTCTTAATAGCCAATTACAAACACAGTCTCCTTGGTCAAGAGAAAGTGACCATCTTTGCACATCCAGGCATACACACAATGGCACTGCGGCCGTGCGGACTACAAACATGTTGAATGATGATTGTTGGGAAAAACTCATTATGGGGACAGATTACTGGTCCCACAAGTCTGTCCGAAGTTTCTGAACAAATAAAACTGTCCTATCAATGAGGGGCTGACACTATGCACACATGACGTGACTTGAGATTTCATTTACTTTAAGCCTGAAAGAGTGAAACTATTTTGGCTCATCTCACAGCTGGGGCGGGGGGGGCAAAGGAGGGGCAGGATTCCATTTCCCCAGAACGCAGTTGTTTCATACTCGATCTTTTTGAAAAAAAAATTGCACGGGACAGTAAGGATGGCGTGCACTTAAAAGTACTCATTATTAGTACAAATGTGAAATGTCAACTCTGGTTGTTACGGTCACTTGAAGTTCAAGGACAAATGTGCATGCCAGCCCGTATGCATCAAGAACGTAATACATATATGGCTTGTCCCAGAAAAACAGGCGCTGTGTAAGAACAGTACACCAAATTTCACCAATTTCACCAAATAGGTGTCAAAATCACAATAAGAAGTTACTGAGAACTTCTGAAGGCTCAGCATGTGAAAAAAATTCAATGCAACGATATTGAGAAAAATGTCAAGGACCCCAAACTCTTCTAGTGTTAATCTTTCACTCTTACACATGTGCATGACCAGTTTTGGGTGAAAGCCCCAGTTGATGGCCACACATGTACATGTAGATGTTATGGGGTTCCATGAAAAATATGCTGGAATTTGTAAGGCACGCAGACTGTGCGTGGTTGCTCCTGACCATCAAAGTTGACATTACATGTAGGTTATAAAAATGGGTGCAAAATGAAAGCAAAAGGACACGGTGAAACCTCTTTCAATCGGGTCTGTTCTTTTGTAGATCAGTTAAATTTCTTCCCTGCATCGCCAGCAAAACTCTGGCTGGCTATCAGTACAAAAGAATAATTCACAAAATGTAAACCAAAAAAATCAAAAGGAATAAGAGAATGAGACTGGGGCAACTGTACATGAGAGGTAAAATCTGACTCCATGGCTCATACATGTACAGATATTTTTGCCAAGTTTGGCCCTCCATAGAAGACAGTGGTAGACATTGAGAGGCATTCTCGCAAAAACAACTCCGTTTCTGCTTGTTCATTGTCGACAGTTTCAAACTGTTGTTTCCAGGCCTTGCAACATGACTAATGCAGGGCAACCCCTGCGCTGTTTCCCTGAGGCAAACACATTGCCTACATGTACACTGACAAGGGATCTCCAAACATTTAGGTAATACAAGACAGTCGTACATTTATGGCACTGTTAACATATTGCTTTACAGAAGAACACAGCACTGGCTGCATGTTATACTAACTGCATGGGTTCCATGTTTTCTGACCAAGATCCCTGAGCACAACACTGTTATTTTGGGCCGTGCCATCTATATGTATGGGTCATTCCATGAAGTTCGGGCACAGTTTATGACGGTGTCCCTTGTTACATCCGTGAAAATAAACATCTTTTTGCCCTGCATGTGGATTCTAAATTGACATTGTTCTAAATATTGCTATGTTCTTGTAGTGGTGTGCTTCATATTTGCTGAATAATACTACTTAATCTGTTGTAATGTGAAAATAAAGAGCAATAACAGTTACCGATGTAACAAGGGACGCCGTCACAAACTGTGCCCAAACTTCATGGAATGACCCATATACAGCTGAGAAACATGGTAAGAACCACTCCGGTAAAGCTATTCTAGACTTTGCATATTTGATTCTCAAGGAAACCAATGGAACTTCTCCATCCCGACCTCTGATCGTTTCTGACGTACACTGAATAGTTTCATGCAAAACAGGACACTGTACATGTATACACATGTAGACTAGTGCACAGAAGGAAGAACTTTCGTTAATTGGGGAAAAACCCAGCTGAACCAAATTTTTCTTTGCACTTTTAGATTTTGCGTGCTGAGATATCCTGCTCTTCATAAAACATCACCTGATTACACAAGAGTTTTGGGTTTGTTTTTGGTTTTGTGTGTGCTGCGTTTAAGATCCATATTGGTATACACACAGTGTACATGTACATTAGGTGTATACAATTGAATAGAACAAACCAACTGTGGACTCTTAAAGATTAGTTGAGGAACATTTTGGGCCAATAAAGTTCTATAACTTGGCCATATCAAAAAGTGGACATTCTACCATCTAATCATCCCTGCTACTGTATATTTGAACATTCGAGTTAAGTACTGGAGAACTGAAGAGGATATGAGCATGTAGGCTGATGTAAGAAGTGCACATGAGCACTCTCCTTTTGCATGTCAGTGTGTTTCAGTGTCAGGTGAGATTAAAGTTGACAACCCCACTCAAGGCCTTGGATTCAACCTCCGCCCAAGTACCCTGTCCCCCGCCAGCTAATTAATGTAACGAACCCTTTAGCAGTCCAAGTAGCACACTGGGCGAGCACCTGTCTTACTGTCCCTGGATGAGTTCACCAAAATGCCAAGGTGTTGGGGGCTTGTGAAGAAGACGACGACGATGAAGCATACCAGTAGGGCAATGATAAGCGATATCGGAGCTAGGGTTGGAGATGATGACAGCACGCATGACGTGGACCGCCCGCAAAGTTTGTGCTACGCATCGGCCCTTATTAGCCTGGGTTACAGTTGCCCTTGGCAGCCCCCTGGTCTAAGCAAGCTCACACCAGATTGCCTTCTGATGGGAGGAGGAAGGGGATATTGGCAAGAGAAGTGTGGCAACAGCCATCTAGGGAATTTTAGGATGGAATTTACAGTAATTAACCACAACTATCTGTGAAGGTGATCATGTTGGGCGAGAAGTCCACAGAAACCCCAACCCTGCCTGGGCATGCTGTGCCAAGGACAGTTCTATCACATACTTAGAGAATGACATAAATCATAACAGTCCATCCTAACCTAATGATCAGTCAGGTGCATTTTTTCCCTGACTAAAATAGAAGAACATAAAGAAAAGAAAGGTTACTATTTTGTCAACCTCTGATATAAAATCATTGTCCAAAATCAACAAAAATTTCTTCTCAACACAAGGCAACACGGAACAACTTTGAGTACTGCTGCTCGTCTGCCACATCAGATCAGACCACTGGCAAAATGCCATTATGTTGGTGACATGTTGACCCTTCTTGTAGACAACTACAGAGCCACAAACAAATGTCAAGTTTCAACATATGAACAGTGTATAAAAATACAAAGGGGTATGTCTTTAATGCTAGATGGGTTATCTTATTATGGACCAGATACCCTCAAGTGAGCCCTCATGTGGTCTGCGTCAGTACCGGCATTTCCCATTGAGTACTTGACTTGAATACAAAGAAAGTGGCGTCTATTTCGGCAAATGTGGGTAACACATTACAGTTCATTGTCAACTTTTGTTGCAAGCCACCACTGGTGGTTTCTATGGTGATCGTGCATACGTGAACAGCAAGCAATGTACAACATGGTGCACAAATCAGCAGAAGGAAGTCACGAGCAAACCATGTCGTTCACTCAAGATGCATTCGTGACCTTAAAAGTGCATACCCGCTCAAGTATGTTAGCAGTGAAATGAAAGTGCTGTCCAACACGCACAGAGAAGCCTGGATATAAACAAGAACGTAACTGGAACACTTCAAGGCAGCTGAAATTCTCATGGAGTTGTCATCGCCTCAATCGGCTTTTCAATGAACCAGTAAGCGACCATGTGCTGCTCAAGGTCAAGGGATTTGCAAAAGATTCCATTGCAGCCAGTTGAGACAGTCTGTGGCTGAACTCTGCTGAAGGCCTACATCTCAGGGAATTCTTCAGTTCCAAATTAACACAAAAAACCCATGCATCCTTTGAATCCAGGGCATGACATAACTTGTGTAGCAATTTGGGAAGCCCCCTTCTTTGGTCTCTGTGATTGTTCTTGGTATTAACAAAGTAGTGCATGTTTTATGTTTCGCTTACCAGAGATTAACTTGGCATTACTTAGAATGTGTGGCTGCTCAACACTGTTGAAAATGCCTATGCAATTACGCATGTGATATTTTCTCAAGGCAAATGCTAAAGTAATGAAGAGGATGCAGCAGAGCAAGCAGAAATGACTGCGTGTATTTAAAATCACAAAATCAGCATTTCTGGAGGGACAGCTACCCCTGCAATGCTGAGGTTTAAATGACAGATATTTCCCAAACTTCAACCTTCCCACAAAACCCTTCAGTTTGCTCAAGAAACCTTTTGAAGAATTATTAAACTTGTAAATATTTCCCTTCTAGTAAATGAGAGAAATAACATCAAACAACTCATTATTCCGAAGAGATAAGCACGGAAGACCCACAGTTAGACAAACGGTTTAAATGGCATTGTCAATTACCGAACTTTTACTGAGGGAAAAAAAAAGAGACTATGGAGGAAAAGCCTTGCGTCACTAAGGGCAGGTCACGATTCACATGACAATGATAGCGAGGACGAGAGAATGAGAGTAAAGAAGCGTCAACCAAGGAAAACATATTTACACCTGTTAAACCAACCCCTCCCGAGTACCCACTGCGCACACCCATGCACCATACCTGCAGACTTGGGTGGCAGCCAAGTTCCAGCAGTGTCTTCACCACGCCGTAGTGACCTTTGTTGACCCCAATGTGTATGGCCGTCTGCCGCCGTTTGTTGCGAGCGTTCAGGTCGGCATTGGCACGGTGCAGCAACTCAATGACTGAGGGTTCGTCGCCAAAGGCAGCATGGTGGATTGCACGGTCTCCGTCTTTGTCCTGTCAAGATAGGGTGCAAAAACCGCGCATCAGACAGAAATATCAATGCAAAGACAACTCACCTCCTATTTGTCAATTGATTTCTAGGTACAAAGCATAAAAAGAAAAAGCAAAATGCCAGTGATGCACTAAACCTGACTTGTTGCTGTGTCCTATAGACCTTTTTCCTGTGATGTCACAATCGTGCTGGACCTATGATGTGTTGTGATGGTAATCTACCTATCAAAGATAAACTCGTCAAGCATGCAGTGTTCGCACGTGCGCTTGTACATGGTCGAAGCTGCCCGTAGGAATATATGTGATCAACCATGACCACAGCGGTCCACACGTGGTGGTATTGTTCACATTTAGCGCAAGCCAATGACATGGGCGAAAAAGGTCTATAGAACTTGCAAAGCACTCGACTACAAAGAAGCAGCTTTTTTATGGGATCGATGGTTCTGTGGCGTGTCCCAGGCTTTGATCAAGGCAATCATGGAGACAACTTTAGCCCTCAGGCACAACAAGTAATCACGGCACAATGCTGACTAAAGAATGAACATCCTTGCCAACTCATTTATACAAGGCTTCATATGTAGTAATTCAGAAGTGGGTGTAATATACAAATTGCTTCAGTCAAATCACATACATGTTGCACATCTTGCATGAATGTTGACCATCTATCATGACATCACAGGTCCAAACCATTAAGCATTTTCACCATCTACATTAAGTGATCGATATACATGTACATGTAAGTTGTAATCTTCTTTGTTATGAATGTTAACTTTGCTACCAAAATTGGTGGTAAAAATAAAGTGATACATCAGCCAAAGTAACAAAACTCAAAGCCGATAATGGCAAGATAATCACAGTGGCTAGCAGTGAACCAAACTGTGCACTAGTCTAGTTTCAAGCAGTCAGGTACATATTTATTAGCTGTCGGGTATTCTCCTGTGCAAGATATCTCCGATTTCTTTCACTTGACAGTTTGCACTGACCTCCATCTCCACGTCAACGTTGTGTCTGATGAGCACTTTGATGACGTCCACGTGGCCATTTTGGCTGGCTGCTTGCAATGCAGTGTGGCCAGCAAACTGTACGTTGACCTGCCGATGAACCAGACATGGTGCAATTACAGGGTTGTGGTTGTTCCTTGGAATGGGCGAGAGGTTTTAATTAGGGAGTTTGTCTAAGCTATGACTGCTGACAGCAACAAAGCACTTCCTTGTCACACTTGGAAGAAAAATGTGAATCGGATCTCAAGTATGCTGTAATTGGTTCACGAACAAACAAAGCCACCCCTCGCATCAGCAGGTGAAAAACGTTAATACTGGTCTAATTAGATGCTAACCGAACCATAAAATTGCACTTTGATTGAGCTGTTTAATTTGAATGAAAATCCAGCTGAAATATTTGTCTTTTTAGGAAAATCAGGATCACTCCATTTTTGGCGACGTGGATGAATTGTGGATGGAATCACATTGGGGATAACTAATTTGGAGCATTGAAGACTTTGCTGTGAATGCAGCACAATTGTGTTGATAGGCATTCTTCCAATAGGCATCATCTGCCCACGCAAAGTAATCTTTGATCATTCTGCATGTACAAGACCGAAGCATAACCCTAAGTTTCGCTGAATGGGCCAGCAATCAGCAATGGCAACTGCCATTATGCTGCTTTAACCTTCACAGCTCGGACTACTTCAATGATCCATAACTTCAGTACAATACCTAGAAGTTAACATCAATGCCAAACCAGAAAGTTCCTACTTGTTTCTGGCAGCATGCACTGTTTCAGAATCATGGAAGAAATGCTGCCTGTTTTGATGACAAATGCACAGACTGCACAACAACTTTCTGTAAACTTGACAAATTCAGTTTTGAACGGTAGCAATCGTTTTCCCTCAAGGTTTAGTGCGCACCACACAGAATCATGTTGGATTTGGCATTTGATTACCATTAAAAACAGATTGAATTCCCTGTTGAATGAGGTGTAATTATCACCATTTTGCATCCCATCAAGGTCAGTGACCTCTGTTAGAACCCCCTTGGGCACAATCACAGGTTCAATAAACCTTAAACCTAAATATTTACTCTCTCTGTAAACATTCCATAAATTATGTCTACTAGATAGATGAAGTTTACAACAACTAGCCTAAGAGAATCTGAGCAGAGAACTATCAGTTATCACCCCCTTGAAATATCACTCCACAGACACAGAGGTGTCAGGCGAGCAGAATGTATCCGGTCACTACTGTGATCTAATTGGGTTCTCGACTGACTGACCAGAACCAGACCGGAAATGGGAGATGCAAGTTTCCCCTCCCCCTATATTGATGTACAACACCTTGTGGGTAAGCGACAAGACAAAACCAGTTTTCAATGCTCAACTTTGTCACACTCTCAGGCTTCATCTGTTTTTATCACCTGGCTTTGAAGTTGTCAGTGTAACAGTAAGTCTGATAGTGCCACAGGACCAAATAAGATGCAAAAGGAGCAAAATATTAGTGCTTCAATTTAGCTTCAACGCTTGTGGCCTACAATCGGGGATTGACTTTGAAGACGAGGCCTGAGATGGAGACAAAGTTGAGTACTGGAAAACAGGCTCGGTTGAGAACTTTTTTGTCCAACTGGAATGACAACAGGTTGGGTTGGATTCATCCAACTGAATGCTAGGAAGAGCGATCACCAGGCTAAACAATGTATTTTGCAGCGAATATCTACAAAATGTGCATTAACATAAACAGATGATACATTTATACACGAACATGTTTTAAATTATACTAAGAAAACAACAAATCCTTGAAAGTGTATACATCATATTTAAAAATGATTTTTCTGTTAATTTTCTGTATTTTAATTTCTCAAAGAAAGAAGCAAAGGAAATACATAATCGCAAAACTGCTTTCCAGGGGCTGTAATTTGCAGAACAGTGGGTAAATTTCTGATAAAACATTATACTCTAGTTGTCTGTGACTCTTCTGTTAATTTCCAAATGTCTCATCTGCAGTGTCATGGTTTGGTTAGTTTAAAATAAAAATGGCCTATAAACATGAATTTATTTTAATAAGTAATAATCACATTCAACTTTGTGTCCCATTTATCTTGGTACTTTCAATCTATGTGTAGGTAATCAGTTTCTGGTTTGTTCCATGACCAGGATGACCATAACAGTGATGTCATCTAAGACAGACGCTTTCAGTATCAAGTGCCGTTTTGCTCCAAAATGATGACTGAATTTTCACATTCTGATAAGATTTACTTTGTTGGTTTGTTATAGCAAAACACGGAAGGCAATGAATAAACATTATGTACAAACAGTTCCTCTGAGAAAACGTTCAGGTTGAATTTAATATTCTGTAAAGTTAACCATATCTTGAAACAGTGGAAAATGCTAATCAGGGAATGAGTGCGTGACCATACACTAATCGCATACGCACCTTTATGTCAGCTAACTAGTGTGGACATTTTGTTTTCATATACTCAAGAAAATTTGGTGAAAATGCCAATTTTCCTTGCAATGTGAATACTCTTTTTAAGCTGGCTTTTTATAGATCATTTCCTTGACTGTTCCTCTTCTTGTTACTACTCTGACCCAGATAGGAGATAACGTTGTACGGACCTGGCCTAGTTTACTCAAAGATTGCACAACCTGCATTATGTGGATCTCTTTTGTTCATGGGTTCACTCAAGATACGCAATGTTGGCACAAACTTAGCTATGGAAATTTACTACCACTGGTAATGGTGATATTGGCACTTCTATGGCCATACATTCCCTATGTGGTATACTGGAAACCACTCAACTAGTATTAGTGAATAAACTAAGCAAGACGATGGCCTTACGTTAGCATCTGGCCTAGCCAGAATCTCTTCCGTCTTGATAGCATCCCCGTTGGCTGCTGCTTTCACGAGCTCCTCGTTGATGTCTCCAGTAATGTGGGTCTCAAACAGCTTCTTGAGAAGTGCTGACAATCTCTCTGGAATGGCATGAGATTGTGGTCATGGTTTACTTATCACCTTAAAACTATACACAGGGGTGTGAGTGGAATATACAAAATAGCTGAAATCGCGAGTGCGAAGCATGAAGCATATACAGCATGGGGTCCTGGAAAATTTTAAAATCCAGATGCTCTGTGGTGCAATTTACAGCCTCCTGTTTCAACCGGTTTTTTTCCTTGTTATTTAGGCTACGCACATGTTTCATTTTACTTTTTCTTCATATTTGTCTGAAATTCCTGAATGGAATTACATATACATGTACGGACAACAATAATTTTCCCTTAAAATATTATAACAGCCATTAGAAAGTGAAAACATGTCCTAAAAGTGAAAAATAGAGGAGTAAATTCCTTTGCATTTACTTAGGAAACAGGTTCTTTTTTTTTCAAAGAAGTCTCATAGGTTTGTGCACAGAGGCATGCAGTGTTGTCTGTATAACTCTTTCCAAATAAACTAGTAATAGGTATACCAAAATTGTAACTATCGAGGTTTCTAGAGCGAGTTGGCCCTTTTCCCACCTGATCTGAGCATGTTTTCAAAATTTCAGTACTCGAAATAATGCACATTGCACGTGTACATCGCATGTTCAGGCGTTTGGATTTTCCGGGCGCGGACCGTGTTGCCTGCCCGTCACGTCTACGGTCCATTTCCGCAGAGGATCGTTCTCGTCAAAGACTGTATCCAAGTCAAAACTTCTTTGGACAGCTGTATATG